>NC_134573.1:92770475-93077142 GCF_050947875.1 Dermacentor variabilis
ATCCTCATCTTGCCAACCTGCCATTCTTCGTATGTGCGAAATCATCCTGATCAACGCGTGGCGATTGTCTGAAAGAGCGGGTTGGTGCTTGCATGAGATAAATATATCTGCGATTGTGGTCTAATACTGCCGAAATCTGAATGAAATGGCACTTGTACTTGTACTGTTTTCGATAACCTGTGCAACGACACAAGTAGCAGCATGCCGAACTGCACGTCTTCACATTCAGGTAGCATAGAATATCGTACCCTAGTAGGATTTACATCAAGCTCCTTTTTAAAAGTCATGTGGAGAACGTCCCCAAACAAGATGGCGCCCTTGCAGTCAGTAAAACAGGAATATGAGTTTCCGGTAGAATACAGAGACGACAGTTAATCGAATTTAAAAAAAATGCCTTTCTTACTTCACTATGCTTTAACAAGTATCATTACGAAAATACAAGCAATACAGTAACCTAGCGCCGCGGCAGCGCAGGAAAGGCGCCGCCACTATCCTCTTAGACGCAAACGCCCCTTGTCGACAACCTCGAGTAACCTTCAAACTGAATGTTTCGGCCTGTCACGGCAGCTACTCATGCGGCACGCGTTGAATGGCAACAATCTGCGGCTGTGGGCCAGGTGAGGATTTGCCGTGACATTATATCATGCAAACTGAGCCCCCGACATCTTTTAAGGATCATTGCCGTCTGACGGGATGCGGGACACGCTCAGCCTCGATATTGACTTAACGTAGTTGTGTAATTCAACGACAAATATCTGTAATGATGACTTTTCTAGTTTAAGAAATGGATGTGTAATAAATTTTGACTGCCTTAATGTTTTCTATTTATATAGTTCCCTCCAAGGCAATAATAAACAAACAAGTAATACATTATTGCCAAGCAGTTATCTAAATTACATGCTGTTAGCGGCAAACTATGCCCACCTGGCCGAGAGACTGGTCTGATAAAGCGCGATGGTAGCGGCGATCATTAATTTTTTTAATCAGATATCTGTGTGGTCAAAAAACAAAATCACCTGTATAAGAAAATATCTGGTCACGCACGTGAAAAGATAACTTACTGCACTTGGTTTTGAGCTTATGACGGTACTGAATTACTCACAGGATAGGTTCGGCAAAGGGTAAAACGGTACACTGTATATATAAAATGCGCACATGCATTGTGGTAGATATATTGTGCTTGAGTCGGCAGTCGACACGGTCTTTCCGGAACTTAACAATAAGACTGTAGTAGCATTATCGCCCCTGCATTCTCTTCCCTGCAAATTTATTGTTAAATAGCATAGCTTACGTGCTGGTATAATGCAATTCATGAGCAATGATGTTGTTCTTGTGATATAGTCGAATAGCAGTTACTTGCATTTCATCCGTACTTAATAATGATCTAGCCTTCAAAATAACGGTATGCTGATTTTTTCTTAAACCTTCTCTCTCTGAGTTGTTCATAGATTTCTCAGAGTTTCTTCAAAGTATTACACGTTACCTCCTCGAAGTATATACCACATGGTGTGTGGTCTGCGACGGTCATTGGTGGAGCGTCGTAGTTTTAATTAAAACTTGCTTGCATTTGAAAGTTTGATAAAGGCTTACTTCTACGAGCGCGGTGACTTCTGGGTGTTAACAACATCGGTGCTGCTATATTTTTCTAACACTCCACGCCGGCCTGCCTGTCTGCCGTCTCCCCGCGCCATCATAGGCAGTATATCTTAATAAAATTCAAGCTAGCTTTTCTTACCGAGACAAGATCATTTCCAGCCGCCAACATTCTCTCGTATTTCTGTCTGAGCAGTTCCCTTGGTACTTATGTTACATTGATGGCTTGGAAGGAGCATCAAGAGTAAGAGATGACGGTAATAATGGTTCATAATTATGCCGCGTACCCATTGCCGAGGTAAACCAAGCATTGGCCGTGCGAACGCTGAAAACATACGACACGCAAATACGCAACACTACTTCGCTTACAGTTGTTTTTATAATGTACATACACTTCGCGTTTCGCGCAACAAAAGGCAATTCTCGGTGAACCTGTTCCATATTTAAACAGGATCTCTTAAGTAAAGCCGAAGGCTCCAACCGTCAAGAATCGTAAATATGGTTTCCAGCTTAACAATCACCATGTATCAGTTTTACTGCCTCAGTTATGGGTGTTAAGTACAGCCCTTAAAAAGAGAAATAGAGAAGTACCGTGATCTCATTCTGCTGCCAGAATACATGGCGGAAAACGTGGAGGCTAATAAAGAAAGCTTTTGAGGAACTTACCAGACGCACAACCAGTGATGGAAAGAAAGAATTAGCGGATTCGCCTGAAAGGCAAAGCATCCACTGCGATAACAATTTAGTACACCGTTATACGAAGTAAGGATAGTAGTTTTATCGGCCGTATAATCTTGGAAACGTCCCCTTACAAAATGAATTAACAAAGCATGGTGCCAACGCGCCCAAGCAAACGTGTGCATATCACACTGGATGAGCGCGGTCAATCGCTGTCAGAACGCTGGTGTGAGCAAGCGTGGCAGCAACAGAGAACGAATTTACCTTCATGCGGTCTGTGGCTTCTGCGCAAGAGCGACGAGAACACAGCGCTCACAAAGGCATGAGCCCTTTTCAGATCCCTTACATGACGGCGCGCAGTGCAAACTAAGCACTTGTTGGTGAAATCGAAGCGACAACTTCCCCCCCTCCCTTCCGCACTGCCTCCACACTTTCCTCCATAAATGGCGCGTGAGATTCAGCCGCGATCGTCACTTCCTCTTGCGCCAGGTGGGCTCTGTACACGTCTCAGATGGCGTTCAAGATACAGGAGCCCGCGCGGGCCGATTGAATGAGAACGCCCCCGCCCCTCCCTCTCCTCCGCCCCGGAGCATCGCGCGTGACGGAGACTGGGGGCTTCCTCTCTTTTGCGCGGGAGATTGAGCCGTGATCGCTGGGTCGCCATCTCATGCTTTCCCTCGCACGTGCAGTGCACGGCGCGCGGGGATCATTACATCGCTTTTGGACTTGGTACGGGAGCTCACGGCGACGGCGACGGCAGAAATGCGCTTGGACTGTCCATATAATTGCTATCGCAATAACGTACTACGCTGCATTGCAGAAGACAGAGAGCGAATTATATCGCGAACGGGGGTAGTCGGTATTCTGGTTGAGATTAGGAGGAAGAAATGAAGTTGTGCAGGTCGTTTAAATGGTAGTATGTAGAAGTGGTTGTGGTTTAGTTTCCTAATTTGCGCCAAAAGTAGGGAAGCGCAGTCGAGTACGGCAGATAATTAATTAATCTGCTAAAATTAAGAAATTATTTGACACAGATGAGTGTCAGCTATATATGAAGCAAGACAAGGGTAATTATAGATCTCCTAGCGAGGCCTTGATGTTGTTGTGGTCATAAATAAGAAACTGACAAAAAAATAAGCAGAAGACGATGAGCATAGGTGATGGCCAGTAACCAGCTGTGTTTAGCGAGATCATTCAGAATTCATG
Organism: Dermacentor variabilis; assembly: GCF_050947875.1. Lineage (NCBI taxonomy): Eukaryota > Metazoa > Arthropoda > Arachnida > Ixodida > Ixodidae > Dermacentor > Dermacentor variabilis. The sequence continues at coordinate 92,773,950 of NC_134573.1, forward strand.
AAAGCGTCCAAACTATGCCAAACTAGCAGAAACGGTGTTTATACCAAGCTGACTACCTAATCGAAGACGTACAGGCTCGACATTTTTCAAAAAGAGAGGATTCACAGCAAATATATAAAATGAAAGGTAATTATTAGTTTCTCAGTTTTTATTACATTGGTGGACGTTTACAAACAGCTACATTTGAGTACCTCAGCATCATCTCCAGAGCCAGTAGCACTGATTTTCATCTTCACAGTTTTGGAGGCACACCTCATAGAAAGCAAAGTTGGAAAAGCTTTTCGTGGACTGTAGTTTCACTCTTGTTTCTCTGTTTAAAAATGTTACATTTTGTAGTATTGCACTTTTCGCACGAACACTTTTCGTGCTTGTAGTGCGCTGTTTAAGTTAAACGTTCTGCAGCCCAAATTGGATATTATTGGAGTGGGGGAAAGCACTGAGAACACAGTGGAACATAGATGAGAACGAAATAAATAATTTGACTTGGATCATGGTCACTGAACAATTCTGAAGAAGGATGACACTTTGTGAGCGACCGCGATCCACTTCAACCTATGCCTGGCCAAGTGAACTTTGATTGAATCATTTATTATGACACGCAATAAAAAGGAAAGTATCAGGGAACACAGTTTATATAACATTTAAATTCAAACAAAAGAAACCAGGTACGCAGACACTAAGGAACAGAACGGCGAGAATCACTCAATTTTGTAAAAAATAACTCCTAAAGTAGGTTATCTTTCGACATCTCTTTAGAAATATCAGTGTAAGAAAGGAAAAGGATACCGAAATATTGCTTTTGTACAGCTTACAAATTGCTGCTTCTGCATGAATACCTGACCCCTTGAAAGTTTTTGCACTGCTGGTTACAACAATGAAGGTCTACCACGTGAGAATTTATGGCAGCAATGCTTGCCAACGCTGACCTTGGGCACACATTATACGGTAAACTTAAAAATGAAAACTCATCTCTTTCTATTACTCCAATTTCTTCGAACTGTGCAGCGTATTTTGCTGTAAATTTAAGGTAATAATGTTGTTTCAACGTATCACAGTGTATCATTGCGGCTAAAATTTACGCTATCTTGCATTAGAAGCATCGAAGTTGAATAATAGCTGAGGCTGGGTGAACATACGAAAGTTTGAAAACAAATTCTAATAGTAAGTGTAATATTCCATTCCTATTTGAATATGAAATATTCGGTATATTCGGATACTCAAAACTATATTTCACAAGATCCAACTGTTTAAACCTAGTGACTGCTCTCCGTGTGCTAAAGAAAGAATCGTAAATATTCAGAAGTGGAAAATTACCCGCTATATAAATAAAAAGAAAAAAATTAATATCATGAGCTTAATTTTAAGTTATTATACGCTTAATTTAGATTTGGTGATGCGAGCCTACCTAAAAACATGTTATTTATGCTTGCAAATTTCTTATTTATTGTTTTTGGAAGTGTAGCTGTGTACGAGGTTTACCTTTACATTACAATCAGTGATCTTTTCCACCAAATGTGCCGTTTACTTGTCTCCGCTATACTTGTCTTTCCCTTCGTAGCTCTTTTCTCCCCCCAATTTTTCTTTTTCTTATCGGAAAGTACGTATTTGGTCATTTTCGAAAGCTAGTAAGACAAAGGGCAATTTCTTTTTGAAATATTGTTTGCAAGCAGGCTCTAATGTCGTTGACAGACTACTCATGCAATTTTTCTGATAAAAAGTCGTGATATGGTCTTGAAGTGCCATCCTTTGTTTCTGATAGCTTGCTGTCCTGTTTTTCACTACCCAGAGCACACTTTGTACCTAATTATTCCGAAATAATTATTCCTGCTGTAAATATGTACTTTATCATTCGACATTCTATTCGATATTGGATAATTAATATCTTAATATCCGTATTGCAATCGTATACGATAAAGATGACACTCGCTCCACTATATTATCACCGCATCGAACTGGCTGATGATAAGGATTCCCATTCCTCGGCGGACCACGGCAAACGTTTCGTCCTCAGTTAAGATCTTTTCTCTTTCTTGCAGCGAAGCTGTTAGCCCCTGGTTGGAATTTTTCCTCGGTTCATGCTCACTCAAAAACAGTGCCACCACTGAGCGGCCGCTGCCACTAAGATAGACCTCAAGTGGCAGCTGGAAAAGCGTAAGAGCATCATGTTTTATCGTATATTCGAGTTAGAATCCGAAGCTATCATGTCTGCAGCTGGTAAGTTGTATTTTACAAGTTTTCTACGTAATTTACATGGCAAAATTCAATTAGTTGAATAAGAAATTTGTGCTTGGCGGAGGGCCTAGAAGAATGCGGATGTATGCTGAACCTCCACACACGTGCGTGCGCGCATGACGTACGTTTGTGGCGGTGGTGCTTGTCTAATGTTCACAAGAACTTCACTGTACATCAAATTTCACAGGGTGGAATGGAGTCGCATCTCGTCGGCATTCACGAAGAAATAGAATTTTACGTCCCACAAGTACACAGTGGGTTCTCGGGAACTTCTTGGTGGTGGCCTTTGGAATAGTGTTGACCACTTAATCCTCTTTAAACATGAACCCAAGCATGGTACACTGTGGCTCTTACAGTCACAACCAACCAGAGTGCGACCAGGGTGGCCGTGAATTGCCCTCGCGACTTCGCTCTCAGCACAATGCCACAAGAACTGTACAACCACGCCGAGAAGAAACGGTTCAGTATGTTCTATTAGAAAAATACAGTGAATTATATTTTGCAGTAAGGGTTACTCACCGTGAACAATTTTCCAAGCAAATTATACACATCTCTAGAATTTAAGACAGAACCAGCAGACATATTTATTAACTGAATAAATAATACATTAGCCACACCTGACAAAAATCAGAAACAACGAAAAACTATAGAAATGACCAAAAACGCCTTACGAACTACGGCTGGACTGTAGACAGCCCTTGTTTGTCATGTTATTGTACGTCTGTCTAGCCGACGAAAAGCGCTAACACCGCGATGTGATGCCATCTTGTCTAGCCAGTTAATCACATGGTTATAACTGGACTTACTTGCATCGTTTTGTATAATTATGCTTGTTTTTTTTTAAATAAAAAGCACTACTTCCACTTTTAAAGCGACGTGAAGCCCTATTCATGTTCACCCTGTTTTTCTTTTACCTTGTCTTCCGGGTAATTGTTGAAGCCTGAAAAATGAAAGAGAAGCATTCATTTGGCTATTCCCAAATGAAGTAAATGCAAAATATCCTTAGGCAACGTGCACTTCGAAGCGTGTTCTTTGCTCTCGCTGCTGATATTGATGGTTGACATCCATGACATCGGTGTCCAGACAATTATGTCGGGAAGCAATATTATATAAATGAAAGAGTGCGAACTTACCAGCGAAAATGAAGGGGTGACGAAAAGAATCCAACGACACGGAAGTAAAGTAAAGGTGCTTGCCGTTTTCTGTCTTACAGTAAGAGGCATTGTTATAGGGAAAAAACAAGAAGCAATTATCCACTAGGATGCCGGAATGGGGCCCGCACCAGGTTTCCTGGCGAATATGTAATGTTACTGGCATCACGATAGACATGTACACTTTCGATATAAAGTACACTGGTGACGGAAAGCCAGACAGCATCTTGGAATCCGCCTAATTTGACGCAATAATGACCTGTCAGATAGCGCGTTTGACGGTGGGCCGACTATGCACTATGACGTCGTTTCAAATGCCTTTTATCGTTTTCTTTTTGAAACGTGCAGCAAATCGATACCATGAGTGCACGGACACGATGTAGTAATCGCTATTCAAAATAGTGAGACTTCTGGAGTGTTTTTGCCACGCTAAAAGTACAACCACGGCAAAGCACCCTCTACAGGGAGTATAGAGAATATCTTTCATTGCCTGTTATTTAGAGCCGTGTTCTCCATTATGTAAATTGTGTCAGGTGGTCCAAATTATAACGTTGAAATAGATGTTCCCACCAGCACAAATGAGTACGCTGTTAAGCACTTACATGTCTACAATATGCTCCAAATAATGTTCACGAAGAAACGTGCATTTAATGTTACCCGTTTTTTGTTTTGTTTTCAGAGCTTGGCCGCCGCTTTGTTAAGTCGTGCAGATTATTTAAGAACAACTTTCATGTGCCTTCTACTGTCCTGCTAGAATATGACAGCGTCACTTGTTTTTTTTTTTTTAATGTGTAGAAAAAAAGCGCATGTTCACATTAAAATGAAATTTATTGTTGGGCTTTACGTGCCAAAACCACGACCTGATTATGAGGCACGCCGTAGCGGTGGACTCCGGAAATTTGGACCACCTGGGATTCTTTAACGTGCACCTAAATCTAAATACACGGGTGTTTTCGCATTTCACCCCCATCGAAAGGCGGCCGCCATGGCCGGGATTCTGTCCGTCGACCTCGTGCTTAGCAGTCGAACACCATGGCCCCTAAGCAACCATGACAGGTATGTTGACTGTGTTTAGAAGTGTAAATCGTATTTTCTTCTAGCGGGGTCATTTTTATTGGAGCGAATACCGGGGGGCAACTTTTCTACCTTCTATGTATGCCTGCTTCCACTTTACGTCGGCTATTATTTTTCGACTCACTATGGATATTCATATATAAACCATGGGTATGAAACAGCATTGTGAGGTGTCAAAACAGACTAACGAAACTTCTGATCAGCTTTCTTGAGACCAGGTGACGTGATTATTATTACAGCACTATATCAACTTATACTGTTTCTACTAGTGAGGCTAGTCCTTGTTAGTAGAGCCTCGATAGCAGTTGTTACGTGTGTCTTTACCGGTTGTCTTGACTAGTTAATACGTTCTTTTTAAGAGCGCCCCGTAACGAAGTATTTTTCGAGTCAATATTGTCAATGAACCTGCATGCGGTCAGGTAGTCCTAAAGTAATCTCAGCCAAACGGCAGAAGCGGGCATCGCCAGCCACACTGTGCAAGAGAAATGCGGATGCATTGGCGAGTACGCGAGATGCCCTTGTTTATCGCGCATTTACAAAATGTGGCGTTTAGAACGCACTTTATGGCACAGACGATTACTACCTGTGAAGAATCCGCGATAAACAATTCTTATACGACATGGCAACTGCGGAAGAGGAAAACTGTAGCGCCAATTTCAGTGCAAATAAATGTTTTGGCTGAGTTTGTTTCATGGCTTTTATAGGGTGATAAAACAGTTTATTTCGCTATTCACTATCCCTAAATGCCGCCTGGTATTATATGCAGTTTTTACGGTCCTCCTGCTCATTCGCTTCATGTCCCTTTGATGGCGCGGCATCTCTCCCTGGATGCGGCCCTGTTCTCCACACTGTGCTCGACTGTGCTATTGTAAAGATTTCAACGTTGCGCTAAACTTACTCTCTTTCTTCAAGGGAACCGGCAAGTACACGTCTTCGTCGCATCTGAAAGCTTGAGTTTTATGTTCACAAAATGCAGCGCAATACTTCGCTACTAACTACTATATTTTGCTTCTGAAGAAACCTTCGCCCTATCTTATAACGTTATTGCTGTGATTCCGTGCAAGCCTTCACCTTTTTTTGTACCGTATGCATGTTTTTGTGTTCGTATTGTGTACTGATACTGCCTTTTGCTGTATTTATACAGCAGACTCGCGTCAGGACAATACCAGCTAAGTAGAACCCGTAAACCGGAGAAGCGTTGATAATTCAGCGTTTCCCATGATGCATTGCAATAGAAGAATATCCGCTTAGCACGAACCGTAAGTTTGGACAAGCATAACTTCAACTGCCGCCACTGGCTGCTGCTACTCGGCTCAACAATAGACCCGGATCTGAAGACTTGGAGTAGGTTGCTCTGCTAGCTACTCGAGAAGCAAATATTGTTTCAGCGCATTCTGAAGGCCTCGCCAAGTCGGCTTTTTTGCCGGAATTTCTTGGCATTTCGTCATCCGGTGCCACTCGGCGTCGACGCTGAGGTAGGCGACAATCTGAAGTGCGGAGGTCGCAGGGCAGAATCTCTTCGCTTGTTTCGTTATTGATCGCCATGCCCCCTGTCGTAATGTAGGCACCCCAGAAAGGCGTCCAAAAACCCCCCAGGGTAAGTTAGTCTTGGCAATTTTCTTTTCATACGTGTATTGGTCAACTGAGAAAGCCGGAAATGAGAAATCTTTATTAATTAATCCCTTTCCCTCGATTTCTGGCCCGCTAATGCCATGCGAATAAAACGTGATCGTTCCTGTCGCTTTGCGAGCGGAGTCGCGTCGCCGCCTTATCAAAATTATTTTACTTTTTTTTTGCTTCTGCCACTGGCTTTATGGCGCTGGCTCGTTTCACACTGAGCCCAGCTCAGCTTGTGCGCAGCAAGTTTTCCCGTCTGGACGCGTGCACAGCATTGCGCTTTCTTCGGGGCCATATTTAGAGGCGCCTTTACTAGTTTATGAGTTGCAACGAACACGCCATTTTCCTGTGCTCCTTATAAGACATGGTGCTCAGACAACAGCAGTACAAACTCCCTTAACAGTTCTGTCTGCTCCTAGCTTTGCGGCAAGACTTCCGGCGAAAATGGTGGAAAAAATTCCTCAGTTCGCGGCAGATGGAAGCCGAGACGCGGTTATTTATTTCGCTGAAACACCGTGCTAGTTGAGCTACAAAATGACAAGTTTTGTATACGAATGAAAAAAAAACGCTCTTTTGTTTTCTCATACGTGGCGAAATAATTGATCCTGGCTGCCAATAAATTTCATGGCATATTTCGTTAGTACAACTCAGTTGTTTTGTCTTGGCGCAGCTTAACAAGAACGTGGCAAATCAGTGCTCATTGTGACAGCAGTACAAAACGGACGGTGAGACAGAGAAAAATAGCCACAGAAGACAAGTGGTTGCCATGTCCGCTTCATGATCTCTGAGCCACTGTCATCTTCGTGCTGCTGTCACGAACTTCAACTTGCCAATTTTTCCACTATATTTTGATAGCTAAATGAGCTGCGAAAGACGAAGAGCTCAACCGGGAGATAGATATCTAGTTTGCTACCCTGCTCTGGGGAAGGGGAAGTGTGCTTTACGGACTGAACACAATATTTATTACGCAGCTGGTTCGTTTGTGACTTCAACAGTCTGGCACAAAGGAGGTGACGACCCTCTTTTGTTGCGGTTGTTTGTTGCGGTTCTTTGTTTGTTTGTTGTTCTTTGCGGTTATTTTGAAACAGAATATCTGGTGTATACGTCTGTACATGTCTACTTAAAGCTCCGTCAGAAGTATTGATAACCCGTGATGGTGTTTTAGGCATGCTGCTCAAAGCTAACACTAAAAAAAATATATTCGAATACTGATGAAATATTTAAGGCATTCTTAAGACGTTCCGCTAAGCAAATAACCGACTTTTTGAGCCGCCTTTTGAAAACGTTGCTCGACTGTGATCAGACACCATCTTATTGGCGTGCAACACGCGTTGTGCCTATCCTTATAAGTTACAGCAACCGCTAGTGTTTGCTGTAATTTATTAGGACATGTTGTTCTCAAGCGGGACTTGCCATCGTGGCCGTCCGTTTTCCATGTGTTCCGGGGCGGCGTAAGGCACATGCCTTACGTCGCCACAGCGCGGAGGCCAGAAAGCGCGGAGACCAGAAAGCGCGGAGACCAGAAAGGGACTGCCCCTTCTCCATTGTTTCATGCGGTAGCTCTCGCCTGCGCGTTCTCTGATCTTGGGCATTACTTTCTTCGCGCTAAAGGCGCAAGGCACGCGCAGAGCTTCGTCTGCTCCCTTGGCGTGCACTCGCCAGTGACATGCCCGGTTTGTTAACAGCACTCGAACAGACTGTATATGAACTCGGTAATTGTGCCGGCGCTCAGCACAGCAGTAAAACAGAAAACAACTCATTCAGCTCACTTAGAAAACACCTATAAAACTCTTTACAAAAAGGTAAGGTTCGCCATTCCACTTTGACGCACATAAATGAATCTAAACAGTGACACTTATCGCATATGTACCGCAGTTTTGTGCAGTTGATTAGTCTGCAGAAAACGATTACTTCAATTTGACAGTGAGGCATGGATAAGGCTTATATTTCTATACATGCACAACATCAGCCCTCATGCCGTCTGCAAGTTCAATCTCGTAGTTCGTGGGAGACAGTCTGTTCACTACATGTGAGGTCCAATATAACGTCTCACAATTACGTTCCCAAATTGTTATCAAATAATAATATGCTTTCATTATATCAACGTGAATTCAGAAGAACCATTTCCAAAGTAACTCAGCCGGTGGGTACAGAGTAGGAATTTTTGCGAGGGCTTGATATGCCCGGGTGGATTGATGTGTTGTTTCTAGATTTTTGTAAGGCTTTTGAAAAAGTGCCACACGAAAAGCTATTATTTAAACGTGAATGTATCGCACTTACTTCGAGTATTAAAAAATGGATTCATGCATACATACCACGACGAAATCAGTTGCTGTAGGATGTTATTCTTTCTACGGTTTACCACAGGAGTACCACAAGGTAGTCTGCTACGTCCGCTATAGTTTTCTTTATAGATTCGGTTACGGTCGTACCTAAACGTATTTGATAAATCATGTGGGTTACTAATTGATGAATGTTGTCAGCAATGTTCGCAGGGAACTTATTGAAGATTAAACGGTTCTCAGAGAATAAAAAATACTTCTTGCACAATATGTCTATCAAAACATTTGGGTATGACAATGTCAGTCACTCTCCTTGTGAACACCCATTTCATAGATCTGCACGTCTGCGTTAAGCACAATGTTTTTATAAGGAAACCTATGTCTGCTAACAAAGGAAGAAGAATTATGAACAGCTCGATCAAGTCCTTAAGACCAACGCGATAACAATATTTTGTGGTTGTGTATAGCACGCTCCGGCAGCATGTTATTATAATTTGTGTATTTGTTGTACTTATTTATCGCATACTAATTTATACATTAGTGTATGTACTAGTCCATTTTATATTTCGTAATATGTGTAAGGCGCACCATTGTATTTTGGGGTTTCTGCTCCAAGGTTGATTCATTTTTATCTATCTTTGTATTTTTAGCTTCTGTCAAATTAGGCTTGCAATATTTCTCATTATTAAAAATTAATCATTCTATCAATGAATTCGTTGAACAATTCTCTAGTGTTTCCAGAATAAATATTTTTGTTTTCGTTTTACTTGTGTCCTCGAGGTTTCATGGCCGGCTTCGGTAGGCCTACCGAGTAGATTTAGAGCACTTGCCCAAAGAAGAGGTGCGAAGGAGCAACAGGATTTCTCGACACAGTTTGCATGCAGAGCACTACCTAGACATTACAAAAACCATACTTGCCCATTCAGCAATGCCAGAATACCGTCACGTTTTGGTTTATTGAAATGCTTATCGGCGGCATGCCTGGCACTTCTTTCAAATTACTGCATGTTTTCACGCTGAATGTAGACTCCTCAGAATAAAACGTGATTATTGAGCTACTATGGTTTGTGCACGAGGTTTGTAAAGAGTCGTTGACAAATCTGTCAACAGCCCAAGACCATGTAAAAAATGCATTACTACAATCTCGAATATGCCGGTCAATCTAAGCGCTATGAATATTCACACCCACAGTAGCTTACATATATTGGCGAGCTCATTTACTCGGCACAAACGTTGCACAGCTTCAAGAGAAGCGGAAACAATTTTAAGATTACGTAGAGAAGCGGACAGGTTAACTAAACGCGCTTTGTGAGACTGCAGCAATGTACAGTGGATCCTGAAAACAGTCAAGCGTCCTGAAAAGCTGTTATCTTTTAACTGTTCACAAAGAGATTAACGTTAGGGAGAGAAAACGGGCTCTATATGAAGCATACAGTGATAGGACTCGCAAAACCGCGAAGCACGCAGGGGGGTATAAGAGCGAGGAGAAATACTCGGCAGCCGTTTAACCTAATAAAGGAGCAGCGAAGCCCTATAAACCCTCCTCCGTTTGGTTCCTTATAGCAACTTTGGCGCTTTTGATGTCTGAGATTCGTAAGGGGAGGAACTAGAGCTGGAAACAACAAACGAATGATAAGATTCCGCCCTGTGCCAAAGTCTGCACACGCGAGATCACGCCGCCACCAGGGCTGGAAGGAGCCCATTAGCGGAGTCCATGAGCCGGCGACAGTGGCAATGCAGCTGGTAACTTTCGCAAATGATACCAGCGGCAACCAATTGGCCTGGCGCGCCGTCGCAGGACACACCTCTTGTCGGCAAGACGGTGGCGCCATCTGCGAAAGTACCTGTTCAAACTTTTTGTCAGCGGTGCCTTGAATATTCTTGTATGCCTTACAACTATAAGAAACCCATAGGGACTACAAGCAGGAATGCTCCGTTGACTTTGCACCCTGCCTCACGTTAAAGTCATATGGCTACTCTGCGCGACGCTGGTCTGGCGCTGATCTGCGTGCTCCTCAAGTGGCTGGGCACCCTTTCCGACGCCGTTCGTGCGACCACGGTGAGAGGATCAGGGTCAGAAAGCGCCGGCAATAGGCAGAATGTGGGGCGACATTAAGGGCGACTTTATTGATAGCACAACGACCTGCAGCACTGACGCCGCAGAACAAATATTTCCGGAGATCCTCGATGTGCCCCAGCAGGCTAAGAATTAGGTAAGTAAGCTTTCCAGAAGGAGCAAGAACTAGTTTGCCACATGTTGCAGCTTATAATGCCTTGAATACCTCAGTACCTTCTTTTACAACGTAGGCTGCTATTGGCTAATTCCAGTAGCCGTTTTGGTTGGCGATGGTGCCCGCCGCCGGCTCCGGCAACCGGTGTCCGTTGCAGCTGTCACATAACGTGCGAGAAGTCGCGCAAGGTCACAGGCACACCGCGTGCCGTCGATACGTGCTCACTTTTCATGGCACTAACACAACGTTGTGCGTATCAAGCCGCACTTATTCAAGTGACTCGCGTTTTAATGTCTCGTGTAAGCACACGCCTAACGTTCACATTAGGACACTGCATCCCTTGAAAGGGAGAAAACGCCATTTAGAAGAAACATAGCGAACAAGAAGTGACTAGCGAACGGTATTAAACGCTCCGTTATTATTAAAGTTCCCCCGGACTGAGTGCTTTCGACCGTCCAGTTTCCATTTGGGTCATCTCGTGACACATATCAAGCGATGTGTCAAGCGATGTGCCGCTGTGAGCAGCGTAGTCTCGCTACCTGTGTTACCCTTTCGTAACCCGTTATTGCGCCTCCTCGCTGGGAAAGAACCGCTGCGGAAGTGCAATGCTGCTTTGCGCTGCTCGGTCAGCCCCAACGATTTGCCATCTGCTCTCTCAGTGCATGTTCTTTGGCTGCACATAGGTCTTACGTCATGCACGACTAGATGCATGCATCACCGCCTGCAGTTGTGTGGTGTCAGCAATTAGAACTCAGCACAGTGCCTCGGGTGCTGCAATATATGAACGATCAAATGAGCCTGTGCCATTAGAACTCGTAGGAGCACCGGACGTAGACTTTGCGAGCGTGTCAGCAGTGAGTAAATCCGAGGGCGTTGTGGTTCCCTCTGTGTATGTGTCACCAGAGGCTCAGCGTGCCAAGATTGCTGACTTCTTGGCACATAACTTCGTTCCTCAACATCATGTTCCGATATGTGTTACGGGTGATTTCAATTAAACACGCAGGATCCGCACAACGCCTCGTTCGTGCAAGGTGTGCAAAAATACCTTGGAATGGAATTAGTGCCAAATGCACAATGGATCTCTTCACGCACTGGTTCTTGCTTGGGCTTTGTATTTTTAAACATCGAAGTACCGTTATTGCCCCCATGAATGTCTTCCTCGACCTACTTTTCCGACCATAATTCACAACCGAATCTGATTCAATAGATTTATGCAAAGAAAGACACGACTTACAGTACATCTATTAATTCCGGCTTCCCTCTGCAAACAGTTTACGACGGTCTCCCATGGAGACGCTCCTCCAGCTTGAGCTGTGACTGCGCTGCTTGTTCAGCGTAGGCCTGTGGCTCTTGTTGTTCAACACCTCGATACACCTGAATACACTTTGATCAGTCTAGGTGTAATGTCAGCTTGTGTGAAAGCGTACAGATTAGCGCTGTAGCGGCAAGTAACGTTAACTTAACAGATAGCTTAAGAGATTGTCAAGCAATATTTTGTCTCATGAAACTCCAGCTAAATGTCGTTTTCTCGCGCCTCAGTTTTGGTTTTAAATATGATCCTTAGAGTATTTTATTCGTAACATTTGGACGGATTTGCAAATAATTTTATGCTCCAGTGAATCATCTTTATTAAACAAGGCTCATAACAATATTATTCGAATATTATTTGTCATCCTCATCTCTTATTTTTTAGAGCACTTTTCAATGCATTGCATTACGGCTGGAGGTAGTTAACGGGAAGCTAGTGTTCTTTACTGTGTTTATTTTGCTCTTGCTTCTAACAGTAAATAAATTTTTAAAGGTTGCAGGAGTTATGCGTAAAGAAATTCAGGGGGAACATTGATTCGTCCATTAGTTAGTCACAATTTTCTTGAAGATTCTTGCGCATTACAAAAACAAAGCTGCAGTTCTGTTCGAAAGGCGAAGCGTCGGTAGCGATCGCAAATTATGAGACAGCTACTCGAAGAGAGTATTGTAAATATATTGGCCCTAAAAATTGTAGTGAACATTTGCTCACTAAATAATTTAACAAGCGTGGTGTCACGTTCACAGAGGCAAACATCAACACGTATCCGTAGTGTCACGTTCACAGAGGCTCGTATCCCTCGATAACCGCTAGCATTCGTTACACCAACTCTGGCATAATGAAGAGTGCCGACAGCGGGAGGATAGGGCTTCGTGCTGCGTCTCGCTTCACCGCATCTCCAAAAGTTCTGGTTACACGGCGTAGGAAGGCGCGCACGAAGACAGCGCGAACGAAGCCACCACCTTTAGCTTTTGCACCTGCCGGAGAAAAACCTATAAGATACGGCGCGCAACCACGATCGGCTCAAAGGAAGAGACGCGTGTGCTCCTTCTTTAGCGCTAGCTCGATCTCGTGACCTACAACATTGGGCTCGTTGGTTTAAGGCGCGCATCAAGCTTCCCACCTACACGGCTATTGCATGCTTTCTGTCGTACGCACATCATATGGCGCACAGAATGCGACCTTATTGCATTTGAACTTCACAGGGAACACCAAGTAATGGGGGACATTCGTTTGAAGTGACCATACATTGCAACGACATGATTTCAAAACAGCTATACGTTGTTTTATGGAGCTTTGATTCCACCGTTGTAATTACTTGTAATTTTATACTAAAAAAAAAACTGGTTTCTTATGACCATTCTGTGCAAGCGAATGTCAACTCACTGGACTAAACGTTGAAGAACTTGAACATTCACACCCAATAACACTACCAATTCTAGTCAAAGCAAACAACACAGAAAGCTTCCCATACATCGATTCCAGCAGTGCGTGGGATCTCCATAAATTTTTACGACGAAGATACAAATACCTTGGGCGCAACCTGGTGGTTGCGCCCAAGCAACTGACCTAATGCAATACAGCAATAATTCTATTTATAATATCTGCACCAGAAGTCCTTGTGATAAACTTTATTTATCAAAAGGGAATGCGAAGTCTTCGCCCTACGCGGGCAACAGACAGTTGTTCTATTGTTTATCTACTTCCAGAAGTATCTCTGTTCACCAACGCAGAGCGCTGACGTAGACCTCATCTCAAGTGTTTGATCACCGCAGTGTCGGTCTCATTGCTCAAGAAGCAGAGAAGCCGAGAGAGATCAACAAAGTATCACTTTCAGCGATGCCTAATAAAAACGCGAAAACAATGATTGATTAGAAGAGTAGAGCCACTATCTTTCGCCCATCAAGCGAATGCATTGCGTAAAATGTGACGCAACCAAACTCAGATACGCTGTAGTCTAAGGCTCCCTCATTTCTTTCTTTCCTGCTGTCCACGACATCGCTTCGCTTGGAGTTTCTTTACTCGTACCAACGCCTTCTTTCCTGAAGTACTATAGCGCCAAACAGACGACACAAGAAGAAGAGACACGCACGAGCGCTTACTAACAACTGATCCTTTAATGACGGAAACACACAATATATATACACAAATTTGGCGGCGCAACTCGCGCATTGTCAAAAACATCACATGGTAACTAGGGAAAAGGCGATAGAACGATTGTGACGGTTACGTTCGTGAAGATGACACGTGGTGTACAGGGCCAAATGACTATAATTGATAATGGTTACGCGATACACAAACACCGCCGTAAGGGAGTACCCCATAAAAAACTAAAAGATTAGGATTAGGATCCTTCTTTCCTCTTCTTCTAGTTACACACATTTTCAGCACAGGCGTGTGTACTGACCTAGCTGATTCGCAATGAACATGTCTCCCAACATAAAGTGCCTCTCTTTCAGGAGTTCCAGTACCTCACAATTATTTGGCTTGCGTTGCATAAGTAATGGCGGCGCTTCGTCATTTAGTGATTGCGAATGAGCAGTCAAGAGTGTTGCAAGAGCTGCAACAAATGGTGTACATGAACCACAGAGCACGCTTACAGCAGTGTGTGAAGCATAGCGAATGGATGATGAAAACTGAAACCTAGGTATAGTTTAAGAGCGATACGCTTCAATGAATTTCCGAACTAAGGAAGTTCGGAAGGACTTGAGTCGCGTCTTGCCGAGTGGGTTCCTCGAATTATTTTGATCTTGTGAGAAGGCCCATTGCGACGGGGGAAGAAAATGTAACTGCACTGGCACTGTCTTTTAGAAGGAGCTCCTTTGATATTGCAATATAACTTAGTGCGAGTTCAGGAACGTTATCTCAAAGTTATGGCAAGTGCTAAGATTATGCTGCGTGCTTGGAAACAAAAAGACAGTGACGTAATAGCAGTATAGCCTGCGTAATTTAGTTAAAACCAGCCGTTAAGTAGGCGCATTTCGATCCTTCGCCTTGCTGCTTTTGTTCACGAAAAAACGTGCTTTCGTCTATCGGCCTAAAATATATATTTACTGTACGAATGTCAGTGCGAAAATTTTGCGTTATTGTTTATGGGGCTAGGTACGAGCAGCGCGATTCGCCCAACATTGCATAGGGTATCAGAAAATGACTACGGTTAAAATTGTATCATTAAGGCACAACAGATACAAAAAAAACAACCTTTTTGAGTGGGCTTTCGTGTGGTAAGTAATAACGTGGTGCTCAATGAACTTCTTTTCGAGAGTAGATTGAGCACCACCGAGTTTTACGAAGTATTTGAAGAGTTAAAAAAAAAAACTCAGTGATACATTTTAAGAGGCTGCCTCTGGTGGATTAGTTGCTGGGTGAACTTTCTTATGCTTTCGCCGAAGAACATGGTTTATCTTCTGTCAAATACACAATATCAGCATTTTTAAATTGTTTTCTACCTTCTTGCATTACGAAATCGTACCATACAATTGAAGTTTGTCTTGACAACAAATAAATAGCTGCCAGGGGGATGGGCGCTGATAATGCGTCGGAACTCCTTATACTAGATTGTTGTTAGCACCACTGTTGCTGGAAACGCATCAGCCTCGTCAACCACACTTGAAATAAGTTCGCCATACGTGAGCTCGTTAGATTTAGCTTTAAGTTAGATGCAGGTTGGCTCCATGACTTAAATTGTAAGGAAATAAGTAGGGGTGTGCGAATATTGAAATTTTCGAACACGAATCGAACACGAATAAGGCAAAAAACTGTCTTCGAATATCGAATCGAATACCGAGTATGTGTGTAGTTTTAAAAAGTTGCGAAACGTGGTAAGAATAGCTTTATTACTCTTTAAAAAATAATAATGCATTTTACAAGGCTGCTGCAGGTTAAAAAGACACTCATTACAGATAATGCGCTCACGTAATGACATGTAATGCTCTCAGTCAAGTAATGCCCTTGTTAATGATTATCAAAAAGGAAAATTAACTGCTCAACACGTTCAGAAAGTAAACGATCTGTATGCACTGTGACAACATTTCTAACGGTAGAGAATTCGCTTGGGACTGAGGTGGCAGGTATGGCGAAGTACTTCTAGGCGAGTGTACTTAAAAGCGGGTACGTAAAGCGGCCAATGGACTGCCACCACTCACAAGGATCCTTGCCTATTTCGAGAAGAAGTTTTCCGTATAGTCTGTAACTTCGCTCTCAAAGGCAGATTCCAAATGTGCGTTCTCCTTGGTCATCACTAGACCGTCAAAAGGTTTCCATACTGTGGATATCACCAGTGGACACGAACTTGACGCTGGCACGGCAGTGTCCTCACTGGGTTCTGCGCCAGCTGCGTGGAGCTCCCCTGTTACAATGTCTTTCAGCCAGATTATCTGACCAGACGCCTGATGAATTGTGTCCTTAAAAGCGCGGATCAAGAAACATGACCAGGTTGGCCACTTCGTCAAATTCGCACTCAGCAAAACGAGTCTTGATACATTTTGCGAGATTGTTAGCAAACGATGAGTTGCCTTTGCAATCTTCGAGGCGACACAGCATTCCAAAAATAATTGGAATTTGATATGACATTGAGGTGTACTTTCCAGCCCTTAAGATCACAGTTGAGTCAAATAAGGGTTTCAATGCCTCGAAAAACTCCACTGCATCTCTTCACTCTGCAGAGTTAAAGGTATCTACGCTCGTGTCCGAAGTGGTGAACTCAAGTCCGATGGACTCTTAAAGTTCAAGGAGCCCTGAGAGCATGAGTTACTGATTGTTCCACCTTGTGTCAACATCCTGCACAACATGGAGCACGTCTTCGTTCAGCTACGTCTCCAGAACGTTCAGTTTTTTCTGTGCACTACGGCGATGCTTGTAGTGCCCTACAAACGCTTTCGCCGCAGATTCTGCTGATTGCCCGAGTAGACGACATTTCATTGCCGATAGCCAGGGGCAGAGTGTGCTCAAAGCAGGCTCGCTTGGATATCGGCGCTTGGATATTGCGGCCGCTGTGCGTCACGATGTACTACGCACAATCGATAGGTAACTCCCAGTCGATGCATAGCTGCTCCAATGAAGCAGCTATGTTCACAGCCGCGTGACTCTCCGGCATATGTCGCGTGTTCAAAGTGAACTTTTTCATGTCGACCTTCACCGCAGGAAAATGACGCGTGGGGCTTACAAAACCCTCGTTGGCACGCGAAGTCCACATATCGCTCGTGAAAGCCAGAGTGCTTGTTCAGTGTTCAAGTGCTTTTCGCAGCTCCTGTCGTACCCTTGCTCTTGTGTCGTTGTACAGGCGCGGGACGAGCACACGTGACAATTTTGTTCGAGATGGCCGGCTATAGCACGACTGTACAGCTGCTTCGATCAGTGCTTTGAACTGATGTAGTCGAAATTGTGAACCAACGAATGGCTGCCACTTCCTGGTTAAGTGCGCTTTCTTTCCTCTGAGACAATGACTTCTGTCTCTGCTGAAGTATATCATCCAGTGTCGGTTGATTCTTCAACGGAGCTTTTGCGGTGGCCTCCTTTTTGTACTTTTCCATCAACAAAGGGGGCTATTTCATATGATTATGAAGAGTAGTGGTTGTTCCCGTTGGCATTTTAAGAACATGTTCACACGACTAGCACAGAGCTGTCGACGGCGAGGGTTTTGTGTAGTGCCGCCAAAGGATTCGTCTTCCGGCTTCCTTTTCTTGCTTGCTTGGTCGCTCGTCATCTGCAGTTGATGCCATTCTTGGAGAACACACTTGGTCTAGGGCTGTATCAGCAGTTAGATAGTTGCAAATAGCGCAGTGGCGAAATTAGTGTGTTTTGCGTTTGTCTCACGGAGCAGCAGCGCAGAAGGTAGCAAAGAACCGGCGATTACATGAGAAAAGTGGGAACACAAGTCGGGAGTCGTCGATGGCGATGTAATGTTCTCCTCGGACATATATTTCTTTCCTTTTTAATTTCCAAACATCTAAATATTGGCCAGGTAACACTCCTGGGATACATATTTTATCGCATATAGTTACAGAGCTCTAAAGACATCAAATATGGTTATGAAAGAGCCATAGAATAAAGCTTGATGAAAAGAAACTGAAACTGATCGTGTCTCACGGGCGTCATGCAGATAGACTGAAACAGAGCATACAAATAATGAGGCGGTCATGCGAAGTTCTCACAAATAAACATGTTCTTAGGAGAATGTGGAGCAAGCCTGTAATTCATTACTTGCTCAATTATTCCATCTGTCAGAATATACGCCCTTTTTTATCGTTATTCGGCCCTCTTCGAATATTCGGGAATTTTCGAATATGCATTTCTCGAATCGAATACGCTTCGAATAAGGAAAATATTCGATTCGTATTCGATATTTCGAATATTAGCACACCCCCAGAAATAAGGTAATAAACGCGGCAGTATAAGTGATTTACAGTCTCTTAAGGCCATACTATGTTCATGTTCTGCGAAAATAAATGCCATTTAGTAACAACCACAATGTAGGACAATATATATTCGCCCATAAAGATTTGGCCTTCCACAAGCATTGAATCTGTGCATTGAAAATTTCACTGAATGAGTTAAAGGCATAAGAGTGTGTGGTTAAGCTGTTTTGCATGGAGCATCTGCACTTAAAATAAATCGATTCACCTATTTAGAATTCCAAGCGTTTAAATTCGCACAACAATAAGTAAATCCTGCCTGAAAAAATAATTATATGTCTTGTTTTCTTTAACGTTGTGGCAGAGCAACAATTGCATCTCAGTATTTCACAAACTACAAACTATCAAAAGTTGATATTTTCGAGAAACTAAAAGCTTGTGCGACCCCAGACGAGGGAGGGTAAAAACGCATATCTAATACCGTGAATGCAAAGTTATGAGCCAGTCCTGATTCTTCCAAGCTGTGTTCCAGAGCCCATGGGCACCGGACGTAGACTTTGCGAGCGCGAGAGCAGTGCGTAAGTCCTAGGGAGTTGTGGTTCCCTCTGTGTATGCGTCACCAGAGGCTCAATGTCTCAAGATTGTGCACTTCAACATGTTCCTCAACAGCATGTTCCCCTAGGTGTTACGGGTGATTACAATGTAAACTCGCAGGATCCCGACAATTCCTCGTTCGTCCAGTGGGGGCAAAAATACCTTGGAATGGAATTTGTGTCAAATACACAATGGAACTCTTTGCGCACTGGTTCTTACTTGGATTTCTTATTTTCAAACATAAAAGTACCTTTATCGCCCTCCTGCATGTCTTTATCGACCTAGATTTGTTACCACAATGCATAACTGATTGTGGTTCAATAAATTTATGCAAAGAAATGCACGACTTTCAATATACCTATTATTCCAGCTGCCCTCTGCAAGCAGTTAGCGATGGTCGCCAATGGAGACATTCCTTCAGCTTAAACTGTGACTGCGCTGCCTGTTCAGCGCAGGCCAGTGGCTCTTTTTGTTCAACACTTCGATGCACCTGAAGACAATTTGATCAATCTAGGTGAAATGTCAGCTTTCGTGAAAGCGTACAGATTAGTGCGGTGGTGGCAAGCAACATTAACTCAACAGATTGCTTAAGAGATTGTCAAGCAGCCTTTTTGTCTCATGACACTTCAACTAAATGTCGTTTTCTTGCACCTCCATTCTGATATTAAATATTATTCTTAAAATATTTTAATCGTAACATTTGGACGGATCTGCAAATAACCTTACGCTCCAGTGCATCATCTTTATTAAACAAGGCTCATAATAATATTATTATAATATAAATTGTCATCCTCATCTCTTAATTTTCAGGGCACTTTTCAAAGCATTGCATCATGGGTGGAGGAAGTTAACGGGAACCTAGTGTGTGTTACTGTGTTTACTTTGCTATTTTTTCTAACTAAATAATTTTTAAAGGTTACAGATGTTATGCGTAAAGAGATTGAGGGAGAGTAACCATTCCTCCAATAGTTCAACACAATTTTCTTGAGGATTCTTGGGTAATACAACAACAAAGCTGCAGTTCCGTTCGAAAAGCCAAGCGTCGGTAGCGATAGCAAATTATGAGACAGCTGCTCCAAGTAAGTATTGTAAATATATTGGCCCTATAAATTGTAGTAAGCATTCGCCAACTAAATAAATTAACAAGCCTAGTGTCACGTTCACAGAGGCAAACATCAACACGTATCCCTCGATAACCGCTAGCATTCGTTGCACCAATTCTGGCATAATGAAGAGTGCCGACAGCGGGTGGATAGGGCTTCGTGCTGCGTCTCGCTTCACCGCATCTCCAAAAGTTCTGATTACACGGCGTACGAAGGCGCGCACGAAGACAGCGCGAACGAAGCCACCACCTTTAGCTTTTGCACCTGCCGGAGAAAAACCTATAAGATACGGCGCGCAACCACGATCGGCTCAAAGGAGGAGCCGCGTGTGCTTCTTCTTTAGCGCTCACTCGATCTCGTGACCTCCAATGGTGGGCGCATCAGCCACCCACCATCACGGGTATTGCATGCTTTATGTTGCAGCCACATCATATGGCACGCAGGGTGCGCCCTTATTTCATTTGAACTTCACATTGAACACCAAGTAATGGTTCACATTCGTTTGAAGTGACCATGCATTGCAACGAGATGATTTCAAAACAGTTATACGTTGTTTTATGCAGCTTTAGTGCCACCGATATAATTACTTGGAAATCGATAGTAAAAAGAATCTGGTTTCTTATGAACATTCTGCGCAAGCGAATGTCAACTCACTGGACTAAACGTTCAGGAATTTGAACATTCAAAGCCAATAACACCACCAATTCTCGTCAAAGCAAACAACACAGAAAGCTTCCCTTACATCGATTCCCGCAGTGCGTGGGATCAGCATAATTTTTTTTACGACGAAGATACAAATACCTTGGGCGCAACCTCGTGGTTGCGTCTAAGAAACTAACCTTGCGCAATACAGCAATAATCCTCTTTATAATATCTGCCCCAGCGGTCCTGGTGATAATCTTTATTTATCAAAAGAGTTTGTGACGTCTTCGTCCTAGGCCGGCTGCAGACCATTGCATTATTGTTTATTTACTTGCAGAAGTATCTCAGTTCACGACCGCAGCGCGCTGACATTCAGCTCATCTCAAGTGTTTGATCACCGCAGTTGCGGCCTCAATGCACAAGAAACAGAGAGAACAGAACAAGGTATCACTTTCAGCGATGCTCAATATAAACGCGAAAACATTGATTGATTCGAAGAGTAGAGGCACTAGGCTGCGCTCTTCAAGTGAATACATTGCGTAAAATGTGGCGCAACCAAACTCAGATACGCTGTAGTCTAAGGCTCCCTCATTTACTTCTTTTTTTTTGTCTACGACATCGCTTCGGCTTGAGTTTGTTTACGCGTATTTGTTCGTTTACTCGTTGCAACGCATTCTTCCCTGTTGTTCTCGTTACACACATTTTCATCACAGGTGTGAGGAGTAATCTAGCTCATTCGCAGTCAATATGTCTACCAATATAACGGGCCTCTCTTTCAGGAGTTCAAGTACCTCACAATATTCTTTGCCTTGGGTTGCATAAGTAATGGTGGGGTTTCGACATTTAGTTATTGCGAATGAGCACTCAAGAGTGTTGCAGGAGTTGCAACAAAGGGCGTAGATGAATCACAGAGCACACTTACAGCAGTGCGTGAAGCATAGTGAATGGAAGATGAAAACTGAAACTTAGGTATAGTTTAAGAGCGAAACGCTTCAATGAATTTGCGAAGTAAAATCGGAAGAACTTGAGTCGCGTTTTGCCGAGTAGGTTCCTCGAATTATTTTGTTATTGTGCGAAGGCCCATTGCGGCGGGGAAAGAAAATGTAACTGCACTGGCACTATCTTTTAGAAGGAGCTCCTTTGATTTTGCATTATAACTTAGTGCGAGTTCTGGAACGAGATCTCAAAGTTTTGGCAAGTGCTATAATTATGCTGCACGCTTGGAAACCAAAAGACAGTGACGTAATAGCAGTATAGCCTGCGTCACTGAGGTAAAACCAGCCGTTAAGTAGGCGCATTTCGAACTTTCGCATTTCTGCTTTTGTTCACGAGAAAACCTGTTTGCTTCTATCGGTCTAACATATATATATATATATATATATATATATATATATATATATATATATATATATATATAGGTATATAAAGTTCGTCCTCTCTTTCCTGTGTATATATATATATATATAAATTTATATATTTATATATATATATATATATATATATATATATATATATATATACTGTACGACTGCCAATGCAAAAATTTACGTTCTTGTTCGTGTCGCTCTGGAACAGCAGCGTGATTTCCCCAGCATTACATATGATATCAGAATATGACTTCGGTTAAAATTGTGGCAACCTAACATTACATACACAAAAAGAGAACCTTCTTGATCGGGCTATTGTGTGGTACGTAATAATGTGGTGCTCAATCAACTTCTTTTCGAGAATAAATTGAGCACTACTGAGCTTTCGGAACTCTTTTCAAGAGGCAAAGAAAAACTCAGTGATATATATGAAGTGGCTGGCTCTGGCGGATTACTTGCTGGGTGAACTTGCTTATGCTTTCGCCGAAGAATATGGCTTATCTTCATTCAAATACACCATCTCAGCATTTTATTTGTTGTTTTCTACCAACTTGCGTTACGACATCTAGCAATACAATTAAAGCTCATCTTGACAACAAATAAATAGCCGCCAAGGTAGGGACAGCAAGGCAAAGAAGTGCCTGATAATGCGTCAAAACTCCCTACAAGGACTTATTCTATAGCACCACTTTTGCTAGAAACATAACAGGCTAGTCAACCATAATTGAATTAAGTTCGCGCATAGGTGAGCTTGTTAGATATAGCTTTGGGTTAGATGCAAGTTGGCTTCATGGCATGAAGTGTAATGAAATCAGGCAATAAACGGGGAAGTATAAATAATTTAGAGTCTATCAAGACCGTACTATAAGAAGTTCCACAAAAATAAGTGCAATATTGTAACAAGCACACTGTAGCACAATATAGATTCGACAATTTAGTTTTGGCCATCTACAGGCATTGAACCAGTGCACTGAAGATTTCACTGAATCAATTAAAGACATAAGGGTTTGTGGTTAAGGGGTTTCGCATGGGGCATCTGCACGCTACATAAATCAATTCAGCTATTTAGAACTTCCCAGGCCATAAAATGAAAAGTCCTGCCTGAATAAATATTTCTATGTCTTGTGTTCTTTGACATCGTGGCAGAGCAACAACTGCATCGCATTGTTTCACAAGCTATCTAAAGTTGATGTTTTCGAGAAACTAAAAGCTTCTGCGAACCCAGAGAAGCAAGGGTAGAAACGCATGTCTACTACCATAAATTCAAAGTTATGAGCCAGTCTTGATTGTTCCAAGCTGTGTTCTAGAGCCTATAAGCACCGGACGCATACTTTGCGAGCGTGTGAGCAGTGCGTAAATCCAAGGACATTGTGGTTCCCTCTGTGTATGTGTCACCAGAGGCTCAACGTGGCAAGATTGCGGACCTCAACAACATGTTCCTCAACAGCATGTTCCCCTATGTGTTACGGTTGATTTCAATGCAAACACGCAGGATCGCGACAACTCCTGGTTCGTGCAGTGGGGGCAAACATACCTTGGAATGGAATTTGTGCCAAATACACAATGGACCTCTTCACACACTGGTTCTTGCTTGGACTTTGTATTTTCAAACATCAAAGTACCTTTATCGCCCTCCGGCATGTGTTCCTCGACCTACATTTCTTCACATAATGCACAACTGAATGTGTTTCAGTAAACTTATGCAAAGAAAAACACGACTTTCAATATACCTCTTAATTCCAGCTGCCCTCTGCAAACAGTTTACGATGGTCTCCTATGGAGACATTGCTTCAGCTTAAACTGTGACTGCGCTGCTTGTTCAGCGCAGGCCAGTGGCTCTTTTTTTTCAACACCTCGATGCATCTGAAGACATTTGGATCAGTCTAGGTGAAATGTCAGCTTTTGTGAAAGCGTTCAGATTAGCGCAGTGCCGGAAAGCAACAATAAATCAAGATTGCTTAAGAGATTGTCAAGCAATATTTTATCTCATGAAACGCCAACTAAATGTAGTTTTCTTGGACCTAGGTTCTGGTTTTAAATATTCTTAATATATTTTAATCGTAACATTTGGACGTATCTGGAAATAATTTTATGCTCTAGTGAATCATCTTTATTGTACAGGGCTTATATTATTGTTATTAGAATATTATTTGTCATCCTCATCTCTCAATTTTCAGGGCACATTTCACTGCATTGCATCAGGGGTGGAGGAAGTTAACAGGAACCTAGTGTTTTTTACTTTGTTTATTTTGCACTTGTTTCTTAGTCTAAATAATTTTTGTAGGTTACAGAAGTTTTGCGTAAAGAGATTGAGGAAGAGTATTGATTCCTCCTATAGTTCGACACAATTTTCTTGAAGCCTCCGTGGTTGCTCATTGGCTATAGTGTTGGGCCGCTGAGCACGAGGTCGCGGGATGGAATCCTGGTCGAGGCAGCCGCATTTCGCAGGGGGCGAAATGCGAAAACACCCGTCTACTTAGATTTAGGTACACGTTAAAGAAGCCCAGGTGGGCGAAATTTTCGGAGTCCTCCTCTACGGTATGCCTCATAATAAGAAAGTTGTTTTGCCACGTTAAACCCCATAATCTTTAATTTTCTTGAAGCTTCTTGGGTAATACAAAAACAAAGTTGCAGTTTCGTTGGAAAGGCGAAGGGTCGGTAGCGATTGCAAATTATGAGACAGCTACTCGAAGTAAGTATTGTAAATTTATTGGCCCTATAAATTGTAGTAAACATTCGCTCACTGAATAAGTTGACAAGCATAGTGTCACGTTCACGGAGGCAAACATCTACTTGTATCGCTCGACAACCGCTAGCATTCGTTATACCAACTTTGTCGTTATGAAGAGTGCCGACAGCGGGTGGATAAGGCTTCGTGCTGCGTCTCGCTTCACCGCATCTCCAAAAGTTGTGATTACATGACATGCAGCACCAGGCACGCACGAAGACAGCGCGAACGAAGTCAGCACCTTTAGCTTTTGCACCTGCCGCAGAAAAACCTATATTATACGGCCCGCAACCGCGATCGGCTCAAAGGAGGAGCCGCGTGTGCTCCTTCTTTAGTGCGCGCTCGGTCTCGTCACCTCGAACAGGGTGCGCGTTTCTATAAGGCGCGCATCAAGACACCCACCATCTTGGCTATTGCATGGTTTCCTGTCGCGCCCGCACCATATGGGGCGCAGAATGCAACCTTATTGCATTTCAACTTCACATGGAACGCCAAGTAATCGTGAACATTCGTTTGAAGTGTCCATGTATTGCAACGAGATGATTTGAAAACAGTTATACATTTTTATGGAGCTTTTATGCCACCGATCTAATTACTCGTAATTTTAGAGTAAAACAACTGGGTATCCCCTGACCTTTCTGTGCAAGCGAATGTATCGTACGCTACCAATCTGTGCTGAAAAAGACCAACAGTTTATTGTTACGTTAGTCTAGTGCACTGTACAACAGCATTTTTTTAGAAATGGTGTATACCAAGGTCGTCCACGTGCATTGCAGCACGCTTTTGCATTGCACCACCGACGTTGATCTCGCCTTACCGCTGCTACCATAGAGAGTTGTGGTTTCACGAAGCAAATGAGAAACGCGTGCGCTAAGCAAAAGTACGGGAATTAGTAGTAAACAATACCTCGTGGAAGGCCCGCTTAGCGAACCTATGATTCTAGCGCTTGCCAATAGGTGATGGTGCGGTCCGCGTGTGTCTTCTGCTGCGCAAGAAGTGCGCGGTTCTTGAGAATACGGTGGGGCCTTCAAATGTAATCCACATGCATATCCATATCTCTTTTTTCGATATTAGATGAGCTTGTGCACTAAGCACACTAAGATTCCACCGTAATTAATACAAATCTTCACTCATCAACTGCCGAATAAACATCCATGTATTTCTTTTGAAATACCACTATAGCACAGGCACTATCATCGTGGTTGTCCTGTATACTGGTAAAATAGCATTTACTCGAACTGATTACGCAATATAACCTGCCCTAGAAACTCAACGGTAAATAATTGGTTGGCAAGGAGATTCTCGTGTCGCCAACCATAGGTAACACACGTGCACGGCTATATAAATTATATGTGGTGAAATCTTCACTGGCCTGGCTGTGAGGAGTTTAACGCGCGTCCTCTTCTTGTTAAGAAAGTCCACATTCCTGAGCTGAGCAGGCCGCTTACCAAAAAGGAAACCATGCAATCACATCTACAGAGCATTCTAGTACTAGTGCAGGGAACCTGTTAGCAGGCACATTTTTCCAAACTGAACTTTTTCTGAACCTAACAAAGACGCGGAGTGCAAGTAACGTTGCCGCATTGGAAAGTTCCACGGGAGTGTGGAAATGTGCTGAACTTGGAATAGGCTAAAAACGCAATAATTAACCTTGATAGAAAGAAATCGCGAATCATCTCAATCTTAGAAATCCACGTAAATGTGCGCATAAAAAGGAATGACAACAGCATAAATTGAACGAGGAAGTAGAAAACACCAGACACGGGCATTCGAGTGGTGCAAAGGACGAGAAATTGAAGAAAAAACATATTATCCTTTTTTTGCTGTACACACATTGTAAGGCAAACTTCCTATAGGAATAGAAGCCACCTCATGGAGCGCCACTGCAGACAAAGAGCAAACGATCGCAGCCCGTGCGAAGGGCGTGATTTGGTGGTTAGTCTTGCAAGAACCGGCTCACATGTTTTCCTAGTCATCGCTTGTAGGTATTTCACATTCTGGCTTTCCATGGAACGGATATATGAGAAACGCTGCGCGCTAAAATTGCAGGTTGCAGAGCACTCGTGTGATGAAAGAATACTCGTGGGACGCTGTAGCGCGGGCGTGACGGAATCCTTCTCCTGATGTTCTTTTCTGCGCTGCATCTCAATTATCCTCCCGTGTTTGACTGTAGAAGCATGCATTCAGGTACATTACGGCGTCAGAATTAATACCATGGCGTAGCAACCACTGCGGAAGAAGACGCCGTCGAAAGCAACTGTACTGCGCGTGCGAGGCCCTCACGGCTTCGCTACGTGTCAGTATACCTCAATAATTTACATTTGCATATCCCTGACAATTACAGCATTTTTTCTTCTGTCAGTGCCGTATGGGTGGCAAAGGTATTTGTATCTTCGTCGTGAAAAATTATGGAGATCACACGCACTGTGGGAATCGATGTAAGGGAAACTTTCTGTGTTGTTTGCTTTGAGGATAGTTGGTGGTGTTTCTGTCATGAATGTTCCAATTCTTGAACGTTTAGCCATATGAGTTGACGTTTAACGTTACATTGCGTGCACCACTACTTTTTGCGTATTATACAGAACACATAGGGGGAGATGTTCGCTTCAGGAGTTGTTGTGTGCCATACTTTATAACCTCTGAGGGCGTTGGGCTGATTCATTGCCTTACATGGCACATCGCATCTTGGTGGAAGTATCAAAGCTTAGTTCGATTGTGGGGCTGCACGTGCTAAAATAATAATCAGATTGGGAGACACGCCATAGCGGCAGTCTCTGGATTAATTTTGTCACCGCGGCGTTCTTTTCACGAGCACCTAAATATTAGTGCACAAGCGTTTTTTTTTCGCCCCCGTCGAAATGCGGCTGCTGCGGCCGGGATCAAACCCACAAGATCGAGCGACACCATTGACGCAGAGCTACCGCGGCGGGCACAGAAGTGTTAATTTGAAGTGCGTAGTGTCCTCTAGACCCTACAGTTCAACTCTGCTTCGGCACGCCCTGCGTAAGTTGTCCGCTTGACCAATTTGCATTGTGTTTATTTTTCTGAAATAGCAGAAATGTACTGTACCAAGCCTTGAATTTAAATTCATCCCGTATGCCCGCAACCGCTGCCGTGTCCATAGCAGCAGCGTGTCCCCCCCCCCCCCAAATTTTTATTTGTATGGGAACTGCGAGCGAAGAGTTGTAAGACTGTTCTTCACTCATGTCGTGACTGCGTCAGTTCTACCCATTCTCTGCCTCCTTTCCACCTTCTCTCTACCATTCTATCTAGCTTCCCTCTGGACTTACACGTTAGTAGAAAGGTAAGCGCTTGCGCGGGGTCATGAATAATTACAGCTGCCAAGAGGATAATGTGGTGACGCCCAGCGAGCTACAGAGGTCATTTTGCGCAATAGACGTGGTGCGATCCGAACAAGTTTCCCGCGTCTCCTTTCCTCTCTGCCATGCTACTTCCATGTATATACACATTCTGAACCACCGCCCGACACGGTGTGCCAGACAGCTGCAGCAGCACCAACAGCATCAGCAGCAATGGGAAAGTCGAAGAAAGAGGCAAACAAAGCTTCGCTTAAAAAATTTCTAGCCATCCCGGCTCTGCGAAAGTGGGTGTCCAGTGAAGCTGCTGCGAAATCATTGCTGCACTTGCTGAGAAGACTATGCAATGCTTTACTGATGGTTCGGATGCTTGCTCCGAACTTGTTCTTTATTGAAACGTTTCCTGTTTTGTGCGTTGTATTTCAATGAATGCATGCACTGTTCGCTTTACTTTGCTGAGCACTTGTAGCTTCCGACTGAAGGTATGAGCAATTACATTTTTCACTTGCATATGGAGGTATGAGCCTTTCCTTATGATTAAAGATGCTTGTTTTTATCTTGCTTTTTACTGAAACGTACGCTGATATGTACGTTGTATGATCGATACCAATGAATTTACGCACTGTTTGCTTCAACTTCCAGAGTGCATGCAGCCTCTACACTTTGAGGGCGATGAGCCATTGAATTTTAAAGCGACAGCTGTATATTACTAACCTTTCGTAATTTTTCCGGCATCAGGCAACAGAAACGGACTTAGCGATTTCTAACAAACCCATAGTGGTGCAGTGCGGCGGCACAGGTGCCAAAATGCGAAATAGATTAGAACGCTCTCTGTGAACAATAGCACGAAGTCAAGGCTAACGCAATATGTAAGCAGGATAGGTGTCGGCGCCAAACAGCTGCGTTATCGATGTGGAGGACACGCATAGTCCGTACACCACAAGAATGACATGTATACGAGGAGCGCCAGAGGTAACAGCAACGAAAGTGTAAACGCCGCCGGCGTGAAACGACCACTGATGAAGAACGCTCCCGCGATGCTGAACGAAAACGATATTCGCGAGCCCGGCTACCTCTGAACGAGCAACGACGACCGACTCGCAACGCAAGAAATGACAACCATTCCAGTCTGTGAAGGTGAAATGGCAGCGAAAGCGCTTTGCTTTTCGTTTGAGAGCTTTAACTGTCGCCAGGTTTTGCTGCCATTCCATCGTCAAAGAGTAGAATGGTTGTGTTTTTTTTTGCTTGCTTAGGGGAGTATCAGCCATTGCTGAAGATCATATTTTTGTGCACGTACAGACACAAAAAAATGCCGAACTCCGAGAGGCTAACAGCTTCGCTGTAAGAACATCCACAGTTTCACCTGCAGCATGAAGCAATGACATTGACAGCAATGTTTCGCGTTCCGTTTGAACTCCTTCGACCTTGGTGTAGTTATAGGCGGGCGCTACATGTGAACGTGAGGCACAACACAAGCCAACAACACCTGGTGGGAGGAAAGAACTGCGCTATGAAAACGCTGCCGTCATGAGCAACACTAGTGATTTTCGAGGCGTCGCACTTCGACACTGCACGAGATACGATCGACAGGAAAGCGTCAGCATAAGGAACCACCCTCGGCTTCCACACACACACACGCGTGCGCGCGCGCGCACACGCACACGCACGCGCGCACACGCACACACGCACACGCACACGCACACACACACGCACACACACACGCACGCACAAACACACTCACACAAACACGCACACACACAGACAAGAAACTTTATTTGGTCCTAACGGACTACGTCCAACAAAAATATTGACAACATAAATGAAGTGCATAGGTGATTGCGAAAAAACAACACGACATAAATAAAGTTACAAAATGAAGCTGTCGTGCGAAAGCTTGCTTGAAGAAAAAAAAGGAAGCATTGTGCGCGGTTGTTCAAATCATTTTTTTTTCGAAAAAAAACGTGACGTGAGGCCTTCGAACTTAACAGAAGGACATCGGCCCTTAGCTTTATTCTTTGGGGCGGCAACCTCAAAACAGTGCCTTGCATGACAAACTTACAGTCACGACTATTGTCTTCCAGGTAAAAATGCATCCCGCCCACGCGACCATTTGGTGAGTCAAAACAGAAGTGAACGGTTTCTTGCACTTGTGCTATTCAGCGCCACTGGAAAAAGTGAACGGGGTTTTCCCGACCATTGCTCAGTAGCCGCAATGACAGTCTGTCACACGAAAATGTTCTCGACATTGTTTCTAAACCTCCTGAGGGCAACTCAAACTTGTACTTCAGAAAGCAGACTTAGCGCATTAATCCGCGACAAAAAAACACCACTCCAACCTCGCGCCCAAATATGCGCCGCTTCTCTAAGGTCCTATTACGACCGGTTTTGCCACAACGACGTCCCGACTGGCAGCATATGAATATCTACCATTGTGTGACGAAGAAGTACTGGGGCCAGTATGAAACGTACTCAAGGACTCTGGTATGTCCTTGCGGGCGCATTTATTAATTTGGTAATATATGTTTAAAATTTTTTATTTATTGACTTGTGCCTAATTGAAGGAAGTACAGACATTGTCGTCTTGCTGCTCTGTATTTTTTTCCTGTTCACTGTTTATATACATGTAACAAAACATGCATTTTTCACTATGCGCATTTTATGTCACCTCATTATATGATCTATTGCTGAATAAGTTATCCTTTGTTGCGAAGCCGGTGACAGGATAGTTGACGACGTTTAATGTTTCATCCAAATAAATTGCTCAGGTACAGGGACAACTATCGAGATATTGCGACCGTAATCAATGCAGCCGCTATGCTCGTAATCTCCCCGTTAACTGCAATAACTCCCCGGCATGCGTCACGGAAAGAGATCTCCGATCGTTACCACGGTCACTTCGAGAATTCTTTCTCTACATTGCTATGCCTAACCTATCCCGAACTCTACGGGTCAAATGGGCTGCAAAGAAAGGGGAGGGGGTCGAAAAAAAGAACAGAATGCTTCAAGTGCAAATGATTGCTGAGGAATGGCACAACTAGCGCTGTCCGAATTCCGATACTTTGATTCGTGTGCAGTTGTTACGTCAGAAGACAGCCGAGGACAGCTTTGGTAATTGCTCTGGCCTGCCGATGTCATCAACCATTTCTTGGGTCAGTAATGTTCGGCTGCATTCCTGGCGTAATTAATTGTGGTGAATAGACATGCTGAAGAGTCGGGCACAACCTCGAGCTTCAACATCCGCTGTGCAATACAGGCAAAGGCGATAAAGAACGGAGTTGGTCTCTATTCGGTTACGTCACCTATTGATCCTCAACTATTCTTAAGCTGTCGCGGTGGCTGGGCCACACGTCGCTTTCAGCTCACCGGTTTTGGAGAAATGCTGTTTAGCAGGAAAGAGAAACGTGGGCATTCCTTATGGGGTCTAGAGATGTTTGCCTGGATTACAGATCACATTAGCGATGCATAAAATGACCCAGTTGATTTCCTTTTCCTTTATTATCTGCTAGCTTCATTACTACTTCAGGAAGGAAAGTGTTTAAGGTCCGAAAGCAGCTCCCCTAGACGACTCGAGTGCACGATGGCATCGCGAAGGAGGAACCACTGCCCGGCAAAGAGACGCTTTATTCAAAGGTCAACGCGTCTGTCTGGGTCCAAGCCCGAATCTCTGCACTTTTTCACACAACCAAACATGACTTTTTTAACCTTCAGTTGAACAAAAGCGTCAAAAACCAACCAATCACAAATGCGGCTTCACGCCCATTGCAACCAGTAGCACCAAAGCTTTCGTGACGGACACAGCAATAGTCCAAACAGTGACATAATGTACAAGACACAAGGGGTTAGGTTCACTGAATGGCACGTGTCATTTCACTCTCACTTACGTTTTACTTCGAGTATTGGCCTTGATGTCCTCCGGCACCGGAGGCCAGGCTCGAGCTCAGATTTGTAACCATAAGTTGCCCGTGCTGTTCCCCTTTGTCCACGGGCAAGTCTACGGACAAAACACCTGCAAGAAGCCGCCATGCCAGCTGCCCGAGAATGTCCCCACGAAGGCACGGCTATTGACGATATGTGTGCCTGAGAGTGGGCTGCCTTGCCAGAACGAAGAAAACTCGTTCACCCCGTGCAGCTGTGAGCCGGGTCGCTTGAACGCCCTGAACACCGTAATTGTCAGCCGATGGCGATCGCACAGACAAGCACCCCTACAGTCGCAGCAGGCTAAGTGGTCGTAAAAATACCTCTGTTTTCTCAAGGCATTCTGAAAAGGCGCTCTCGGATGCCAAACTCTGACAATGAAACCGGGTGGCCATGTGTAGCGTCGCCCAATTTCCGTGACTAGGCTTCCCGGTCTTGAGGCGAGAGCCACAACAGACCACAGTAGCGGTCGAGAATGTCAACGGACATGTGGTAAGCCCTGGGGTGTCTAGCGGTAGCGGTGACTTCAAGCACACCCCCTCCTCTTTTCTTCCGGCCTGTCTTCCCGAACGCTTTCCATTCAGCTGGAACCGCGTTTCCGTTTGTTCTGAGCGAGGGTGCCCATTAGGGTGCTTTTCTAGGGCACAACCACTAAGCCACATTTGTTTCCATCCGGGGCTGTCTTCTGTGTCCCCTCTTGGTGAAGCCGACCCGCGTCTTTCGTGTGTGGTAATTGGCCGATCTAGCAGCGTGTGATATCTTCCCGTGCTTTGTAGTATCCGCATAAGCTGGACCGCACAAAAAGAGCAAAACCAACTCCGTTTACCTCAAACGAATGACCCCCTCATACAATGTAGTCAGTTCAAGCAAACACATCCCCATCTAGCAACAAGCACAATCATACACGGTAACAGACGTCTATAGCGTCTGGTCGAGGCTAATACACTGGAGGAAGATAAATACCGTTTAAACTCGATTTAACGAAGTGATAAGCACGCTCGAATTATCTCGTTAAATTGGGAAGTTCCGAAAACTGATGAAGTAATTTTTGGGTGCTTCGAAATCTAAACTTGTAACTTAGTGACAGGCAAAACCTACCCCGGCATTGTATTTGCTGCTAATACAGTCATCGGTCGCATAACCCATAAATTAACGAAAGCAACCACCACCGCCTTTACCGAGGTGGTGTTGAGTCCGCTGTTCTGTGCATGCGCACGGCGTGCACCCTCATCGAAATAAAGCTATAGCGCCATGACTAGGACGCCTAGACTTTTCACGCGATAAATTTAGAGCGCAAGCTTGAAGAAAAACGCATCTGCGTCAAAACTACATAGAAATCACCGGTTTTGTTACACATTTAGTTCAAGAAGAACTTCGCTAAATCGAATTCAGCCAAGTTAGTTTAAATATATTCGGGAATATGATAACATTGAACCCTATGGGTACGGGACGGGGAATGGAAATTTCTTCGTTACATGGGGAACTTCGTAAAATCGGCTTTCGTTAGATCGAGTTTTAACTGTAGCGCCTTTGTGGCGGGCAAATTGCAAGCATCGCTTCTCCAGGCTATATCGAAAGGGTTGCCATGTAAAACTAAATCACAATTAATAGCGGTCGTTGTGGCCGCAAAGCGTGTAGCATTATCCGCGGTGCGGCCAGCTGCAAACATTAGGCTTATGCGTAAAACATTCGTGTACAAGTCTTTATGGGCAGGATAAGCAGCCTCATCTGGTCAAAAGGAATCCTTGCTCTCCCTAACGGCGTTTCGTTTAGGATTTAGTGGGAAACGTGCCTCAAGTTAGCAAAGTTGCAGAAAACAAGCACTGTAGGTTCGCGCAAAAGTGTTTGTACAATCTGAGGTCAGCTATAGTTATCCATTAGCTCTACACTTTATTTTATCTCATACCGAAGTAAAAAAAGAAAATTGTTGAAAAACCAATCACAGCAATAGTCAACGCAGGTGAAGAGTCATACGCTCATAGGAAGGTGTTCCCTTCATTATAAGGATGGTGCACCTGAAGGCGCGTATTTTTTCTTTTCGGGATAATTAGGTAGCGTCTGTTGCTTCATTGCTTAATTCCGTAAAGAAAGAGACATTAACACACAGATTTACAGCCGTGGTGCAGTTGGCCACACATACAAGCTTATTCGTCATATATGTGTTGTCTCCAGCGACCACCGGCTTGGAAGGCTACTAGGCTAATTATCTCCCTTCATGTCCTTCATGCATAATCTTCAATTCTGCCCTTCATGCACCTACACCTGTCCATACTGCAACGTGCCAGACAAACTGGCGCACCTCCTACTGCAATGCGAGAAAACCCGAGAAACCATCACAGCGGCACAACTAGTAGCTGCTGACGCAGACCCAAACCTCCTCGCTGAAATGTGGGAGGCTGCGATCTCCAAGCCAGACCTGGTTGACCAGGGCGAATCGTCGCCCGGGCCCGGAGGGCGATCCAGGACAGAGGGTTCCTGGAATAAGGGACCCTCCCACCCCGAGTGACAAGTCAATGCTTCAAATAAAGCTTTCATTCTCTCTCTCTCACCGAAGCCCTCTCCATGTGAAAGTACTCGCCCTCTTCCGCTGGAGCCGCCACAGGGGGAGAGGGTGGCGGGAGACGACGAGAGCTTTCCCTCCCGAGCACAGCACTACAATATAGTAACTTTCAAACTCCCCAACCCTCTGGCGCGAATGCACGTACGTCTCATAGAACTGTTATTAGATAATTTTATCGCGTCTGGTATTTCGGTGTACGCAAGCGGATAGGCCGCCTGACTGGTCGCCGTTGGAATCTGAACCTGGCAACGTTTAACGTTAGAACGTTATCTAATGAGGCAAGTCTAGCAGTGTTATTGGAGAAATTAGAGGGTAGTAAATGGGATATAATAGGGCTCAGTGAAGCTAGGAAGACAAAAGAAGCATATACAGTGCTCAAAAGTGGAAACGTCCAGTGCTACCAGGGCTTACCGGAGAGACGAGAAGTAGGAGTCGGATTCCTGATTAATAAGAATATGGCTGGCAGCATACAGGAATTCTATAGCATTAACGAGATGGTGGCAGGTCTTGTTGTCAAAATTAATAACAGGTACAAAATGAAGGTCGTACAGGTCTACGCCCCTACATCCAGTCATGATGACCAGGAAGTCGAAAGCTTCTATGAAGACGTGGAATCGGCGATGGGTAAAGTCGAAACAAAATACACTATACTTATGGGCGACTTCAATGCCAGGGTAGGCAAGAAGAAGGCTGGAGACAAGTCAGTGGGGGAATATGGCATAGGCTCTAGGAATAGCAGGGGAGAGTTATTAGTAGAGTTTGCAGAACAGAATAATATGCGGATAATGAATACCTTCTTCCGCAAGTGAGATAGCCGAAAGTGGACGTGGGGGAGCCCGAACTGCTAGACTAGAAATGAAATGGACTTCATACTCTGCGTGAACCCTGGCATCAAACAAGAAGTGGACGTGCTCGGCAAGGTGCGCTGCAGTGACCATAGGATGATATGAAGTGGAATTAGCCGAGACTTGTGGAGCGAACGGAAGAAAGTGGTACATAAGAAGGCAAACAGTGAGTTAGCGGTAAGAGGGAAACTAGAGAAATTCCACATCAAGCTACAGAACAGGTATTCGGCTTTAACTCAGGAACAGGACCTTAGTGTTCAAGCAATGAACGACAATCTAATGGGCATCACTAAGGAGTGTGCAAAAGAAGTCGGTGGTAATTCCGTTAAACAGGATACCAGTAAGCTATCACAGGAGACGAAAGATCCGATCAAGAAACGTCAATCTATGAAAACCTGTAACCCTACAGCTAGAATAAAACTGGCAGAACTTTCGAAGTTAACAAGCGTAAGACAGGTGACACAAGGAACTATAGTATAGATAGAATTGAACATGCTCTCAGGAACGGAGGAAGCCGAAGAGCAGTGAAGAAGAAACTATGAATACGCAAGAATCAGATACCTGCGTTAAGAGACAAAGCCGGCAATATCTTTACTAATATGGATGAGATAGTTCAAATGGCTGAGGAGTTCTATAGAGATTGATACAGTACCAGTGGCACCCACGAGAATAATGTGAGTGAGAATAGTCTAGAGGAATCTGAAATCCCACAAGTAACGCAGGAAGAAGTAAAGAACACCTTGGGAGCTACGCGAAGGGAGAAGGCAGCTGGGGAGGATCAGGTAAAAGCAGATTTGTTGAAGGATGCTGGGCACATTGTTCTCGAAAAACTGGCCACCCTGTATACACAATGCCTCATGACCTCGAGCGTAACGGAATCTTGGAAGAACGCTAACATAATCCTAATCCATAAGAAAGGGGACGCCAGAAACTTGAAAAATTGTAGACCGATGAGCTTACTGTCCGTTGCCTACAAAGTATTTACTAAGGTAATCGCAACTAGAATCAGGAACACCTTGGACTTCTGTCAACCGAAGGACCAGGCTGGATTCCGTAAAGGCTACTCAACAATAGACCATATTCACACTATCAATCAGGTGATAGAGAAATGTGCGGAATATAACCAACCCTTATATATAGCTTTCATTGATTAAGAAAAAGCGTTTGATTCAGTCGAAACCTCAGCAGTCATGAAGGCATTACGGAATCACTGTGTACATGAGCCATATGTGAAAATACTGAGATATCTAAAGCGCCTCCACAGCCACCACAGTCCTCCATAAAGAAAGCAACAAAATCCCAATAAAGAAAGCCGTCAGACAGGGCGACACGATCTCTCTAATGCTATTCACAGCGTGCTTACAAGGGGTGTTCAGAGACCTGGAGTGGGAAGAATTGGGGATAAGAGTTAATGGTGAATACCTTAGTAACTTACGATTAGCTGATGATATTGCCTAGCCTAGTAACTCGGGGGACCCATTGCAATGCATGCTCACTGACTTTTAGAAGCAAAGCAGAAGGGTGGGTCTAAAAATTAATCTGCAGAAAACTAATGTTTAACTGTATCGGAAGAGAACAGCAGTTTACGATAGGTAGCGAGTCACTAGAAGCGGTAAAGGAATACATCTTCTTATGGCAGGTATTGCCCGCGGATCCGGATCATGAGACTGAAGTGATCAGAAAAATAAGGATGGCCTGGGGTGCGTGGCCACAATTAGTACATGGGTACAATTAGTACATGACCGGGGTAGTTGAAGAAGTATGGGAGAGGCCTTTGCCCTGCAGCGGGCGTAACCAGGCTGATGAGTATAATGCTGAAGCGGATAGGTAGGTTGGTCGAAGCTACTGCGCTATGGCATGATCTGCACACACACACACACACACACACACACACACACACACACACACACACACACACACGCGCACGCACACGCACACGCACACGCACGCACACACACACACACACACACACACACACACACACACACACACACACACACACACACACACACACACACACACACACACACACACGGACATAGCAACTTTGTCGCCGCCCAGCGCGTTAAGCACATCATAAGAGACGCTTGAAACTATCTTCAAGAAACTATTGTGTCGCTCTGATAGGTTACTGAATACATTTCTTTAGTCGGATAGCAGCAAAATGCAGTCTGGAACGTCTAATATGAAGGCAGGAAAAGGTATTTAGAAAAACGGAGTTACCTAGCCATGCAAGATAGAAGATGCGAACATCCACTGGACGCCCGGACACGAATCTCTCGCGGGGAACCAAGTGGCGCACACCGCGGTTCGAGATCGTGCACGCCAAGCCACCTCTGGCGCACAGAGAACATTGCCCAACGGCCATCCCTAAGAGGTTGAACGGATACCCAATACGTACTCGGAGATGTTGTCGCACTACAGGAGGCAGGGGAGCCACTACTTGTCCGCACAGAAGAAGAGGAGTAGGGGGAAAGCAGTAACCTGGAGCAGACTCCAGCCTGGGATCTACCCGCATAGAACACTGCTGCACGTTACGTATCCGGGGGCCTACGGGCGTGACTGCAAGTTCTGCCGGCCGGAGACGCCCAACACGCTGCGCTACATGGCGCTCGGGTGCAGGAATAACCCAGACGTACCACCATCACAACCACAACCAGGTGATGAAGCGCAGAAAAAGCGCAACCAAAGGAAGAATCGGAATAGGAGTGAGAGGCTTTGCTGGTGAAGCAAGACTGTGAATACCAGCTAGGGTCGGTGACCGGGGCTCGGGCGGTGGCAGCGAGCCATTGCTACCTGGACTGAGGAGGCCACCCACCTTTTCGCTCAAGTAAAAGAAGCTTGTTCAAATAATAAAGTTTATTATCTCTTTCAAGTCTCTCTCTCTCTCTCTCTCTCTATTCTGTCTCTCCAGTCGCGTACTGCAGTGCCTGAGCTTTACAACTTTAAATAAACTTCGTTGCTTTCATCATGTCGAAACTCGCCCGTATACATGTTAGTCGCCTCGGCATAACCCTTTCTTTCTTTTCTCCTGCCATGGTTACAAATCCTTCTTTTCGGGTAAGGTTCGACAAGCAATAATGATTAGGGTTATCGCAATAACAAGAACAGGCGACACTCTTTACTTAGATCACTGTTTTCGATATAGTTTGTACTCTAATAGCGTTATACGCACTTAAAGTTAAGGCAAGAATATTGGTACGTTTATGTTTGCTGGAACTTCACAATATAGGTAGCTT
Organism: Dermacentor variabilis; assembly: GCF_050947875.1. NCBI lineage: Eukaryota > Metazoa > Arthropoda > Arachnida > Ixodida > Ixodidae > Dermacentor > Dermacentor variabilis. The sequence continues at coordinate 92,812,506 of NC_134573.1, forward strand.
TAGCGCTAAACAAACGAGAGTGAAAAAAGACGAGAGACGTACGAAGGTACAAAATGATGTTTTACGAGTAGTCAGCAATAATCTGAAAGTGTGTTGAACCGGATTATGCATCTAGTGATGTAGAAGAACATAAGTTTAAAGTTCCAACGAGATTTCTTTTCGAAATGATGGCATAAAGCATGCTTAACAATTGCGAAACATCATAGAGCGTGATTGAAATAATGCTTACATGAGCCGCTTGTGAGTGAAATAATGAATTTCCGTCTTCTCAATAGAGTGGTTTAGTTGAGCGGGTTTACGCTCCACTAAGCAGTTAAGCGGAGCGGAAGCGCGAATGCACATGCGCCATCCGCTTAGCCGTAAGCGGGATAGCGGAGCGAGGAACACGGTCCGCTATAAAGCTGCCTGAGCGGAGCGTGCCGCGCAGCACTTTGGCTAGCGCTGGCGTCAGAACGGATTCGATTGGATGCAGAAAGCAAGCGCGCTGGCTAACACGTGGCGTTCCCCAAGACGGCGCTTTATTTTCCATTGGATAAAATAGACCGGTAACGCATTACAAGCGCACGTCTAGATACTTCATGGAGAAATAAGTTATATATATATAGACATACACGTTTTACTGTATAAGAGTGATCATAAAGTGTTTTTATTGTCTTGCATTTTACCCTGAATTTAGTCAGGGGGCGCCGCAACTACGAAAGGTCCGCTCCGCTGCGCTTAACGTATAACTAAAACGTGAAAATCGCTCGCCGCTCCGCTGTGGCTTAGCGGGGCAGCTCGGAGCGGAGCGTACCGTAAAGACGCTGAACTAAAACACTCTAATAAAAGGTTTATATATGCAACACCAAGTGACTAGAATTACGAGGGAAGTGTGAAATCTGTATTCAACTGCAATGCCGCTCAATTGGCGCGAAAATTCGAAAATGAGTCTTACGATCGTTCTGATTTCCAGATCTAAATAGATTATCACGTACTCACTTACTCAACGCGATGTTTGATGATTGACATAGAAGATCATGTGCCTGCCTGCGAGGGCAGTGGTTACATAAGAAAAAAATTGCCTCAAGAAGTTGATACTTTCTACAAGTCAAAACCACCACATAAATATAATGGAAGCCTTATTGTATGGCTGCTTAATAATTTTGATTCAGTGTGTTTATATGCCGTGTACCTAACTGCATAAGTATACATGAACGTGTTTCGAATTTCCCCTGTTTAGAAGTGCAGACCCCGCGGCCAGAGTCGAATCAGTGACCTCGCGCTTAATAGCACAATGCCATAGCCACAGCGCTATGCCATCAGGCGGTTATACGGAAGATCTTTTAAATATATAAGCTTTTTTGTCCTCTTATTACAGGCATTTATAAGACGGCACTAGAAAAAATAACAATACAGAAAGCAATTGGAAAGCGCCCTCCTGCACAAGCACGACGCGAGATCACGAGAAAACGCAAGAAAATGCAGCTATTCTCGCCGAAGCGTAGCAGGCAACAAAAGCGAGTCCCCCTGCTGATGTCAGTGGAGCGCTGTTCGGGGCGCTGCAATCAGCTGCGCACCAGGCTCATAGTGAACTATCCGCGACAGATATACCCGGCACCCGCCGTGGTTGCTCAGTGGCTATGTAATTGGGCTGCTGAGCACGAGGTCGCGGGATCGAATCTCGGCCAAGGCGGCCGCATGTCGATGGAGGCGAAATGCGAAAACAGCCGGGTACTTAGATTTAGGTGCATGTTAAAGAACCCAGGTGGTCAAAATTTCCGGAGTACTACACTATGGCGTGCCTCATAATCAGGAAGTGGTTCTGGCACGTAAAACCCCAATTTTTTTTTAATGTACCCGGCAAATGGGTTGTGCGTACGCACGTAGCCTTTACATTGGCACAGAGGCGGTTAAATTTCGACCAGCAGGAAAGCGGATCGTAGGGCCAAAGGAAGCTCTCCTCTTTCAAAAGGACAATGTGTGACCAGTGGTTCTTCATATGGAAGGGGGCTATTCAATAATCAGAAGATTCCCTATAACAGGCATTTGACTCGTGGAAAGCAGTTCTGTGGCAAAGCCGAAGAAACAATAAATACAACGAGAAAGAAAGAAAAGAAGAGTGAAGTAGCTATTCCTGTCGGGCAAGAAGGAGTCTGAGGCACTAACAAAGCAAATAAAGGTTAGAAAATTGGTGACCGCCCGGATCAGGGCCATTATGGCGGCGCAGCCCTCGGATTCGCTTCTTTGTTTGTCCAATGGCGGCCTTCGAGGAGCGGCGATATTTTATATACATTTATCGGTTCGCCGCCGTTTCATCCTATTTTGGTGTCTCTGTGTTTTACCTTTGAGAAGTTCAAAGCAGAGAGAGTACTCTGAAAAGGACAACAAACAAACAAATTTATCTATGTCGTTAAGAGGCTTGGGTTTAAGACGTTGCTGTTTGGCGTTCCATTTTCAGGCCCCGTCAGATTAGGAAGGTAGCACGTATTCGTGTGAGTTCAACAGGAAAAAGAACGTTTTTTACTTTTTTTGTATATCCCCTAAAATGATTTGCTGCAGCTTGGCTATCCGCACTGGTGATGACTAAAGAAATGGTTCAGATTGCCAGTAGTACACCATGATATAACTAGCGTTCTATTCAGAAAGGGCCGATGAATCGCTACTGCTTCTATTCCGAGGAAAGCAGCGCAAGTGGGTCATCGTAGCTATGTTGGAATATAGCTGTGTTGGCTGCTGGGATAAAATTCAATGAAATCGTAATTTACTCGAATGGCGCGCGGTTACTTTATGAAGTCAGTGATCTCAAAAGCTGTGCGCTAAGTATTCGCAGCTATCCTGGAACCTGCGCATTTTAATTCAGTGTGCGTAATATGATTTCGAATGAGTCGTTCATTATAGAGTTTTGTACGTGCGACACTGTGAATTATCGCAATGTATTTACGAGCAAGATATTTCATAGATACTTTCTCTCTGAGTGTACGTTATATCTTAATCTTTTCGTGCGTGTACACAGCTAGGGAAGGTGGAACGGGAAGACGTCTCCTTTTTGTATGCTAATTTTCTGCTGCACCCATTCAGACTGCCCCTAAGATGTGATCCTGCAATAAATGCTTAATGAAAATGTGAAACCAACGTAGTAGTCGCAAGCCTACGAGAACCTGGGCTGTGTACGAAGCATAAGGGACATTTGCCTCATGGGCTCTAATTTTATAAGAACGAAGAAGGGGACAAAAGAAAACGATGAAACCTTGCTAAATAGTTTTTTGTACTCGTGCATTCTTTTTTCATGGTCTTTAAAATTCTATCTTCGACGCACCCTAAAAACGCCAATATTTCTGTTGCCCATGTATCGACGTTCAATTGTCTTTTATTCAATTCGTTTTTGAATTTCAATCCCTAGCGCATCTTCAAATTTCTTATGCACATGTGGCATCTTTGAGATCGTTAATTCACCTCGCTATATTCCGTTTTTGTTAACCGCCCTATTTTTAATGAGTGAGCAATACAAATTTCTGACAACGAAAATTATGATTTATGTTCAGTGAGTGTGTGCATTATTTATGCCTGTTGCAAACCTGAGGTCATCATCGTCTAGGCGCCACGCTGGTAGAAACAAAACAACGACAGTCTGGCAATCAGCAACCTCACGCAAACATTCCTCCATACACCAAGTGATCGAGCATTGCGGGTGGCTGTCCCTGTTTACGTCGATGTGCAATCGTACGCTGGAGGTTCTGGTCTAAACAGACACGCCGTGCCGCGAGCGCAAGTGGGTTACCGAAAAACGAAAGCACTCTCGGGCACGTGATTGGCCGTCATGAAGTTTGTTCTAATACTGGCACTGTTTCCCTGGACTACTTATATATGACATCTTTCCAGGGGCCTTTGTACTCCTCCGAACGCAACGCTCACCTATTTTCATAGTCTTAATCTTGCAGAATCTTCTCGTGGTTGCGCCGAAGCAAATAACTTCATGCAACACAGCAATAATTCTATTTATAATATCTGCACCACCGGTCCTGGCGATAAGCTTTACTTATCAAAACAGCATGTGACGTCTTCGTCCTAGGCCGGCAGCAGACCGTTGCCTTATTGTTTATTTACTTGCAGTAATATCTCTTTTCACCACCGCAGAGCGCTAACATTCACCTCATCTCAACTGCTTGATCACCGAAGTTGCGGTTTCAATGCTCAAGAAGCAGGGAAGCAGAGAGAGGTTAACAAGGCATTACTTTCAGCGATGCTTAATAAAAACGCGAAAACAATGATTGATTACAAGAGTATATCCACTATCTTTCGCCCATCAAACGAATGCATTGCGTAAAATGTGGTGCAACCAAACTCAGATACGCTGTAGTCTAAGGCTCCCTCATTTCTCTCTTTTCTGCTGTCCACGACATCGCTTCGCCTTGAGTTTTTTTACGCATATCTGTTCGTTTACTCGTAGCAACGCTTTCTTTCCTTTTCTTCCCGTTACACACATTTTCATCACAGGCGTGAGGGGGGACCTAGCTGATTCGAAGTGAATATGCCACCCAAAATAACAGGCCTTTCTTACAGGAGTTCCAGTACCTCACAATGTTCTATGGCTTGCGTTGCATAAGTTTTGGTGGGGTTTCGTCATTTAGTGGTTGCGAATGAGCATCCCGGAATGTTGCAAGCGCTGCTACAGAGGGTGTACACGAACCACACAGCACGCTTAGAGCAGTGTGTGAAGCATAGCGAATGGATGATGAAAACTTATCCTAGGTCTAGTTTAAGAGCGAAGCGTTTCAATGAATTTCCGAACTAAGGAACTTCGGAAGAACTTGAGTCGCCTGTTGCCGAGTGGGTACCTTGAATTATTTTTATCTTTTGCGAAGGCCCATTGCGGCGGGGGAAGAAAATGTAAATGCACTGGCACTTTCTCTTAGAAAGGAGCCCCTTTGATTTTGAAATATAACTGAGTGTGAGTTCTGGAACGTTATCTCAAAGTTTCGGCAAGTGCTAAGAATATGCTTCACGCTTGGAAACAAAAAGACAGTGGCGTAATATCAGTATAGCCTGCGTCATTTAGGGAAAGCTAGCTATTAAGTAGGCGCATTTCGATCCTTCGCCTTTCTGCTTCTGTTCACGAGAAAACGGGTTTTCGTCTATAGGCCTAATATATATATATATATAATATATATATATATATATATATATATATATATATATATATATATATATATATATATATATATATATATATATATATATATATATATATATATATATATATAATACGCATGTCAATGCAAAAATTTACGTTACAGCAGCGTGATTTCCCCAGCAATGCACAGGATATCAGAAAATGACTACGGTTAAAATTCTGGCATTATAACTCTGCAGACACAAAAAATGAACCTTCTTGAGGGGGTGCTCGTGTGGGACGTAATAATGTGGCGCTCAATCAACTTGTTTGCGAGAGTAGATTGAGCACCACTGAGCTTTACGAACTATTTCAAGCATTAAAAACAAACTCAGTGATACAATTGAAGAGGCTGGCTCTAGCGGATTATTTGCTGGGGGAACTTTCTTATGCTTTCGTCGAAAAACATGGCTTTTCTTTTGTCAAATACACCATATCAGCATTTTCTTTATTGTTTTCTGCCTTCTTACATTACGAAACCTTACAAGTTTGTCTTGACAACAAATAAATAACTGCTAGGAGGATGGACGATGATAATGCGTCAGAACTTCTTATAATAACTTGTATAGCATCACCGCTGCTGGAAACATATCAGCCTCGTCAAACACACTTCAATTAAGTTCGCGCATACGTGAGCTCATTAGATTGAGCTTCAAATTAGATGCAGGTTGGCTTCATGGCATATATTGTAATGAAATAAGGCAAGGAACGCGGCAGTATAAGTGATTTAGAGTCTCTGAAAACCATGCTATATTCAAGTTTCACAAAAATAAGTGCTGTATAGTAGCACGCACAATGTAGCACAATATAGATTCGGCCATGTAGGTTTTGGCCCTCTACAGTCATTGAACCCGTGCTCTGAAGATTTCACTGAATAAGGTAAAGACATAAGCGTGTGTGGTTAAGCTGCTTTGCATGGAGCATCTGCACTTAAAATAAATCAATTCAGCTATTCAGAACTTCCCAGTCCATAAAATTCGCTCAACATTAAGTAAGACCTGCCTCAATAAATAATTCCATGTATTGTGTTCTTTGACATCGTGACAGAGCAACAATCGCAACGTACTGTTTCACAAATTATCAAAAGTTGATATTTTCGAGAAAACAAAAACCTTCTGCCACCTCAGACGAAGAGGGCTAAAAACGCATATCTAATACCATAAATTCAGTTATCAGTCAGTTTTGATTTTTCCGAACTGTTCTAGAACCTATGGGCAATGACGAACTCTGCGTTGTGGCAAGTTGCTGTGCATACATTTATTAGAATGACCACTCGTGACACATACTGTTGACTACGTAGCCTGAAGCGCACTCGCTGCGCTGCTCATTTGGCGGCACAAAAACGTGGGGACGTATGGAACCGTGCATGGTGCTCACCATAAATTAAGCGACGAACTAGAACTGTGATTTATCTAGAAAAAGCAAGTGCCGCGCAAACATGCACGCGTGGTCAAACGTCTTAAGGAAAAAAAATTCGGCAGGTGTTACACTCTTCTAACACAAGAAGGCGAAAGCCTGCTGCACATATCGTAATACATGAAGTTACGGAATCGGGGTTAGACTTCTTTGTAAGAAATATTGGTAATGCGTTAAGGTATACATTCGGGGCTAGACTGCTTGCGAGATAGAACGAGCCGGAATGGGAAGAACACGTGGGTGACCTCCTCACTAAGGCGCAACGGCACGCTCTTCTTCCGCAGTGGCGTACTTGCACGGCCGTCCTCGCGATCTACAAAAGCGTGCACGCACCTCCAATGCTTGCCGCCGACAACCGCCGTGGCTCCGACTGTGACGTCAATGCGCAGAGCGCTCGCGCCCGTTTTTCTGCGAAGCAACACCTGACGCGACAGCAAGTACTAAACTTAAAATTTGGCAGACACTTCAGACCGCTTACGTGTGGGAATGAGGAATCATTATACCGTTTGTAGAACTCCTGACGTCAACAGCGCACTCATTTTATACAATCATGACCTGGCTCCACCTCCTCCGCAGGGTCACGTGGGCCGTCCAATGACGCGCGCACTAGTCGCCAAGATGGCTGTGACGTGACGTGTACAATCAAGCACGCAGAAGACACACCTTTAGTTAGGCAGAACCGTGCATGAGCCGTGGCTTTAGGAAAGCGTGCTCGTCTTGCACCCCTGAGGCCCGCGTTCAATTTTCACCCATACCGGAATGTATGAAATGTTCTTCTCAAATCCATTAATTTACTTTGTTTAAAGAACCTCCTTGCGAAATGTGACGTCAATCCGAGCATTTTGAAGCGAAAGCTTTACAAACCGCGTCGAGCCCTATTTCGCCGTCGCCAGCAATTTGACCTTCATTTGACTGCAGCTGCATCGTAGCCTTGGCAATGTATCACGTGACTCGCCACGCCGTGCTCCGCCGGCTTGGCGCAGGCGCTCTCCGCATCTGGGTCCCCGCATGACCACGTGACTCGCCGCGTGCCTGGCTAAGAGGAGCGCCGTGCTCGCCACTTCAGTGCGAGCTTAGCCATGGATGAGAGCGAGACCGAGCCGTCTTCTCTTAGCGTGCGTGGGAGCGGGACGCTTTGAGCCGTCGTCGCCAGGCGGCGTCTGACCACCCTGCGGATATGGCCCGGCGAGTTGCATCCGCCATACCTGGCCCAGCCGCCATACCTGGTTTAGCGATGAATTTATAATTAAGTATAATATTTACAGCTAAATCAAAGGTTAACCGAGTGAGACCCAGACCTAACTAGGCTAAACCAAGCTTTCGCCTTACGTATCCTCCAGGGTTAGCTGAGCGAATTCGCAGCCGATTTTTTTTTACTTGTTTTTACTCTTTGCGGCGTCGGTCATTTTTAGTCACGCCGCAGTTTCGCCAAGGGCACCGCCAACATAGGACCTAAGGCTGTGGCCTTAAAATTCTTGCAACCACACCAGAAAAGTTGTCTTCTCCATAAGAACCTCGGCAAGCAAAAAAAAAAAAGGCAATTGCTGCGAATGAACATACTGGCCAGAACGCTCTGCTTCATAAAAAAGCACTGAACATCGCTTCGTTTCATAGAGAGCATTCTGTTGCGCTGTTTAGAGCTCTTCTATAATACGCAGAGGACAATTACTTCTCACTCTGTAATGTGCAGCGCTGCTAAGTCTAAACCATTAAAAACAAAGAGGAAAGGCTAATTGCGCGCATAGGCCTTTGGCGATTACTGGGTTATCACGAGCACCTTTGGAAATTGAAGGCTGTTGGCTACCTAAAACAAAGAGTTGTCTCTGGGGTGGACCTGGAAAGTATATAGAAACTGAAACACAAAGTATACGTTTTCTCGACTCCATAGTTTTTTGGTTCCTCAAAGTAATACTCAATAAACATACGCATTCTTGAAAGCTAGCTAGCTAATTTTCTGAGGGGAGATCCTTCATAACTTGAAATTTCGTTCAATGATTGATTCAGCGATCGATTCATGGAGTTTACTGTCCTAACTCAACCATGGAGTTATATGAAACGCTGCCATGGAGAGCTTCAGATGGATGTTGAACACGTGGGGTTCTTTAGCATGCACCTAAATCTAAGTACATGAGCGTATTTGTATTTCACTAAACAGAATTTAAAGAAATTCGGTAAAGATTGCTCATGTATGCTAAAGTATTTTGCGTTTTTTTCTTCATATTTTTGTAATAGGAGATTGAGCCATTGCAAAAAATACACACGTGAGAACTACAGCGATATCGATGGAGACATCAAATAAAAGAGGCTCCAAGCCTTGTCAAATTTTACCGAGTTTTCAGAGATAGTTGTTTCACATCAACAAATGTAGATCATTCTAGAGAAAGTGATGATTTCTGCTTATGGATCATAACTTCAATGGATAGCATCAAAAAAGTGGCCACTACAATTATTATGAAATGTTGCATTTTCCGAATGTCGCCTTTAGGGGATATGTAATTGCAGAGCCAAAGTGCAGCCATTTTCTGAAAGGTAACGTCATGCATGACGTTCATTTCGCGCCTAGGACCAGTTTCAAAAAACACAAATTGAAAGGGCTCCGCGAAAAGTAAAAGAAATAATTTTTTCAGCACACATGAATTATGGATGATTGCTAAATCCGCTTGTGGGTTCACTCAATCAATCAAAAGTTATGCATTGTTAAAGTATCATCGTATGTATTATTGGCGAACATCAATGTAAAAAGATCAAATGCGCGCTGGTTTTTTGTGAAACAAAGCAAACACTTTTCGAACAAGCTTATTGTTATGTGGCATAGCTACATGCAGTTTATGGTTTATATTTTGCAGTTCGGACCTCCTCTGTATTTTTTTTTACGAACCACGTCATAAATCCGGCAGAACCATCGGTAAAAAGTTTTTTCTTGAAGCTTAGACACTCGATGTACAAGCATACATACTATATCTGGATGTAGTGCTCACGTCGTTGTGAAGCGAGAATCAGCGACCGCATTCAATGAATATTTCTCTACGGAGGTGTATTCGTGCATACACAGGACGAAAATATTATCCAAAGCTATTTGGAAGACCAATGTATCAAGAACGAATATTGAACACAGCACAAAAAAAATATAGACCATCACACCAGGTCCCAGGAAAAGGCTGACCTTAAAGATAATTCCTCTTTATAACTTTGCAGCATCTCTGTTAGTTAACTACAACGACTAGTGGCACAACTTGAATTGCAGCGTCGGGTCAATTTTTGTCCTGAAAGATATTTAACTTGGAGGCATAGCAGCATTTTTGAATCTCTGGAATGAATTTTACGGGTTCTTGAGAAAACAAATCCTCCCTCAGTTCACTGCATCTCCAGACGCGGAGTGACGCCTGACAAAGGCGAAAATGCCGAGAGCCATTGGGACTATACTAGCCCAGGAGCTCTATAAAGTAAAGCTATTCCAAAATTTTCTATTCCAATTCTGCAATCATCCTTCCGCCATTGGCCAACAACGTTTTTTAACCGTCCCCATTTTACCTGTCTGTCACGTGACGTCCCAAAAAACAGCGGTAACTCCCCATCTGATATCATGTAAACACACTGATTATGCATGACTGCAAAGAACAAAAGAAAAAAAGTTATTTCTGATTCGACGCCTTTTCGCCATTGTCCCTCGGCTATTGGTAAAAAATTTTCGGGCTGCACCCACTTCACCTGCCTGTCACGCAACGTCACAAAACCGCGAAAACTCACCACATCAAAGTGACGTGTACGCGTTATAGATCCATTAATATGCCAGACAAAACTGAATTTTTCTCTGAGTAGCCGCAGGCTCTCCCGTTCGGAAAGGAATAAAAGGTGGCTTCCGCCGATCGCTCAGGCACTGGCTACTCGCACCAGCCGGAGAGCATGGCTTCATTTCCGTACAATAATACTTTTTCGTGGCTATGTAACGTTTTCTAGCACTTTTGGCACGTTTACGACCTCGCTCAGTCAACTTTTCTGACCTGACGATTCATTTTAGCGGCATTCTTAACCTTCCGTTGCATGCCGCCGCGATTTCCGACGAGCCACCCCAAACTAAGTAAGAGAAAGCGGACCAATCGCAGACGCCGCACCACCCTCTTCATCCGGTTATCGATTTTAATTGCACTGTCTGGGCCCCATCGAATCCTTCTCCACTTGAGCCGTGCTCCTCGCCTCTTATCAGCCAATTAGATATGACAAACCGCTCAGTGTAGGCAATGTTATTTGTTTTTAAAGCAAACAAAAGTGACCTTCTATAAACGAGGAAAGCATTTGATTGGTCTCTTTAAACAACCTTGCGGGTTACCGACCGATGCTTGCCTCGGCGATTACGCAAATTTGACGTCAGGAGATTGGAATAAAAACATATTGGAATAGTTCTACGTTGTAGGGCACCAGGTGTAACCAAATCAAGAAAGACCACTGAGCTTCAACAAAGACACTCCCTCACCAGATCAGGAATTGGGCTCCGTTGTGTAGTATTCTGCCACTACCTCCCTCATGATTCATGCAATTAATCCATAGCCATCATTCCCCAACGGCTGCGGAGCACCTGACTAAGGCGGCGGTCAGACTTCCGACACGACAGTGGGTGCTAGAAATCCCAGGATTCGGACAGGCTGCCGCTGGAAACTGAACCTGCCAACGCACTACACATGAACCCTCTCAAGTGAATCTAGCTTAGCAGGAGTCCTTGAGGAATTATCAGGCATTGCATAGGACATTATTAGCCTTAGTGGGATTAGAAGAATTTCATTAGAATTGGGGAGGATTATTCAGTGCTGACTAACTGCCACATTGTCTGGTTCAGAGGTATTCGAGATAAGAAACAATACGGACCTGGATTCCTAATCGATAAAGAGATAGCGGGCAACATTGACGTATTCTGCATTCTGCAGTATAATGAGGGGGTAGCAGTAGTCGCAATAAAACTGAATAGGAGGTATAAAATAAATGTAGTACAGGCCTACGCTCCAACCTCCAGACAACCTTGGTCAATTACCCACATGGAACCCTGATCAAGTAAGGAAACGTATAGAAGGATAAAAATGCGTAAGAGTACATAAGGCAGGCATTTGCGGGATACTGACTAGGAGCTTACCACTGTCGTTGAAAAGAAAGGTGTACAATTGCTGCATACTACCGGTGCTATCATATAGGACCGAAACTTCGAGGTTGAGAAAGAAGCTCGAAAATAATTAAGGACCGCGCAAAGTGCAATGGAACGAAAAATGATAGAAGTAACGTTAAAAAACATGAAGAGAGCGGTATCAATCCGAGAGCAAACAGCGATAGCCGATATTCTAATTGGCATTATAAACAAAATGAAGCTGGGCAGGGAATGTAATGGGTAGGATGGATAACTGGTGAACCATCAGAGTTATACAATGGGTGCCAAGAGAAGGTAAGCGCAGTCGAGGGCGGCAGAAAACCAGGTGGCGTGATGAAATTAGAAAATTTGCAGCCGCAAGTTGGAATAAATTGGCGCAGGACAGGAGCAATTGGATATTGCTGGGAGAGACCTTCGTCCTGCAGTGGACCTAAAAATAGGGTGACGGTGATGATGCTGATCATGATGTTGATGATGACGAATATGATAATGATGATAAAAAAGAAGTTACCTGATAACGTCTACTCCGTATTGAATACTTTTCCCTAATTAACATTTTAACTGTGTTTCGCGGTAGAAGTGTATGCTTGGCAGGGCTAAGAATAAAGGTGATGAAGTTTGCAATTCATCGTAGTTTTCCTTTATGAACAACGGCGATGGAGATTTGTTAAGGTAATAGCTGCAGACAAATAAAAATTTTGGTTATAGGTTAGAGCCGGCTATGCCCAGGCAAGGTTCTTTGTGCTCTTAATCTTCAAAATATCGCAACCGATTGATATACCTGTTGAGCGGAGTGACATCAAGGGTAAACTAGTTCAACGCCACGCATGAAACTAGCCATTTCGTTCTTTTACGAAGAACGTAGGGAAGTGTTATAAGAGAGAATGTTGGAAATAACCCAGACGCTACGCGACAAAACAAAACAAAATACAAAAACAAAAACAAAAAATAAACTTGCTTCACACATTAACACCATCTCGATGCATGGAAAAACTCTAGGGCGCTTAATCGGGCGATTCACAAGAGCGTTGCATTGGAAATGTCGGAGTTCCGCCCAAAAGGTGAATCAACGCTTGCGATAGCAAATTATTAGAGATATACGAAGTAAGGCTGGTAGTTTTATCAGCCGTAGAGACTTGTACACATCTGCTTACTAACTATATCAGGAAGCGCGATGTTACGCGCGAACTAGGAAATATGAACGCATCTAACTCAGTGAAAGCGCACACTCGATTTCAAAGCACTGGAGTGATGAAGCCCGGCAGCAGCAGTGAGTGAATTGACCTTTATGCTGCCTCTCACAGTGTTGTCGCCGCGAGCTAAGCGGCGAAAACACAGTGCCACGAAGCTATAACCATTCGGCGTGCTACCTCGGCCCCCATCGCAGATCGCTTTCAAGCTAGCACACGCGATACCGTACGCAGCCGCGCCATAAGCAGCCACCACCGAAATAGATCCCTCCCTTTTCTCTGCCCTGAGCCTTGCGCGTGATGAAGATGGTGTGCTACCTCCCGGATCTCCTTCCTTTCGCGCGTGAGATTGAGCCGTCATGGTCGACTCACCTTCGCACGCTTTCACTCGCACATAGAGTATACGGCGCGCGGTGACGATATTAGCGCACTTGGACTATATATGGAACATCATGGCGACGCCGACGTCGAAATTGCACCTTGAGCATCTATATAATTCGTATTGCAATGGTGTATTGACACTAAAGTCCTGCAAGCCCACAAAAGACGATGGTTGCTACGTTGCAGCGAAGACGGCAATGCGGTCGCAATCCTGAAACCACGGACAGAGACAACACAAGAAATTGCTGGAACGTTTTTTTAGAAAATAAACAGGAAGAAAAAAAAAACAGCTGCAAATTCAATAGCATGGCACCGCAATAAAGAGACTCGTGATAACGCGACAAGCCAGCCTTGGCCGCTTGGACCTGCGTTTGGAGTATTGTCCTTGGAGTTTTGTTTTATAAGTGCGTTTTGAAAATCACATTTGATAGCGCCTGTGCGCGCTTGAGTGAAATACACCCGCCCTGCCACTAAACTTCATTACTTCCCAGTGCCCGATACGAGCAAGCGGGTCAGATGATAACCTCGAGGCGCCTCATTCCACCGTGCCATTGTTTGTTCTTATGGCCAAATCGAATCGACCGATGCGCCACTGTTGACTTTCTATCTTTGGCGTTGTCTGTGCTCTTTTATTGGCGGTCTAGGAATGTAGTTTTCACATGTGTTCTTTATAAACGTGTTTCGTTTTTCTCTTTTGCTCCCAGAACTCCACTTCACTTCTTCCACGACAGCCGACCAAGCAGGTGGAAGCAAAAAAAAAAAGCTCAATTTCTCCTAGCTCAGGTGCTCTACAAAAGCGATCGCCGACTTGGCGCTGTGCTAGCTAGTTGCAGTGCGTGTTAGCGTTTCCGTGACATATTCAATTGGATGCTGCTGTCGAGGCAGACAAAGCAAATGGTGCTGACATGGCAACTAGAAAAACATTTCGCCTACTTCCTATTGCATCTATGTCTCAGCCAATATGGTGAACATTCTAAGCTTTCCACAGCACTCTGCTCCGCAAGACGTCAATTTAGAAAAAAAAGAGAAAAGATATCGGCGTGACGTTTATAAAGAACACATGTGAAAACTACATGCCGAGATATTGGCGGGTCTCCAGGCCACCATGCAAGTGCTTACAGCGCAGCTTGATGACGCAAAACAGCAGGTTCAAAACCTTAAAGCTCCCAAACAAGCACCACCCGATGAGACAAACGTAAAAGTTAGCACAGCCAAACGCAAACCCCCTCCGCTCCCAGAGACGGAAGAAGAGAGTAATGCATCGCAAGACACCCTAGGTGAAATTCTGCGCCTCACGCGAGAGAACCTAGAAAGTATTCGTATCCTAACGAATCGTGTAGAGGTGGTCGAAAATAAAGTCACCATAAAAATTAAAAACAAAGCTAGTCAGCCACAACAGATGGACACGACGACGCACCCTTCGTCACCAATAAATCCCCGCAAAACCATCATGGCTAACACGACAGGGAACACCTTAGAAATTTGGCAATGGAATTGCGCTAGCTACGCGAAACGCAAATCCTCGCTGCAACAGTACCTCAAAATTGAACCCAAAAAGCCGCACGTAATACTATTACAAGAAATCCTGTGCGAAACCCTCACGCTTTCAGGGTACAGCCCTGTCACCAAAAGAGGAGGGGACGCCAGGAGAGGCATCGCCACGCTCCTTAATAGAAAATTCGCGCATATCGTTCATAACGTCCTACCGAAAAACAGTCGCTTCGAGGCGATCCTAATCGAGCTCGTACCTAACCGACTCTTAAAACAAAGCGTTTTTGTACTAAACGTCTACAGCTCCCCAGCGCACTACAAACAATCTTTCCACGCGATCCTTACTAAAGCCACATCATTGGCACGAAACTCACCGCTCATTATCGCAGGGGACTTCAACGCCCCCCACCCGTCGTGGGGTTACCCCACAATCAAGCCTAGCGGCAACAACCTATCGCGCGCGATCGACGACCTGTCCCTCACCCTGGTGACGAACCACAGGTTCCCCACCAGATTGGGTACGTCGACCCAACGCGATCCTATGCCGGACCTCACGTTACTCCGACATGTAGCAAACTACACATGGACGAATACGCAAGAAAACCTGGGCAGCGATCACTTCGTCATACTCACAGAAATACCAAACATGGCGGCCCCACCCCGGTCTTTCACCCTTACAGACTGGGATAGCTTCCGCCAGTTACGGAAGGAAGACACGAACACGTACGATTCCTTCGCAGAGCTCCTCTCTGCGATAAAGGGCGACGTAACTAGAGCCACGAAAACCATACAAACGGAATTGGAGGTCCCAAGGTTTGACCCTCACCTCGCACACTTACTCGAGGCCAAGGCCTCGATACTTGCGCGATGGAGAAAGCAACGTCTCAACAGACGCCTGCGCAAACGCATCGCGATACTCAACCGAGACATCGAACAATACTGTACGGAGCTCACAAGACTCCAATGGCAGGAACTATGTTCGGCGGTCGACGGCCGCATGCGGACCGGAGGTAAGTGGAGCCTCCTGAAACGCATGTTACACGACAGCCAAACAAAGGATAATCAAAGCCACGCGCTAGACCGACTTTTACACTCACATAAAGAGAAAGGGGGAAGCGAAGAGTCCTTCCTGGCAGTAATTGCCACACGTTACCTTCCGCTAGGCGACGCTCACCCCAACGATTACCCGAGCATAAAGTGCGAAACCACTCCCGAACTAGACGCTGCCTTCACGGAAGCAGAAGTCCGGGAGGCGCTACGCAACCTAAACAGCAGGTCGGCCTCAGGATCCGACGGGGTAACCAACCGAATGTTACGTAACTTAGACGACCAGGCCATTACACTACTCATTAAAGACATCAACCACGTGTGGGAAACAGGAGAGGTACCAACGCAATGGCGCATGGCCACGGTGGTCCTTATCCCAAAACCCGGCAAACCACTTAACCTCGACAATTTACGCCCTATCTCTCTTACTTTATGCGTGGGTAAAGTAGCCGAGCACGTCATTCAAAACCGAGTGTCACGCTACATTGAGGAAAACGAACTCCTCGCACACAAGATGGTAGGGTTTCGACCCCACCTTTCCACGCAAGATGTCATGTTGCTCCTAAAAAGACAAGTCTTTGACGTTAAAACAAGAGACGTTCGAGGCATCCTCGCCCTCGATCTCACGAAAGCATTCGACACCGTCTCGCACCGCTTCATATTGGAGTCTGTGGCAGGCCTCGGCCTCGGCCAGAGATTTCAGGAGTACGTGCGCTCCTTCCTAAAAGACAGAGAAGCCCGACTACGAGTCTCACAACTTAAGTCGGACTGCTACACGCTGGGTTCCGTCGGAACACCGCAAGGCTCAGTCATCTGTCCATTACTATTTAACATAGAGATGAAGGGACTCGCAGACAAACTACGAGACATCCCGAACGTAAACTGCGCTCTATATGCAGTTGACATCACCATCTGGAGCCCGGGAGGCTCCCTGGCAGACATGGAGCAGGCATTATAGTCTGCCCTAGATGCCACGGAGGAGTACCTACTAGACACAGGAATGAAACTATCCTCCAAGAAATCGGAACTCTTACTATATCGCAAGTCTTGCCAAGGAGTCCGATACCTAACTCCTCTAGACGAACTTCCGATCGCACTACATACAAGCGACGGACAACAGATTCCGCGAGTCGACCACATACGCATTCTTGGGCTCTTAATCGAAGCCACCGGATGCCACGGACACACGATCAAACATTTAACCACCAAAACCGAAAACATGATCAGACTCATTCACAGAGTCTCAGGGCGCAGGAAGGGTCTCTGAGAAGGTAACCTTATGCGCGTATACCACGCGTTCCTTATTAATTAGGTCGCCTCTGCCCACAATTGGACGAAAACAGAAAAGACGAAACTAAACACACTCATGCGCAAGAGCATCAAACAGGTCTTGGGCATTCCACAAAGAGTAAGTACAGCAAAGGTTGATCAGCTAGGCATGCACAACAACATCGACGAAGTGATCGAGGCTCAGACTATGGCGCAAATACTCCGCCTATCCTCGTCCAAAGCCGGTAGACTAATTCTAAGCGAAGCTAATGTCTCCCCATCTCCCTATCTCGAGTACGCTGTTACCCTACCGAGTGAAATTAGAGACAACTACAGAGTCTCACCGTTTCCCAGAAACGTCCATCCACTAAACAACGTGGGTAGGCACCGGGCCGGCGCAGGCGCGATTCTCGACCGCACCGACGCGGATCGTGAAGCCACCGCATTTGTGGACGCGGCCCAGTACGGCAATACATCAACTTTCACGATAGCAGTTGTGGACGGCAACGGAACGTTACGGTCATCGGCATCGGTTAAACCGACCACCAGCGCTAAAGCGGAACAGATAGCCGTAGCCATCGCCATGGCAGACCCCACATTTACCCATGTCCTCACGGATTCGCGTGCTGCAGTTCGGGCTTACGAAAGCGGCAACGTATCGAAAGAGGTAGCGCATATACTACTAGCAAGCTCAAAAGAGTGCAAACGATGCCTCTCCTGGTTCCCCGCTCACATGGGGAAAGACATTCACCCGCAAAAACCCCACCTCAAAGAACTTGCCCGCCGCGACGGTCCCACGGCCTCCGAGGGGCTGGACATGAACTTTAATGACCCGCTTCTCACTTACCAAGAAATCACCTCACACTATCGAAAAGGCAGAATGAAATACGCGCTCCCGCACGCCAAACTCGAGCGCGCGCAGGCGGCCGCGTTTCGAATGCTGCAAACGGACTCGTATCCGTCACGAGGCCTATTAAGCCACTACAATTCAGAAATCCCTGGCAATTGCCCAGACTGCCCAGAACCCTATTGCTCACTCTCGCACATATTCTGGCAATGTACCGCGTTACCAGAGGGTACTCTCTCCAGTGAGCCGGAAAGGGAAGAAGCCCTCAAAATCCCGGACCTCAAACTCCAACTCAAGGCCGTCCAGAGCGTCACCACGTTCCCGTGCCGACTTGGGCGTCGCCTACGGTTTCGGCCCAAGGAGCTCCCCGCGTGCGATCTCCAACGGCTTAGACCCCTCAGGACCTCAATAAAGTTCTTGACTGACTGACTGACTGACTGACTGATATTGGCGGAACGTATCTGAAGTAAACGAATAACTGCACAGTGTTGTTGCCTTCCGACATGTTAACTGACTGGCAAACGCGGTTATGAGCTAAAAAGTTCGTGCTTCACTTAGACATTTTTGTGCTTAGGTTTATGTTAATTTATTAGCAACCACGACGATATAGATACGATGCAATTATTTCCTGGAAATCTGATGAATCAGAAAAGAAAGAAGTGTCCAGTTATTTGGAACAAACCGCCTTTGGAGAAAATGGGTTTAAAAGTTGAGACTCAAAGAATTACAAAGTTTCAACTTGCAGCTGTGATTGAAGCTATGTACTTCTAGTGCTAATGAGGAGGCGGGACAAAACTCCGTGAGTGTATTCTTCTCTAACCGTTTTACCGCATAGCTGGGTCCCTGGGTAGTCAGTGGTCTAATGGGTAGCGCAGCGGGCTGCTGTGCTGAGGTAACACGATTTTAAATCAACCACAGGACAAAGTTTTCTCACAGGGTATTTGGCAGTCTGCGCATGCGTACGGCTCTTCATCGAATCTCTTTCACGCCGGCCTGGCTTACTGCAGATGCGGGACTGGTAGGTACCGCAGTTTGATGAAACATTTTGACGCCGACTTAGAGTCCTGGGCACGTGAGAGAGAGAGAAAGAGAGGGAGAGGGAGGGAGGGATGGAGGAAGAGAGGGAGAAAGAGAAGTAGAAGAGAGGATATGCAGGGAGGTTCTTAGCGGTGCCAGTAGGGATCGCAGCGCATCCAGAAGGAAGCGCGAAACCGGAGCACTGGCTGCCGCCCCATGACGCGTTTCTCAGTATTCTCACGCACTGGCACGCCATTCATTTCGGAGGCCACGCACAGGCTTCAAGGCGGCTGCGCAAGACGGCGACGAGTGTTCTTCGGGAAGCGCGAAAAAGGTGTCCGACCGCTATACACGCGTCATATATATCTCGTTCTGATGGCGGTAATAGGTTGCGTCGCTATAATAATTTTTTGCTATTCCCTTACTGTCGACAGTCATTATTATACAAGTACTGCCGCAATTTCATTGCACTCCGTTTGTGCAGAGGAATAGGTCCTTTTTTCGAGAGTCAAATATGACATACTTAGTGACATATAGCACCTTCCCATGTATTGCAGGGGAAGTTCGGGGCGTATCGATACTGCGGCATTAATTGAGCTCTTGTAGATGTCATGACTCAGTCAAAAAAGGCAGATACTGATAATATCTGTGAAGCCATCCTAGCGAAAATGCCGTTTCGCTAAGACGACCAACTTACCATGTAATTTCATCTGTCCATCTGAAATGTTTTATTCCCTGAAGAAAGAACAGTATTGGATTTACTGACATTGCGTTAAACGACTTTAGCCGCAGGTAATCATTGCGCGTGGCCTTTTTCTTCCGACGCCGCGGATTCTCTCCTAAAATATACGAGATCTATTCGATCGCGAATATGATCATGATATCTGTCATCTCTGCACAGTCCCAGATGTGAATATTGTGAGCAACATTTCTGATGATTGTCACAGTTAGCCTGTTGAAACATCTGATGCTTTAAAGCCTGCGACATTCGTCTAAGGCAGGGGAAAGCTTCTCGTGCCAATAGCTTTTCTTTTCTTTTGCGTATATTTTTTATTGTTCGGTGCACTGCGAGTTTGGTAGGATTTAGCGAGACGAAGAGGAAGTTTGAGAAACATAAATAAAGGACAACAAATTAATATTGTGTTCACCGAGTGCTGGGCAGCTATGCAGCTCATTATTCTCGTTCTTACAAAGTAGTGGTTTCATTGCTTTTATGGCTAAACAGAATACATCAAACAAAAAGAAAATATGAAATAAAAGAACGTTATTTTACTGCTATGTTCACTTAGGTAAAGAAAGATTTGCGTCCTTGAGGAACCACAATATGCCTCTTAGCAATTTAATAGCAAGTGATGCCTGCTGTAATTTACATAATCTTGTTTAATATTTTCGGATAATGAGGTTATTGTTTATTATCTTCGGTAAGCGGCAAATACTGCGTCTTGTATAAGAATACTTTCTTTCAAGCCAACCAGGCAGCAGTATTCCCGCCATGAAAGTTGTTCTAGATTTAATTTTTCTGCAGCGCCTCTCTAACAACAACGTCATCTTTCGCCGTTTACTTAACCCATTAACTCGGTGTTCTAAAACTTTATGTGGATCCTCAACCTAACACAGTTTGCCTATTCTCACGCGTACACTGTTTAGCTTGTTGATGGTGACTATTTTTCACCAGATTTATGCTGTAATTGATGTAAGGTTCGATCCAATGCATTTGTGCCGATCCGCGCCTTTGTGTGCGTGACGTCAAAGCTATCATACATTCCCGAATCTGAGTGAGTACAAGCCAATATTTGAGAATGTACTGCGATCTGTGTAAAACCGTGGACAAAATGTGACCAGTGAGAACCGATTCGACGGCCGAATACCATCCCTGATGCTATCGCTGTGCTTTGAGTGTCGCTGGTCTTTATGGAATACAAGCTTGCACAATGAAGAGATACTTAGAACACACTATTGGCACTCTATGATCCGTCTCCGTCACCACAACGTAACAATATATTCCTATACGTTGGTACAACCTGGGCGCCAGCCAGCTGCAATCCACTGAGCCGGAGCCATCACCGTCAATGGACGAGCACGTTCGTAGGGACAACGCAATTCCCGCACACAGCTCACGAGCCCGAAATGGCCGTAAGCGGCGTGCCTATTCATAGCTTCGTGAGAAGTTAACCGATGGTTGAGCATGCCCGTAGTCATTAGCCACAGTGGTGCACGAATGTAGATTCATGAACAGTGCATTATTTTCACGTTACCTGGAAACCACTACTTTCAAACCTTAATGAAGTATACTTATTGAGATGTGTTCTCGTCTATAATACACACACAGAGACATATGTCCGCACGCGTGCACACAATTCCTACTTGATGATCTTACTTCCAATCTGTGGCAGACATCATTTGGGGCACCAAAAGCGCCTCCTCAATTTTGTATCCGCTGCGGAAGCCCAGTTGGTATATGACGCTGCAAAGCTCACGATGACGGGCTCAATGCTGGGCGCGGCAGCTGCTTTGCGATGCTGACGGAATGCAGAAACTCATGGCACCGTATACATTGGATGGACGTTAAAGAACCTCCGGTTGTCGAAGGTATGTTGTAGCCCCTCCACCCACCCCCTGCACTATGCAGGAGACGTTAATCAGATCATGGTCATGGCTTGTAGAACCCCAGAAAGTTTTCCCCCGCAATCACCTGTTTAGCGACGTTGAGTAACGTTGTTTTGAAACACTAAACATGTCTCGTCCAACATTTTATTGCATCCTAGACTAGTGTGTGATAATGTACATTGGTTATAATACCAATGTGAGTGGCCCTCTATTCTGTGATAAAGGTTAGCAACTCATTGCTTACATCCGAAACGTACACACAAATTATGTATCTATATAATTTCGGGAAGGAATACGCCGACAGACATTATTTAGAATAAACAGGCTGGAAGGAGGTCAACAAATGGGAGTCGTTCTAATGCGGACTTCCTTAAAGTGGAAGTTTTAATTGTGGCTCAGAAAATGTAACGGATGTATAGCGACTGTTCCGTTGCTATATTTTATTTTTCGTGTATTTGTGGACCGGCTTAAGAGGTAACAGTTACTTGATATTTTAAATATATTATAAAGTAATATTTTGACATGATAGGAAAAGAATTCTTGTTAACACTGAATATTTGCACCCGCCGTGGTTGCTCAGTGGCTATGGTGTTAGGCTGCTGAGCACGAGGTCGCGGGATCGAATCCCGGCCCCGGCGGCCGCATTTCGATGGGGCTAAATGCGAAAACACCCGTGTACCTATAGATTTAGGTGCACGTTAAAGAACCCCAGGTGGTCGAAATTTCCGGAGTCTTCCACTACGGCGTGCCTCATAATCAGGAAGTGGTTTTGGCACGTAAAACCCCATAATTTAACACTGAATATTTGCAACTTTCGTCAGGTGACTACAGAACTTGGGTAACAATATTATTGACAATAATGAGTGATTGTTTTCTCAACATTACTGTACTT
The DNA here is from genome assembly GCF_050947875.1 of Dermacentor variabilis. Lineage (NCBI taxonomy): Eukaryota > Metazoa > Arthropoda > Arachnida > Ixodida > Ixodidae > Dermacentor > Dermacentor variabilis. The sequence goes on from NC_134573.1 coordinate 92,834,943, forward strand.
CCTATATTTGTACCTTTCATGTTCTTTCACCCTGGGCGGTGCTGGCTAACAATGCTCTGGATAAACTGACACAAAAGCACTCACTAAACTCGGGTAGAGGATAAACGGTGTCGCGGCGTAATTAGTAAAACACCACACTGATACTCCAGTGAACCTGAGTTTAGTCCCACCAGAGGCAATTTATTTCTTCATTCACTTTAATTTCTCTTTATCTGATTACTTGTACATTTGAATTCAACATAACTATTATCTTCCCCTGTGCTTTTCCGGCTTGATTGTTTGTCACGTCGAATAGTTACGACTAATAAAAAGGTGATTCAATCTTATCTCCTCATTCTTTGGCACATTGCTCTTTGAACGGTCGTGTGAATGTTTCTTGTTATTTATTTCTAGTGTTTAACATCCAGGAACAGCAAAGTGGGCTACGAGGAACGCCATGCTAAGGAGATCTGGATCAGTTATCTAAATCTGGGTTTGTTTAACGAGGAGTTATCTTATATTGCTAAATCGTTTTGTTTTTTCATTCCATTCTCACCAGAATGCAGCAGCCGGGGCTGTAATGAAATCGGTGAACTCGTAGTGAGCAGCCGACCGCCTTAGGCCCCGAAGCACTGCGGTCGGGTATGAAAGTTGCGCTAATGAACAAGTGTACACTGCTTGAATACCGTTAATCTATTATTACTTTGTCATGGGCTACCTTTCATGTCCTACAAGGCTAAACTGACAGGAAACCTAGCTTATTATTGTTTTCATTAGAGTGAGTAGTGTTAGGCTCATAAAGCTGTCTCTAGACCTCGTTTGTTATTTACTGGTCATCCTCTTTCGGTAAACAATGTTGCTCGCTGATCCTGCGAATTCTGGCTATTGGTGAAGGGAACAACTGGGGGATTGCTTGCTTTCTAAAAGACTCAAGCATAAGTATGGTCCCCGAATAGCGAGGTTAGATAGGGAAAATAATGACCACGCCGGCGCTCCATAGCTGAAGTTCCTGGTTTAAAAAAAAATTAAGCAAGGTGAGGTCGAGCACGTCTAGCATGTGAATAAAGGGAGGCGAACATAGCGGCGCGTTAAGCGGACGCCGGGTCCGGCAGGGGCATTAGAGATTACAGTGGCTAGCGAACCATTACTCTGGTTTGAAAATCTGTCCGTAGTGGCTACTAAAGAACAGCGGGGCAACGAGGCTGGGCTTGGCGTGCGCAAGCTGCTTTTCCGTTTTTTTTTTTCTACGCTATGCAAACGAAACTGAGGTAACGTGCTTTCTCTGGCAGCGTTACCTGGTTGCCGCTGCCAGTGCGCCCATCCGCTCCAAACGCTAGAAGTTAATTAGGGAGGAAGCCCACTTACGCCCCCCACCCTCCACAGAAACACACGCGCGTCTCGGGCTAATCGGAGAGCTGGCGTGGGAGCTTGAATCCCGGTGTGTGCACCGACTTGCTGAGATAACGACTGGCTTAGCAGTTTCGTTTTTTTGAGGTAACAAAAGAATGCGCACACTCAGGCATCTACTGGACAATGAACGCTTGGGGCAGAGTAATTGTGCTTAGAAGCAAAGCCGCAAAATGCAAAATATCTAAGAGTACCGCCCAGCCAGCTGCCCTTCCTACGCATACCTTGCACGCCATAGCTTTGATCACAATGTCTTGTGCTTAGCTTGCTCACGGGAATTTTTTTTAAATAGCGTTGTCTGATCCATATTAAAGTGACGTAAGGGTTTTTCACACGACGATGGTAGTAGCGCCTACTACATGGTGACGAAGGGTGCACCGAGGCCACAATGTCTGTATCTCCCTTTCAATGCAGGCGAGGCTGTTTTGACTGGTGCACCCGATTATGCGCTGTTTTTTTTTTTTTTCATTATATTTCTTGGCCCTGACAGAAAAAAAATTGCCTCTTCAGGTTTCATTGTTGAGAGGCTTTGCGCTGCTTTGACTGAGTGTTATATAAGCCAGAAAGAGAAAATTTCCGGAAAATTTCATCGCTTCATCAAAAAAATAAAATAAAACGAATTAACTCTATGTTTTATATTAGTTCTATAATACCTACAATGTGTTTGCACAGCTGCTGCGTTAGTGATCTTGGTCGGCAATATACAATGAAGCTTTTTTTTTATTGGGCACGCTCAGCGTGAGGGCTTTACCAGTATTTAGATGACTTGCGACATGGGACATGGTAATGTCTCATATTACACCTTACTCAAACGTATTGACTTGGGAACGGTTATATTGCAACGCATTCAATGACATCAGTTTGGATCCATAGTGCTTGAGACCACGTTTCTTTAGAAGTTTAGCGTCACAAACATAAACACTTCATCGATAAATAAATGAAACACAGACGACCGTGATCATGAGTCAGTGCTTTGGGCTCCCAATTTTGTGACCAGCCGACAGCAGTAAATCCCTGAAATCTGAAAGTATTCGCTTCTTTAAAGTTGTCCAGTGTCCGTAGACGCCCAAAGATCACCGATGTTCCCTCAGAAACAGAAGGTAACTCTACAGGGTACAAATGATTATCTCTAAGTTCGAGAGAGTACCGCACTGACCTGAATTTGCATAACTGAAGCATGTCTTTTAACATCGATGAAACTGTCAATAGTATATCGCTTTCAATTTACAGGTGTCCCGGGTCAAACAGAGAGAAAGGGGTTGCACAGAGGAAAGAAATAGTGCCTCCTTCGTGTATGCAACATATCGCGTATTCCATTCCCTCTCTATCTCGGCTTGGACTACTCATAAGTGAAAACGATATAGCATTGATACATTCGTCGTCCAGGGTGTCTGGTGCGCTCTAACCGCTACATGTACGCTATATTCCCCTATCTTTGTACATAATGTATAAAGCTCTTCATTTCCACTTCGTCTGCTCCAAGAGTCCTTCTCTCGTCCTCCATGCCGATGTCACAACAGTGTGTGGGTGAATGTGTGTTTAACACCACGGCGAGAATTTGCTTGGAGGTTGTATTAGCAGCTATCGTATTAATTTCCCAGAGACGCTAAAGATTGTTTATGTGTTAGAATGCGAAAACATTATACCATTCGAAGACCACGCAACGGCATTAAAGCGCTCATGTTAAACACTCATGACGTGGCACCACATCCTCCCTATTGGCTGCTTCGTCACGCGCCCGATGAGACACACACTAGGCCACGATTTTGTGAGCCAGATGGCTGCGATGTAACGTGTGCGACGTGCCTACAACGTGATGTATTAGGCACACCCTTCGGTAGCCTGAAATGTGGAGCCATCATGGCGTCATGGAAGCGTGCTCATCTCGCAAAGCCGGAGCCCCGGGTTCGATTCTTTCCCAGACCGAATTTTACAGCGATTTCTTTTGAAAGCCATTAATTTACTTTCTTTACAAGAACCTCCCTGAGAAATTTGACGTCAAGGCGAGTATTTTTACGTGTTCTTACTCTTCTCGACGTCGCCGGTTTAAGCGACATCATTCGGTCACGCTGACGACGCCGACGGATTTTTGCTAATGGAGGCATATAATGCTTTCTCAATAATAAAAAGAAACGAAGGTGCTGCGTGTGACGGAAACAAGACGCATATGCCAACTGCGCTGTCGGAGAAGGCTTGGAAGGAATTTCGCCTGCGGATGCTGAGCAAGGCTAAAGAAGACAGTATCTATGTTGGCAGTGAAGCTTCATGGCTGCAAGAGGGAAAGCGATATTTTAATTTCGACGAATTTCTCTAATAATGAACCACTTCAAAAAGTATTCCAGTAAAACGTTTCTTTGACAGTGAGGCTAAATAGAGCGAAGAAAGAGCTCGCACATATAGAAACAGAAATGAATCGCGGTGGGCGAGAACGTATGGCATAGGTGATCTTCGGCTCCTTTCTGCAGGAAAGGGTAGAAGACGTTCTGCTCTGGGCTCTTCGCCTCGCCCATCGTTCCACGATAATGACCTTAGAGGCGCTTAACGAACTCCATTTTCAACGAAAATTTCCGATTGGCCCTAGTCAGGTACCCTTTAACACTTTGCTGATCCCTATAAGCATAATAATAATAATATTTGGGGTTTTACGTGCCAAAACCACTTTCTGATTATGAGGCACGCCGTAGTGGAGAACTCCGGAAATTTTGACCTCCTGGGGTTCTTTAACGTGCACCTAAATCTAAGCACACGGGTGTTTTCGCATTTCGCCCCCATCGAAATGCGGCCGCCGTGGCCGGGATTTGATCCCGCGACCTCGTGCTCAGCAGTCCAACACCATAGCCACTGAGCAACCACGGCGGGTGATCCCTATAGCAGGCGCGTCGTAATTGTGACCCATGCGCTATCGTGACGATTGTATTAGTTAACCACAGCGTACAAAACAAACCGCGTTTTCACTCACACATTATACGTCTATATTGCTTGTTTCTTTTTTAAAATATACTGCATGCGTTACTGCCTTTCGTCCTACATACCACTGTCCGCCATTCTGCTGTACATCCCTCTCAGCAAGGCTAGCCTTTTTGACATGGTTAGTTTTCGCTTTCCTAGCTATAGCTCTCTTCAATTAAGTCGCATATCCACTGAGTTCCTTAGATAATATGAAACTATAACTGGAGGAGGATATTCCTTACTGTTCAATTCCTATCCTATTTGTTTCTGCTCTTCGCATTCTACGAAGCACGTCGCCTTTATTTCTATTATCTTGTGAACAATTTAATCATTTTCTTCCTGTAGGATTCGCTGTTAAAGTGTGAGCCACAAGGCATATCCGAGACACGCTAAACATGTCATTTTTAGTTCTTTCATCTTGCCCACCAGTTTACTATTTTTTTCCTTTCCTATAGGATTTCGCTCTTAAAAGATGTCGCCGTTAAAGTGCGAATCACGACCTATATTTAGACTCGCTCAGCAATGGATGTGGTCTTTAGCACGTTTGTATGAAAATTGTCAAAATGAACGAAATCATCCAAGGTAACGTATTTTTGCAACAAATTTCTTCGACAATGGGCTCCAACCTCTCATCACCGGCTAAAATCGACCTTGCCAATACCTGCATAAAACTTATTGCCATATGCACATGTCAGTCTACAACGTTGTCCGTACTCAGGGCATCCTAGGGCTTGTCAATCCATCCTGAGGTCATGTCAGAAGAATGTAGAAGCTCTTCAAACAAGAAAAACGGCACCGAATTCAAATCTGCAATAACTGGCTGAAGCTGTTAGTGCAAGACGGCAACGACCCAAACAAAGACATGAGAAAGCTGAGCTACTACAAGGAGTTAGCAGGACAAACTGCCGAATTCATATGGCAACGTAAGAGGTTCCAGTTACCCAAGCAGCCGGCAAAATGTTGTGCAGCGAACATGGTCACCATTTTGGCATACTCTAGTCTTCCTGGCAGCGAAAATAAGAACCTCGACAAAGGCCCGAAATAAAGTTTCGAGCAGCATCTCAGCGGACAGCAGCTATTGGCTCTAGCAATAACTATAGAAAATAGAGCAGAACGACATCAGCGTGAACATGTCATCAGTGAAGTTGTGGTCTGCGTCTTGAAAAAAGTCGATCGTGGAACGGCGTTCCGACCTCCGCTCAAGAAGATTGTGGCATGCCTAAAGGACAACAATCTGAACATCATACAAGCAGATAAAGAAGGAGGATTTCTGGTGCTGCCAGAAAACCTGATGGAAGGGAAGACTAGTGAAACCATGAATAAGAGCTTCAAGGAGACCAATTTTAACCTGGAGCAACAAAAGAAAGTAGCACTAAAATTGTTGAACGGCGTACAGCTGGGCTCTAAAAAAGCGGCCCAAATCTGGTGAAAATGATCAGCTGAAAATCTTTACATGCAAGATACATAGGCCTGATTATCCTTTGCACGTGATCGTCTCAGAGAATGCGTCGTGGCAGCTCCAAGTAGCACTGTTCCTCCAAGGGCACCTGATGTGGCTAGCAGTTGAAGATCTCTTCATCGTGAGCAGCTCTGATGACGTTATCTTAACGCTAGAGGATGGTCTGGGCGCTGTAGCCACAGCCTTCTCACTAGACGTTAAAGATTTATGTTATTCTGTGACGCGGGAAAGTTTTCGAGTGCTGTTCATGAAAAAATTAATGAAATGAGCGAACAAAATTCAAGACATAGTATTCACGAACTGCGAATTTTTGAACTTCATTAAAGTGTTACTTGCATTCGACTGCCATTAGCAACAATGGATGTTATTATATTCACAGCACAGGAAACTGTATTGCTTCGTCAATAGCCCCCATATATATATGTGACATTTTTGTCGTGCTTTCAAACCGTGTTAAAGCGGAACTGACAGGAAAACCAATCGTTCGTATATTTAGGTATCTCGACGGCTATCTAATACCCCTCAGCAATTCATCAGATATGTGTATTCACGATGCCGGATCATGTTGTCTAAAAATATTCACTAAGCTTTCTAAGGGGCTAAAGTTTACTTTTGAACTACCCAATGGTAACCATATTCATTTTGTTGATCGTAAGATTTTCTTTTCGTCAGATGGACCAGGCGTACTCGAGATAGAACCCAAGGTCCAAAGAAGTATTCTAAATAACAATAGCGCACATTCGAACTTAACAAAGAGGGCCATAGCCACCCCATGATTTCATGGCGCTTTGCGAAAGTCATATGTTTATCACATTGAGCACAATGTCTCTTGCCATGTAGACTTCTTGAAACATGCAGAATTCAGAGTGGTTTTTATTTTCTCTGTCTGTGAGACATTACTTCAAAAATTAAAACGGTGAAGGAAATGCCCAACCAAAGAGTGTGACAAAATACCTGCGCATGCAATTCCGTACCTCCATAAAGTTTCGCATAATTTGAAAACGTCGCGAACCGACATATTGTCAATATAGTTCTGTCATCTCCTTGTAAATTGTCAGCAATGTGTACTATTCCATACAAAAAGCCCCAGAAAGCTATGCGGTGCTACACTAATCACCGAACCAATTACGCCATTTGTACTTGTTGTGTTTCAGATACCGTTAGATTCTGAACGCACTTATATAGGACAAACTGGCGAGTTCTTGAACGACAGTGCTAGACAGCACGATAATAACGTTAGAAAAGGATATGGTAGCCACTTGGCTGAACACTGCAAAAAGTGATCATGCACACCCACATCTGGCGACACAAATTTATCGAACAAAGAAAGCACAAAAAACAGAAGGCGAAATAGGTGAAGCGTATTTCATGAGGAAGGCAGGTCACACGTGTGACTGTCCGTCTTAGGCGTTGGAGGAAAAGGAAGTGATAGACATCTTCAGGTATCTTGGCACGTGAACTGATTGACCATATATTTTTTTCTATAGGCTGATTGACTTATACAATCTTTTGCATATTAATGCGTGCGCGATGTTCCTGATGTGCATTGGATAAAATATATTATTCTGTCAAATAAACGCTAGTTCGAAGTTAAGCGCCCATCCTGTTTGCATTCCATTCGCCTTCGTCTGTAGCACGTTTTTATGAAAACTGTCGTCTATTAATTTTTTTCTTCCTATATGATCGCCTTAGTGTAATGCGAACCACGAGACATATTCTAAACGCGCTAAACACGTAGTTTCTTTTCCTTTCATCTTGCCAACTAGTGGATTAAATTTCTTGCTTCCTATGGGATCTCGCTGCTAAAGTGCGAGCCATGAGGCATATTCGAGACAAGCTAAACACGTCGTTTTTTATTTATTTCATCTTGCTAACTACCTTTCTTTTTCTTCCTATAGGATTTCGCTGTTAAAGTGGGAGCCGGGACACACCTTCGAGACACGCTGAGCAATGGATGTATTCTGTCGTATGTATCCGCTCCCCTCAGTAATCCTATTTTACCCTGCCGCACTCCCCGCATAGTTCGTGTGGTCTACGATGCACTCAGCTTTGTTCGCCGCTGAGTCCACTCCTAAGAAGTTGAACCCACTTTCTCAGCACCTGCACTTTCGCTTATACTCCTTTGCTGGGCTGTATACAACATGTATCCATTTTCTGTCAGCGTGGTTGTGTGATGCAGATTCTTATATGCAAATCTTCAGCGTGTGCGGAAGCTATGTCGCATGTTCGGACAGACAGAGGAAGGCTTTCGATTGTCGCTTGTCTGTACTTGCTCACAGGAAGCTTTTCTATTGCGGGCTGTTTGTGCGTATGTGTGTGCTCATTCTTTTTTCTGGACACCCAACATGACTGTTCATGTCTTGACATTTGTTTTTTATTTCATGGTATTGCTCTAGCCACGAGATGAGAATACTAGTTCCTTCAATTTACTATTATAGTTATAGTGGGAACATAAATGTTTCTCGAGAATGTTTTCTTTCAGTATGTTGTTACAGAGTCAGTATGGTATGGTATGGAGAACTTTATTGGGTCCTGAAGGTCAACCATACGTTGACGCGGGCCGCTCCCACGTTGGGACTGTCAGGCCGAGCCCTTCAGCCACATCGCGGGCCTTCTGGACTGCCCGTAATTGGTCAGAGAGTGATTCACTGTGTAGCATTTGCCGCCACCATTCTTGTTCCTTGTCACGGTCTGTGAAGACCGCGGGGCACTGCCAAAGCATGTGGTCAAGAGTAATGATGCCATTGCACTTATTACAGTTGGTTTGAATTTCCCTCTTCGGATAGATCCTGTTAATAAAATATGGACTTGGGTATGTTCTTGTCTGTAGCAAACGTAATGTGACCGCTTGGGCTCTGCAAAGCTTACCGTGTGGCAATGGGTATTCCCTTCTGCTTAAATAATAATGCTTCGTGATTTCGTTATATGTTAATAATCGATCCCTGTGTTCCCCGGGTGAAGTGTAAGTTGCTCGGTCTTGAAGAGCACGGCTAGAAAGTCCTCGTGCTGCTTCATTTGCCACCTCATTGAGGTTTCTCCGAGCTCCGCCCACCACCCCCAGATGTGCAGGAAACCAGCGGATTTCGATCCTCTCACTCTTGACCTTCTCTAATAATTTTGTTGCTATCCGTGTCACATATCCGTTGGTAAAGTAGCGTATGGCTGTTCTAGAGTCGCTGTAAATATGTGTCCACCGATTAGCCCGGATGGCTAAGGCGATTGCTACTTGTTCTGCTACTGTGGGGTCCTTGGTATAGACGGTGATGGCATCCTGTATGTTACCTTGAGTGTCTACGACAACGGAGGTATACGAATCCTTATTTTTAACCCAGGCAGCGTCAACGAACACCGCCTGCTGCTAATGTTGATCTATGTCTTGAAGGAGTGCCTTCGCCCTTGCCTTCCGTCTCTCGAGGTTATGTGTCGGGTGCATGTTCCTAGGGAACGGGGTCGTCTTTATTGTTTCTCGTAGTCCCGCTTGCAATTGTGTTAATAATTCTCCTTCGTTGGTGTGGTTGTTAATTTCTACGCCAATTTCTTCAAGTAGCGCCCTCCCAGGGCGTGTCCCCATTAGTCTCTCCAGGTGGGCCACCTGTTGAGCCTCAGCTATCTCCTCTAGTGTGTTATGCAGCCCTAGGCGCTATAAGCTATCATTGGCCGTGCTGATGGGAAGTCCTAGTGCAGTCTTTATAAGTCGTCTGATTAAAGCGTTTAGCTTGTTCTTATCAGCCTGTGTCCATTGTAGCATGCCAGCCACGTACGAGAAGTGGCAAAAGGCGAATCCATGTACCAATCTTATGGCACTGTCTTCTCCTAGCCCCTTATGCTTGTTGGTAACTCTACGCAGAAGCCTAATGACTTCTTCTGACTTGTTAGAGATGTATTCTATCATCCTGCAATTAGATCCGTTCGCTTGCAGGAGAAGTCCTAAGACTCTAATAGTCTCCACCTGCCTGATTGGTTCTCCATTCTTGGCGCATATGTCAATGCGGGGTTCTTCCTCTGGGATATATCCGTTCGGCCTGCGCCCACGCTTACTGCTCCGTAATACCAATAGTTCTGATTTTTCAGCAGAGCAGTTCAGTCCCATACCCTCAAGTGTTGTTTCTACCACATAAATGCTTTCCTGTAGTTTTATCTCTGTTTGTCCCATATTACCTTCGGCACTCCAGATTGTTACATCATCTGCATATATAGCAAAGTGGATACCCTCAATCTGCGCGAGTCCTCGAGCCACTTTTGACATCGCCAAATTAAATAACATGGGAGATAGGACAGACCCTTGTGGTGTCCCACGATTCCCAAGTTCCAGGGTTGTCGATTGGAGTTCGCCTAACCTGAGACAAGCAGAACGGCCACCGAGGAAGGCTTTGACTATATTGTGCAATCGATTACCCAATCCCATCTCCGAGAGGATATCCAATATGGCCCTGTGCTTGATGCGATCAAAGGCCTTTCCTACATCTAGGCCTAGAAGAGCTCTCGTATGTAGCGGGCTAGCAAGAATAAGGTGATGCTTGATTAAAAGCATTGCATCTTGAGTCGAAAGTCCAGGACGGAAACCGATCAGGTTATGCGGAAGAACATTTCTGTTTTCTACATACTTAGTCAGTCTATTGAGTATGACATGCTCCATGGTTTTGCCCAGACATGATGTTAGTGATATGGGTCTTAGGTTATCTAGATTGAGTTGCTTGCCTGGTTTGGGAATAAGAATTGTGTTAGCAATTCTCCATTCCTTCGGATAATCACCGTTTTTCCAGAGTTCGTTGAAATACTCTGTTAAATATTTTACGGAATGATCGTCCAAATTTTTCAACAGCCTATTGGAAATGCCATCTGGACCGGCAGCAGATCTACTGTTGAGGTCGTACAGGGCTGCACGAACTTCGCTTTCTGTGAAGTCTTGATCCATAGGCTCACAGTCTTCCCCTGTATATTCAGGCAGGTCTGTACTCTCATCGCTATCCTTAAGTGGTAAATACTTAGCTGCGAGCCGATCCAGAATGGCCTCCTCCGTTGTGTCCTGACTCTCACGATGGACGAGTCGTGCTACTGCTGTTCTCCTATTAGATTTCGTGTCGTTCTCATGAAGCAAATGTCTAAGTAAGTTCCAATTCCCACCACGTCTGATTCGACCATCTATGGAATTACAAAGCTCATCCCATTGTTGTTTCTGTAAATTTCTGGAGTGTTCTTCAATCTCCCTATTCAACAATGCTATGCGCTTCCTGAGTCTCCTGTTAAGCCGTTGCGTTTTCCATCTATTTAACATAGATTGTTTCGCTTCAATCAAGTGCGCCAGCCTACTGTCCATGATTTCGATATCCTCCTCTGTGGTAATATCCTTCGTTGCCGCCTTTACATCTTCCCTGAGCGGAGTGGTCCAAGTTTGGAGTGTTTTCTTTTGTCCTTCCTCTGCCTCAGCTCTGCTTTTCCTTGCTTTCCGAAAAAAGATCCCAATCAATGTAGTTAAAGTGCTTTATCTCATTACTTGGTGTTTCCAATAGTATTTGTAATATGTAATGATCGCTACCCAGGTCAATATTGGAGTTATTCCAGCCAGCGTTCGCTAAGTTTGATACAAAAGTAAGGTCTGGGGTGGAGTCCCTGCATGTAGATGTACCACACCTAGTGGGATAAGCTGGGTCTGTGATGAGGGAGAGATTAGGACCTGTAGCTAGGTGCCAGAGTCCATCCCCTTTCTTAGTATTCCAGCGATATCCCCAGGTTTGATGTGGGGCGTTGAAATCCCCTCCAATAATGAGTGGAGCGTGCTTAGTAACAGCCATAGTCTTATTAAGAAGTGCCCTGAAACTCTGCTTCATGTCGCTAGGGCTGCTATAAACATTAAGACAAAAGAGGCTTTGCGGTTTGCTTCTATTCCTTTTCAAAATTATTTCCACTAGTAAGTATTCTAATTTGCTTAGTCCAAGGCGCAAATCATGTTCTATGTAAGGTATTTTCTTATCTACGAGCGTGGCTAGCCCCCTACCCGGCTCTTTGCCCCTGCATGTCGCTTTGTATCCGGATAGGCTGATCTCATCCGCCAAGGTTTCCTGCAGCATAATTATTTTCGGTTTGTCTGGAGAGGTTTTTATTAACTGCATAAGAGGTGCTTTTTTGTGATAAAATCCTCGGCAATTCCATTGCCACACAGTAAAGCTCCCCCTGCTAGCCATTGCTTATAGAACCCGCCTTACTGCTACCCGCTAGAGTACGCTTCGTAGAACCCCCCGACACGCCAGGGAGCGATCTGACGCTTTCTGCTTCTGAGGGTAGGTATTCGTCGTCATCGCCCTGTGCTTCTACTTTGGTGAGCCTCTTTTCAGCCGTCAGTCTCCATTTCCACAACTTATCAACTTTGAAGGTAGTTTTATCTATGGCATCTCTAAGTTGTTTAAGCGCCTCCTTGATCTCTTCCAAAGCAGAGCACACTGTCGTTTCTACTGGGCTTATTGCCCGCTTCTTTGGAGCTGGTGTGTTTTCTTCATCCTGGCTATTGTCATTATTCACCGGTTTGGCTATTGCTACTTTTGTGGAGTTAGTCTGCGAGTTCTTGCGAAGTTCTACAACCTGCTTAGTAAGTTCTTCATTTGCCTTTCTCAGATACGTTACTTCTTTAATTAGCTGTTCTACCCTGGCATCATTATCTCCGACCAGCCGCTCCGCACCGCTCTCCGCAGCCCTCACAGTACCTTTCACTTTGTCGGCCCAGGTTGTTCCAGATGTCGTCTTGTCGCCAGGCGTCTGCCCTCCTCCTTCGAAGCGCACCTGCACTTCGCGTGATCTGGAGCGGCTTCTGCCCTTCGACGGCGAGCGGCGTCTTGACCGTGTGGGGCTCCTTGAGCACGTGCGCCCCCTGGTGCCCGTTTGGGCATCCCATTGCAGCTGTGCTGATGTCGCCTCCGATGCAGATCTGTTGCGTTCTCGTCGTCGAACTCGTACCACGTATGGAATTTGGTACCGCTGTCGGCAAGTCTTGTCCCCAGTTGGGTGGTCCCCTCCACAGAATTTGCACTTAGGCACACACATGTGATTGTCCTCCGGGTTTTGAGTTCCACATCCTCTGCACTGTACCACGTCCGGTGTTGCACATACATCTGATCGATGTCCAATCTTTCCGCAGGCATAGCAGACATCAAACTGCTTCCTATACAGGTTGCACTTGACAAGGGTCGACCCGTATCTTACATAATTGGGTACCTTGAGCCCATCAAACAGAACAATAACCGAACCCGTGGATTTAATACGTTTGGCTGCCAATGCCAGTGGGTTAATGTCATGCGTTATTTTGTATTCTCTCTACTACCGGCAATCGCAGACTGCGTGGTAGCGACATATTCCAATGCACATATTCTAAACGACCATATCCGAATACGATACGAAAATTATTAAACCCACCGTAAGAGGCTTTCCGCGAAGATACATGGTCTGAATAAGATTTCATTATCAGTAACACAAAATCTGGAATACATGTCCATCAGGAGAACTGACGCACGTGTGTACTAGCACATTCTTGAACTATCAGGAATCTCTAAAATAATAAACGTCACTACTCTACCTTGATCACATCATAATGATTAGTTGTAAAGTAATTAATACATGTTGCCCACTTTATTCATATTTGTCTTTGCGTAATTTTTGGTTACCGTATTGTTACGGTGAGTGCTGGCTGTGTTTGGATTACGCAACACTGAGGAGCGTCATTTTTACTTCGACAAAAGTATCTATATTTTGCCAAACGCTCAGGAACACTAGGACTTCTGTGCTTATGTTTTTTGTGTCTCCGTGATTTTTACAATTGTTGCCATAATAGTATTTTTCTAGCCTTTGTTTCAAACACATAAATAATAATAAGACTACTAGCCTCTGTTGTCTAGGAGCACTCACTTCTTCACTAAAGATAATACACGCACACGCGGAAATAACAATCTAGACGATATCCTCCTTGCTGTTTTCTTTTATTTCTTCCTAAGTGATCTCCCCTAATCAAAATGTCTGCCGCACATATGCCGATGAGCTTATAGAGAACGATTCCGTGTGGGCATACCCTTAGATTATGAAAAATTTCATAAGTGAGTCCGCTGACTGTATTTCTGTGCTTTATTCAGTGGCCCCATTATAAATGCTTTTCTGCCATTTTTTACCACTAAGGTAAAGCGCTTTGATTACCCAAATATATCTTATACTGCAATTCTATAACTACAATTTTCTAGCGAATGTGTCCGTATGGTGATCTTGATGTTATCTCGTTCCGCTAAATTTGATTGTTGAGAGACTGACGTAGTTACGCCCTTGGCCACTTCATTTATTTTTCACAGAAGAAACAATGTGTATAGGTGATACAAGTACATAAATACGCAAGTGAAAACATGTTCCATATGTCAAGTCCTTCTAGTATACAGTGATCATCTTCGTAATTTTTGTGGTGGTGGGGTGATGACAATAAATTAGTATACTCATGAGGGTGCCTGGCTAATGAGAACGTCAAACATAACACGCTCATCCATAACCAAGTAACACACACAAGCAAGCAAACAAACAACCAAAATATATTGGGTTGCCCTTTCACAGTATCATGACGTATTATAGTAGAATAACTGAAAGTGTTTCACTGGGATAATAACACAGGGCCTCTAGAGTCTAACCTTATTAACGCGAATATGAATCCTTTCAGCACAAATAATAAAACCATGGCTTACAGAGAAGTGCTGGGTAGACTTAAATGAATAAAGTTTTGAAAAAGTCAGAGGTGATTTAGTGATTAATGCGAGAGAAATGCGTTAGAATTGTGCCATACTTCTTTGAGTTCCCGAATCGTTGATTTTAACCGCGTATACTACGCTGCAAAGTGTTGTTCGAGAGCTCACTTGACACACGTCCTGCGTCGCCGACTAGCGAAGTGCAACTTACGGTAGTCCGGAGCAGGTCACAATGGAAAATCCGTCAGAAAGATTGCTTTCCATCTTCCCTAGCCTCTTCTTGTTTGCATCCACAGAGTTCGTGTTCTCATTCTGTTGAGCTTTATTTTCGCCATACGTTTTCTGAGTACTTATTGGAAATTTATTTTTCTTTCAGGCTGCATCGATTCTTTCTTCCATCTGGGTCAATTGAGTCCTTAGAAGGGAAATGGGGAAGACGAATCACTCGCGGTGTATAGGAAACCGGAAACGAAGCAATTTTTTTTTTGTGACGTCAGCAATGCTGTTCAGTGGACTTCCGTTGTTAGATAGCATCGAAGGTGAGTAAGGTCGTAGGGGCAGAAAGGTTATCAGTGCTAGCCTCGAAGATCAGTGACAAAGTAGTTGTGTGATTTGCATTTACTACAGTTTCATCTTCGGTTTTCTTTGTAGAACAGTCAATGACGGTTCGCTTCTGGCTCGCGTTTGCGCAGTGACCAATGACACAAAGACAAATAAACTTTGCTTCTGTACGTGTCTTCGTGTAAGTTGTTGCTGTCGCATTTGAGATCTTTCTCCGCTCATACGTGAGCTTTCACCCTGCTGACGTCATGCAAAGGCCAATGTGGGCGCAACGGCGTGCGAAGAAAAGGCATGAAAAGCCAGGACAGACGTACGGCATTGCTTTCAAATCGAAGCTTCATTTGACTACTTTCTCATCTGCGGGGTGGTTACCCAGTTGCGGCAACTGGAGCCTATTTAGGTGAATATATTTGTGGATATATATTGCAGCGGTATCCCGCACGCCAAAAGCAAGAACCAACGAAAGGGCTTATAAATAACCCGTGCATGCAGGCCAAGTATGCGAACCCCTGTTCTGCGTAACCAAAAAATCTGTACAAAAGATGTACGCTCAAAGATACCTCAAGAGCCCTCCAATCTGTCAATAAAATTGTGAATTATATTTCGCCAATTCATCGATTTAGTTCATTTTCTTCTATTTAGCTATATGGTACGTTTACCGGCGGTGGTTGCAGAGGGGCTATTGCGTTGGGCTGATAAGCACGAAGTTGCGGGGTCGAATCTCGGCCACGCGGTCGTTTTTCCATGGCGGCGAAATGCGAAATCACCCGTGGACATATATTTAGGTGCACATTAAAGGACCCCAGGTGGTCCAAAATATGCTGGAGTCCTCCACTACGGCATGCCTCCTGATGAGAGCGTCGTGTTGGCAGGTAAAACCCAACAATTGTTATTTTATGTTTGTTATTTGCAACTCGGACTGTGCCCGCTCTGGACCATTTCTCCAGAACGGTTATATTCAAGTGTGAGACGAGAAGTGCAGGATACCTAAATGCTGCTTGATAAGTGTCGTACTTTTCTGTGCATTTACCTGTCATCACCGCTCTTCCTTCGACAAGTACTATACATAGCGTCGATACTTTAGAAATTGCTGTGTATAGTGTCACGCTACATGCGCCTCAATCTAAGTTTGCATTTCAACACAGTTTCTTAAAGATGCACTGCGTAATGCATAAGCATAAGAATGTCCAGAGAATAAGGAAGTCACCTTTGTGGCAATAAGCGCGTACACATTTATTGAAGTCCGCATTTTGCATGTTACCAGTGCGCATACGCTGCAGCCTAGCGGCGAGCGCCGAAAACGCTTTATACGGCACTGGTGGTTGCCTGTAGCAGACGACACGCGCCTACGCTGTAGCGTGGGTAGCCTGTTGTATAGTCAGTGCGCACGCGAACTCGTATGGTCAATCCAGTGCCGACGACGCGGTATTTGCGTGTGTTTCGGTATAAACTCCTTCTGTTCAAAACGATACCCGGTTAAAGTTCGGTACGTCACACTATACAACGACATGACACTGATGCAGACAAGAAGGTGACATAACGCCGATGCGGACATTCGGCCATTGGTTGGCGGACTCTGTCAATGGGAGACATAGAGGGTGTCTTCTGTATAGCTGCACCAAATTTTCTAAAGATGGCCTATGGCATACATCACACTTCTGACCCTTGATCGAAATTACTGAATGGGGCAGTCGTTACTTCTAAGGAAAATCTAAATGTTCAATTGAGAAATTATAGGAATTACGCGAATTAAAATTTCAATTATTACTTTACACCACATATTTCAATCTGAGAATTATAGCCGCTGAGTTCGCACGGCGTACCCACTCCGAACGAATTCTCTGGAAAGCACTACTTCCGAGATAATTTTCAATGTGTCTGCCGAAATGCATTGATGCTCCAGTTTTAAGCTTGAATGCGTAAAGCAGCGGTCTCTGAAAAAAGTAACTTGAACACCTATGCATTTCGTGGGGTACATTTAAAATTATTATTTGGGAAGTGATCCTGTCCAGAGAACTCGTTCCAAGTGGGCACGCCATGAGAACAAAGCGTACATAATTCGTCGACTAAAATATGCGGCTTAAAGTAAATAATTATGAAGTTATTTCATACAAATATGTTATTTATTCAATTGAAATGATTCCTTGTAGAAATATGGCTGCCTCATCAAGTAATTTAGTGCAAGGGTTAGAATTGTGCTATCGGCCATAGGCAATCTTTAAAAATTTTGGCGCAGCCAAACAAAAAAAAACACCCTGTATATTGTCACACTAGTGTGACGATGACGCCACTGAAGGCATAATGTGACAGTAAGTCGTCGTAATATGAGAGGCTTCCATGCCGACGACGCCAACAGAATGAGTCTGTTGATGGCCGTGCGATCGAGCGCCATGTGAGAACATCGCGCGGACAACTCTAATGTCATAGCAACTGCGAATGTGTATGTATTTATTGACGCCCAAATTGAGTCGAAACCTACTTTCTAAGTTGAAATGCATGATTTCCAGTCCTTGCCAGCCAACCACATAGAGGTTGAGGCGGTGTCGACCTTGTTCAGCACAACTTTGTTAGACCAATAGCACAGCCTGCGAGTTCGTCCCCTACGAACGGACCTCAATTGTAGGATAAGCAAGTAGGACGAAGGAAGCTGCTTTTATATTCAGTGCTGGCCATACCAACTTGAAGTTAAGACCACTTTTAGCATAGCACGATGCACGCACGAGAAGTGGGAAGCAGCGACACGGTGCGGTGTCACTGCTTCCCGGTACATCACCATTCTTAATTGAAGGGTTATGGAAGGGTTGTGGGCAGCCTTCCTTCACATGGAAGGCTGTCGGTCACACTCGCCAGCTCTTTCACGGACGAAGTGCGACTATACAGAGTGGTAGATATGTGTGTATCGTTATGCTGACAAAGTTATGAGTTATCGAAAAATAGTTTGCCAGTTATGCCAAACAGGCAACAAGTGACGGCCCTTTCAATACTTCTCTGTAAAGAACAACGTCCCTCAGTTACCACGCCAGTACGGCAGGCGTCCGTGTTTTCGAATCATAGCTACGCGCTCTCTAAGTGAGCGTTCATATGCACAGAGTTGACTCTAGCAGCACGCTATCGAAAACACAGAATATACGAGTGATTAGGACCACGAGAACTGAGGACCACCTATCAAAATCAGCAGTCACCAGTCTCTCCATAATATAATCGACCACCTACAGTCACCGTTTTTGAAGTGCCCAGGACGCTCATGCCTTCCCGTGTCAATGTGATGCAACGCTTCGCAAGCGAAGCGTTCATATGTTTTGTACATTTAGTCCTCATTTCGTGTCAGTGGTGCACTATTTCCGCTGTACTTAAAGCGAACAGCAAGCAGTGGTCATACACTTGCCGATGTAAACAAATGCGCTGTTCAAGTTTTGTGTAAATACGCTGCACGCAATAAGACCATTGAAGCCACAGAGAGAGGGATCTAAGGAAAGCAGGGACAGTAACCAGTGAAGAGTAGCTGGCTGCCCTACGCTTGGTGAAGGTAGAAGGCGAAGAGAGAGAAGGGAGAGAGAGGGTATAGGGATGTGCACAGACAGTCATTGAGTCAAAGTTGCTCCTGCAAACCAGACGTTCTTAGAAAGCACGAAAGTGCCTTCGCTGCTTTCTGAGCCGATGATCGGTGGGGACGGTGCTCTAGTACTGCCTCTTCACTCAGATGACGATCATATAGTTTCCTGAATGTGTTGGACAAACATTGTGTTTGTCCAACACATGTTTCAAGCCCAAACTTTGCGCTTGAAATTCAGGACAATGGCACAATAAATGGTCAATGTTCTCCTCGCATCGGCAAACATCACACGCAGGACTATCAGCTATTCCAATTAGTGCTGAGTAAGCTTTCGCGAAGGCAACTCCCAGCCACAACCGACACAGAAGACCCGATTCACGTCGGTGCAGTGTAGTCGGTGGTCTGAGTAGCAGTGAAGGGTTCGGTCTGTGCAGCCGTGTGCCTCTTGTGTGTGCTAAGCAGAGTGTGTGTGCTAGAACGCGAAGTTGTCTCGCAGCGTCGGTCCTTGAGAAAGGAATGGGGACGCAGTGGTCTACTTTGTTTGACGTCCGAGCTGCCTTATCTGAGTCATCATTTCCAATGATACCGCAATTACCCAGTATTCATTGAAATAAGACATCATGGCCTTTTTTTCTCGAGTAGTGGACAACTTCCACGATTTCACACCTGAGCTGATTGTCAGTTCCATGTCGGAGAAACGACCGCACACTTTGCAAGGCCGGCCTTGAATCGCAGAAGACTGCCCGTTTTCGAGGATTTTCAGCACTTATAACATGAAACGTGTTGCAGAAAGCCGCGGGCTCAAGCCGTAGCCGTAGTGATATGGGAAGTCTTGAACCGCTGGGTTATTTACATTGTTGGTATAACTACAGCGCCACCGGAACTGGTTGATGTAGCAGAAGCATCAGTATAGACCTGTATGCAGTCGCTGTATTTCTGTTACAAGAGGAGGAAAGCAAGTTGCTTCAGTGTTGATGCTGGCAAGTCCGACTTTCTCTGAAGTCCTGGGATTGTCAGGTTTGCTTGAGTACGGCTCGCACACCATCGAAGAATCGGCGGTCTTGCCACATGTGAGTAACCTGATCTGAGAGAGGTACGGTGCGCGAACATGGTTGCACCGAATATAGTGCGAGACCTTTCTACTCAGAGACGTGCGAGGTAGTGGGTAGGTGTCAGGGCGAAGTTTCTTATGTGCACACGCATTCTATTAATAGTAATGTGCGTTGTAATGGTGTAATCTTGAGTGACTGCAATAACTTCAGTCATTGACGCACTCCGCGGTACACCAAGGCATATATCTTCAGAGCTTTGTCTGGTATGCTTTGGATTGTATCCAGGTTAGTTCTGCAGGTGTTGCAGATGACCGGTATGGCAGGAATCCAATAGAGATGACCGCGTAAGTTGCAGCATAGATTGTAATGACACTCCCCAGGTCTTTCCTGCTGAAAACTTAGAGATGTGGCAAAATCACGTCAAGCGTTTCCGCACATAATTCACATTAGGGGTTCAGGAGAGATTTCTGTCAATGACCACCCCCAATATCTCGGACTTGTGCCCTACGAGATCAGCTGCCTGGCGACAAATATAACATATGGAGACATTGGATTTTTGGTAAGTGCCACCACTGCACACTTTTCACATGATAATTGAAGGTCTGGTTCTCGAAGGTATGATGATTAAGTGGCTACCTTCTGATGCCGCGCGCGAAGCTGCAATTGCGCTGCACCCGACGTCCAAATACAAATGTAAATTGGCATAGACGGAGACCTTAGCCTAAGGGTACACGGCAGGGTGTCGGCGTGTCCAATGAGTCTAAGGTTGAAGAGCGTTGGGCTCTGTAGTCCACGCTGAGGCGCCTCACGTTTACTGCAATGCTGGCAGGTTGGCCAATCATCGGTAAGTACGAAAAAGGATCTCTTATGTAGATAGTTACTAATCCGGAAATAGATCTTGCCTCCAAGTCCCACTGCCTCTAACGCATTGGAAATCGCTTCGTGCGTTACGTTATCATATGCTCCTGTAACATCCAGAAACAGGGCAGCAGATAATCTTTTGCAGAACATCTGATGCCAAGTCGACAACGTTATCCACGAGAACACGAACAGTTCTCCACATGTGAGACAAAGGTTTTCGTAGATCTAAATACTCGTAGAATGACATCCATCTTTTCGATGCAAGTTTGTCCATGCGATGCTGAATTTTCTTTTGAGTTCGTCTGGCCAACTTCAAGTCATGTACAGACGTTGTACGCCTGTATCTTCGCTCTGCACGTCGACGAATTGCACGAAACTCAATGTTGTATTCAGCGCGTGTTAACATTCTTTGAAGCGAATGCGTGGCACCCTCTAGGGCACCCATTGTGGAGTCCTCTAGGCTAGAGGACAAGCCATCACGACATTCGTCTTCGACAATTGATTTAAACATAGGCCAGTCGATACATTGAGTGACGCCGGCTAGCTTGGAGCCCGTATACCCTTCAATCCTAAGCAGTAGGAGGTCACTTCGCCGCGTTTCAATATCTGGAAACCACTTGACCTTTCTAGTGAAGGAGCATAAAACAAAGGTGAGGTCCAGGCAGCTACAATAGAAAGTTCCACGCAGAAAGGTGGGGCTTCCATTATTTAGCAAGCACAGTACTTGTACGGAGGCAAATGACACTAATCTTCTGCCGCTGGAGTTTATCTTAGAACTTCCCCAGAGATTGTGGTGCGCATTAAAATCTCTAGTCATCACGAAAGGCAGCGTAGTCGCTCTCATGATTCGCCGTAACCGCTCTCAGTCATGCCTACTTGAGGGCGATATGTGAGCTCTAACTAGATACTGTGAAAGTGAGCTTGGCTTTCTTCACTGTCAGACATACGCACTGGTTTTCTTGGTCAGGTGTCACTGGATGGACATACGTAAGACGACGTCGTTCGAAAACCATGATCTTGCTGCATTCTTCGTGGGTGGTGGACATGAAACACTCATACCCGTACAGTCTAATGTTAGCTTATAGGGGCTCGCAGATGACGATGAACGGGAACTGAATTATGAGCACAAACTGTCAGAAGTCTGACGTGCAATGTAAGTCCTCTGGCGTTCCACTGAAACGTCCACGCGTTCCGGACCTCGTCACGAAGCAACGGCTTCTGGAGAACCATGATTTCAACCAAGAGCTGCAAGTACTGGACCCAAATCGTCCAGCACAAGTAGCGCGCATTGCGCCGACGAAGATTTCATGTTGGTAATTATGACGCGAATGCCATTCATGAGCGACCGCAGAATGTTGACGACCTGGAGGTCATCAGCCAGCGTCGCTTCAGCAGTTGCCGAAGCCATCGAGGTCTATACGTTTGAGGTAACCTAGCACGGTGTTGTGCCCTCGGTAGCTCAGGCCATTCTTCAGGACGGGTGAGCCTTTCCGCTTTGTTTGCTTTCCTTGCATCTCTCTTGGTGGTGCTATGCGTTGATGTGGCAGTCCTTCTGACGGAAGATTGCGTGTCACTATCTGCAGCAGCAGTATTTCGTGTACATCTTTGGTGTCGATGCCGACGTCGCCAAAGAGCGGCAGCAGCCTCTCGATGCTTTGAATTGTCCCGCACCTTTCGTTTGAGGACCACGAATTCCTTCCGCATCCGCGGGCGATCCTTTGATGACGCTGTGTGAGCACCACTGCAGTTAAACATCTGTGCTGCAGGCATCTTTTGAATGGGAGTCAGATCACTGCCGATACACGACGTTGTTCACACCGACACCATTTAGGCGGCCAATCTTGCAACACTTGAAACACTGGAGGGACCTCGGTGCGAGTGGTCGTACTGGATGGCGGACATGTTATACGTAGACGTGGCAAGGAAGGATGCCTTCTTCAAACAAAATCTTCACACAGCGCGTGTTTCCCAGGCTGAAAATCCTCGTAATGAAAGTGCCTTCTGACGTTTGCTTGATCAGTACTGGCAAGTCGTCGTTGGGGATGGCAACGTAGACATCATAAATGACGCCTGCAGTACCATCGCCGCCTGTACCAATCCTTGATCACACCTTCACGTTGTCAATATCAGTTATATTACCTAGGCCTTGTAGGGTACTGCGATGTAACACTTCAACTGCCAGGACATTTTTGCGCGAGTTTATTCTCCCTTCTTTAATCTCATTTGGTGCGATTTTCTCCAGCAACAAAGAACGGACAAGCCTCCTTAGGAGCCGCAAATTAGTCGTCGGGTCCACGCGCATAAAGAGCATAGCATGCGGCCAGCGCTGAGGTACACTTTTTACGGTAGAAGCACTCGGGAACGAAGATGCCTGCAGCAGTCTCCTTTTTGCTGATCTACTCATCACGACTTTGGAGTTATCGCGCGATGAGTCGTAGCTGTCCGAGCATAACTCGATGGCCTCGCTGTCTATATCGCTTGACGTAATTCCACGTTTCCTGGACCGTATCCGTACTGGCCGCTGCGCATCAGGAAGGTGCTCGGAGATCTCTTCATCCATTGCAGCAAGGAGGGAGCACCATCTCCCAAAAATGCAGGGAAACAATGTGCAAGAGCATAGACAAAGTACAAGCTTTCTTTCAAAAATGGCTGCGTCTTCGTCCACATCGTAAGACCATTGAAGGACCTAAGGTTACTATATATGGTCAAAACTGAACTATAAAAGCAGGAGTATTTATGCTCCTATTGGGCATGTTCTGTAGAGGTCTGGCAGTGTTAAATGCATGAACTAGGTTGCTACGATAATCAAACGTGGCTGAGCGGAATGGACCGTGGCTCAAGTTTGATATGGACGGCTGACGAGCGCTCAAGTTCGTGCATTTCAAGCTGTGAAGCATGTTTGGATTCACATTTATGGCGACTAAGCAGGAATGATAGGAAAACAAGCGTAGCTGTGGCAATCATCTTAGTTGCTGCGTTCGTTCAGCGGCCCATCGCCCGGTGACTGTTTTTTTTTGCGTTAGCTACGCGGAAGCCCGCCATCACATTTCGATGATTTGCGGTTGTCAGTCACATCATAGTACTCGGCATCGGCGTCTGCCCAGAAAGTGTCCAGTCACACAACACGAAAGTTACGACTAAAGAACGCACGAAAACGTTTCAGGTCGCTTCATGCATCCTGCCTCTCAGTGTCCCGCGATACCCGGACGCCGTACATTTTGTTCCTGGTGGAGCCCGCTAAGGTGGCGCGACAGCGCTATGAAAAAGAGAAATTACAGGTTGCATAAGATGAAAGTAGACAAAATTGTGCGCATAACCATTAGTTGTCAGAAACGTAGGCCACTAACTGCTCTACTATAGCAGCAGAAGCTTTATGTGGGCGAGTTGGTTGAGCATACTTAATGAAAAAAGAGAGCGCTACGAAGACAAGGACGAAAGAACAACGAGTACGACAGACAAGGCGCTACTTTTAACTAAATGTTTTTTGGAGAAACAGGACTTTAAATAGATGCAACCAAGAATGGCCCATCGTGACATCACGACCTCCCTATCTCTTCAGAAAAGCTATCTCCTTTTCGGTAAGCGTCACTGAAGGGCAACTAATGCACGTGCCCTCGGCCTTTGCAATGTAAAAAGCTTCCAATATCTCCCGTTCTAGTCTATCTGTAGACCATGCCAGAAACCTGGTGTCACGAAGATACGGACGGCAATTGTGACGTTTACAGTGTTCTGCCAGATGGCCCCTCGCATTGTTATTTACGGCCCAATTGTGCTCACGCGCCCTTTCATTAAAACACCGTCCGGTTTGACCGATATAAACCTGTTGGCAACTTAGGGGTATCTCGTATACGACATTACTTTTGCAAGCAGTGTACTGCGCTGCGTGTTTCTTAGAGCATGGTTCGCGTTTTGCTTTTGTCATCATAGGGCATATCTTGGCCAGCTTACATGGTGCACTGAACAGAAGATTGATACTGTGCCTTTGTGCCACCTTCTTGAGGTTGTGGGATACCCTGTGCCAATAAGGAATCACATGTAATATCTTCCTATCAAATGGCTTTTTTGTGTTAGTGCCTTCTCTTGCCTGTTTGATCTTTTGAAGAAGCTTGTCGCAAACGCTAGAGATCAATAGTGAAGGTAAACCGGCTAGACGTAGCCTTGAAACTTGGTTATTGAAACTGATTTCTATTTTGTGGCTGCAAGATTTGTTTAGCGCTTCTTTTAGACAAGTCATTGCAACTCCTCGTTTTACTAGCTTGGAGTGCGCAGTGTCGTATGAGATTAGCTGCTTGTTCAACCTCGGCTGGTATTCGAAACAGACATGCGTGTTCATCAAAGTGAGATTGAGGTCCAGAAAGCGAATGCTGTTATTACAAGGCCTTTCGCACGTGAAGTTTAGAGCCTCCGATGCATTTCTAAATGTGTTAATTATCGATTCTACAGTGTCATCTAGCCTAGACCCTGGAACTTCGTTAAGAACCACGAGGTAGTCATCGACATACCTCATTATAGAAGGAGCACATGACTGATTCAGACTGATGTTTACACACTTGTCAAAGGCGCTGAGAAAGATGTCTGAAAGAATGGGAGCGAGCGACGATCCAATGCAAATGCCCTTGCGTTGTACATAGTGTTGGTTTTTGAAACTAACGACAGTGGAATGAAGATAAAAGCTTAACAGTTCTAAAAACTGGCCGCTATTCACTCCAGTTGCGCAACTGAACCTAACTTCACCAAAATCTTCGATTTTGTCCCTAATGGCACTGAGCACTCCGTCATGAGGGATCGCATAATACAGGTCTTCAACGTCCAGTGAAAACGCGTACACATTGCTCCAAGTTCCTTGTTCTAAAGTCAGCACGACTTCTCTAGAGCTCCGCACAAGGAAAGGGTCATCTAGGGGTAACTGGCATAAATGGCGCTTCAGGTAGTGCCCTACTTGCATCTGCCACGTCTTCTTCTCAGAAACAATAGCCCTAAAGGGGCAGTCAGGTTTGTGGGTCTTGCCGGAGAAAAATACTTCCAAGACGCCTACCTCAGCCCGGTTCGTCGCCTTCCGAAGAGCTTCCAGGTTGAAGTTATCAAGCAGCTTGACCGCTTTGGCTTGTTGCTTTTTGTGGTTGAATTCCACGGCCTTGAAATTCTTCTCGATCGCGCTGATGGCCCTTTCTCCGTAGGCGCCCTTGGAAAGGATGACGAAGCCATCCTCCTTGTCCGCCTGTACAGCGACGAGGTCATTTTGCCGTAAGAAGCCCGTTAACTT
The DNA here is from genome assembly GCF_050947875.1 of Dermacentor variabilis. Lineage (NCBI taxonomy): Eukaryota > Metazoa > Arthropoda > Arachnida > Ixodida > Ixodidae > Dermacentor > Dermacentor variabilis. The sequence goes on from NC_134573.1 coordinate 92,860,732, forward strand.
CTTGAAGGGTGGGTTAGGGGTGGTTTTCGAACGCACGGTCCGAAGAAGGGTATCCACTGCATCACTGGTGGCTCGATCCCGCTCTGCCTCGCCAGCGCAGTTTCCTATTCGCCGGGCCGTAGCGAGCAGCTGGTGCTTCTTGGACGGTGGCTCAAAGCTGTATTTCGTTCCTTTTTGAAGTAGGCTCCTAACGTCGTCTGGGAGCACAACATCACCGAGTAGTGTCACTTTAGTTGGCTGAATGTTTCGCCGACTTCGCTTAGTAAGGCCTATTCTTGACCTTTGCCAAAGGAATTCAGTCACTTGTTTGGCAATCCTTTTGGACTGGGCGAATTCCCGGCCGCCTACAACCTGATCCTTGCTTTCGTTGCACAGGACCCAAAGCCAGTCGTTGTACCTGCGTACCTGCCGCCCTTTCTCAGACTTCATTATCCTGTACATCCTTTTGACGTGTCCCCAAGAAGGTTCCAGGCCACCCAGGAAGACTTGAACTTCGGGAGCAACAATTCCCTGTTTGAGGTAGTGTGTCACTATCCGAGACTGACAGGAGTTGATTGCGATGAGGTTGATGCACGTGGCGATGGGACATGGTTGAACTTGTGAAGACAGGAAAGAGCCCAATGTAGAAGAAATCTGAAGCAGCAGAAGCTTTATGTGGGCGAGTTGGTTGAGCATACTTAATGAAAAAAGAGAGCGCTACGAAGACAAGGACGAAAGAACAACGAGTACGACAGACAAGGCGCTACTTCCAACTAAATGTTTTTTGAAGAAACAGAACTTTAAATAGATGCAACCAAGGACGGCCCATCGTGACATCACGACCTCCCTATCTCTTCAGAAAAGCTATCTCCTTTTCGGTAAGCGTCACTGAAGGGCAACTAATGCACGTGCCCTCGGCCTTTGCAATGTAAAAAGCTTCCAATATCTCCCGTTCTAGTCTATCTGTAGACCATGCCAGAAACCTGGTGTCACGAAGATACGGACGGCAATTGTGACGTTTACAGTGTTCTGCCAGATGGCCCCCCGCATTGTTATTTACGGCCCAATTGTGCTCACGCGCCCTTTCATTAAAACACCGTCCGGTTTGACCGATATAAACCTGTTGGCAACTTAGGGGTATCTCGTATACGACATTACTTTTGCAAGCAGTGTACTGCGCTGCGTGTTTCTTAGAGCATGGTTCGCGTTTTGCTTTTGTCATCATAGGGCATATCTTGGCCAGCTTACATGGTGCACTGAACAGAAGATTGATACTGTGCCTTTGTGCCACCTTCTTGAGGTTGTGGGATACCCTGTGCCAATAAGGAATCACATGTAATATCTTCCTATCAAATGGCTTTTTTGTGTTAGTGCCTTCTCTTGCCTGTTTGATCTTTTGAAGAAGCTTGTCGCAAACGCTAGAGATCAATAGTGAAGGGAAACCGGCTAGACGTAGCCTTGAAACTTGGTTATTGAAACTGATTTCTATTTTGTGGCTGCAAGATTTGTTTAGCGCTTCTTTTAGACAAGTCATTGCAACTCCTCGTTTTACTAGCTTGGAGTGCGCAGTGTCGTATGAGATTAGCTGCTTATTCAACCTCGGCTGGTATTCGAAACAGACATGCGTGTTCATCAAAGTGAGATTGAGGTCCAGAAAGCGAATGCTGTTATTACAAGGCCTTTCGCACGTGAAGTTTAGAGCCTCCGATGCATTTCTAAATGTGTTAATTATCGATTCTACAGTGTCATCTAGCCTAGACCCTGGAACTTCGTTAAGAACCACGAGGTAGTCATCGACATACCTCATTATAGAAGGAGCACATGACTGATTCAGACTGATGTTTACACACTTGTCAAAGGCGCTGAGAAAGATGTCTGAAAGAATGGGAGCGAGCGACGATCCAATGCAAATGCCCTTGCGTTGTACATAGTGTTGGTTTTTGAAACTAACGACAGTGGAATGAAGATAAAAGCTTAACAGTTCTAAAAACTGGCCGCTATTCACTCCAGTTGCGCAACTGAACCTAACTTCACCAAAACTTCGATTTTGTCCCTAATGGCACTGAGCACTCCGTCATGAGGGATCGCATAATACAGGTCTTCAACGTCCAGTGAAAACGCGTACACATTGCTCCAAGTTCCTTGTTCTAAAGTCAGCACGACTTCTCTAGAGCTCCGCACAAGGAAAGGGTCATCTAGGGGTAACTGGCATAAATGGCGCTTCAGGTAGTGCCCTACTTGCATCTGCCACGTCTTCTTCTCAGAAACAATAGCCCTAAAGGGGCAGTCAGGTTTGTGGGTCTTGCCGGAGAAAAATACTTCCAAGACGCCTACCTCAGCCCGGTTCGTCGCCTTCCGAAGAGCTTCCAGGTTGAAGTTATCAAGCAGCTTGACCGCTTTGGCTTGTTGCTTTTTGTGGTTGAATTCCACGGCCTTGAAATTCTTCTCGATCGCGCTGATGGCCCTTTCTCCGTAGGCGCCCTTGGAAAGGATGACGAAGCCATCCTCCTTGTCCGCCTGTACAGCGACGAGTATTTTTCTCCGGCAAGACCCACAAACCTGACTGCCCCTTTAGGGCTATTGTTTCTGAGAAGAAGACGTGGCAGATGCAAGTAGGGCACTACCTGAAGCGCCATTTATGCCAGTTACCCCTAGATGACCCTTTCCTTGTGCGGAGCTCTAGAGAAGTCGTGCTGACTTTAGAACAAGGAACTTGGAGCAATGTGTACGCGTTTTCACTGGACGTTGAAGACCTGTATTATGCGATCCCTCATGATGGAGTGCTCAGTGCCATTAGGGACAAAATCGAAGTTTTGGTGAAGTTAGGTTCAGTTGCGCAACTGGAGTGAATAGCGGCCAGTTTTTAGAACTGTTAAGCTTTTATCTTCATTCCACTGTCGTTAGTTTCAAAAACCAACACTATGTACAACGCAAGGGCATTTGCATTGGATCGTCGCTCGCTCCCATTCTTTCAGACATCTTTCTCAGCGCCTTTGACAAGTGTGTAAACATCAGTCTGAATCAGTCATGTGCTCCTTCTATAATGAGGTATGTTGATGACTACCTCGTGGTTCTTAACGAAGTTCCAGGGTCTAGGCTAGATGACACTGTAGAATCGATAATTAACACATTTAGAAATGCATCGGAGGCTCTAAACTTCACGTGCGAAAGACCTTGTAATAACAGCATTCGCTTTCTGGACCTCAATCTCACTTTGATGAACACGCATGTCTGTTTCGAATACCAGCCGAGGTTGAACAAGCAGCTAATCTCATACGACACTGCGCACTCCAAGCTAGTAAAACGAGGAGTTGCAATGACTTGTCTAAAAGAAGCGCTAAACAAATCTTGCAGCCACAAAATAGAAATCAGTTTCAATAACCAAGTTTCAAGGCTACGTCTAGCCGGTTTCCCTTCACTATTGATCTCTAGCGTTTGCGACAAGCTTCTTCAAAAGATCAAACAGGCAAGAGAAGGCACTAACACAAAAAAGCCATTTGATAGGAAGATATTACATGTGATTCCTTATTGGCACAGGGTATCCCACAACCTCAAGAAGGTGGCACAAAGGCACAGTATCAATCTTCTGTTCAGTGCACCATGTAAGCTGGCCAAGATATGCCCTATGATGACAAAAGCAAAACGCGAACCATGCTCTAAGAAACACGCAGCGCAGTACACTGCTTGCAAAAGTAATGTCGTATACGAGATACCCCTAAGTTGCCAACAGGTTTATATCGGTCAAACCGGACGGTGTTTTAATGAAAGGGCGCGTGAGCACAATTGGGCCGTAAATAACAATGCGGGGGGCCATCTGGCAGAACACTGTAAACGTCACAATTGCCGTCCGTATCTTCGTGACACCAGGTTTCTGGCATGGTCTACAGATAGACTAGAACGGGAGATATTGGAAGCTTTTTACATTGCAAAGGCCGAGGGCACGTGCATTAGTTGCCCTTCAGTGACGCTTACCGAAAAGGAGATAGCTTTTCTGAAGAGATAGGGAGGTCGTGATGTCACGATGGGCCGTCCTTGGTTGCATCTATTTAAAGTTCTGTTTCTTCAAAAAACATTTAGTTGGAAGTAGCGCCTTGTCTGTCGTACTCGTTGTTCTTTCGTCCTTGTCTTCGTAGCGCTCTCTTTTTTCATTAAGTATGCTCTACTATAGCTTTGCTTCAGAAAAATTTCAACATGGGTGTTATATTTCATATTTGATTCGCCAAAGATGGTCGCAGCAATATTCTATGCAACAAGCGCGTTCATTTTGAAAAAAAAAAGGTGCTGAAAGTGGGGAGGGGGGTCACAGGTTGTTTAGCGGTCCTTGAATAGTAGCTCTGTCGTATTTTCGGGAATGCAGCTGATGTAGGGCATCTGGCTTCCGGCCTGCGTTATTATGACGGCGCAAATTGCTTGATAGAGCTCAAGATGTGCTGAAACGCTTCGCTTTGGTTGCTGGGGCATTATTGTTCAGTGATGCTTAATGCGCAATAATTTTGAATATGTTTGTCGCCATCTGGACAGCGGTTATTGTTTAGGGCAGCTTTCCAGATGTTCCCCTGAGTGGCCACTGCATATTTCCTACCCCGTTCGCAGGACGTTGCGACGAAGCAATTCTAACTTTCTGCTTCTAAGAATGACACGATATCGTTCCGCGTAATTTCAACTGTGTAAGTGAAACAGATATGGAAAGTTGTTTCACTTCTAAGTGGAACCTACATAGAACGAATATCCTTGAGAGCCAACTCTTCCTATCGTCGAGATTCTGGCCACTCTATCTCTAGGTAATTCTTATTATCGTTCGGCACAAGTCTCAACACATTAGTGTAACATCGTAACGTATTTCGCAAAAGTGTTCGACTTATCTAGTGGAACTTATGAGGAACAAAATTAAGAGCGCCGATGTGCGTGCAGCAATTTCGACTCTCGATAACACTGTGGTGACTCGCTCTAAATTACATGATGCAGTAATTTCAAGCAAGCCCCATATTCAGGCTCTGGCATTTGACTCTTGTGATCCTGAGGCTCTAAGAGTAAAAAATGCTACGGGATAGACAAAAGAAGCTATATAAAAAAAGAAACAGAAAAAGAGAGAGAGAGCGCCGTGTGCTCGTTCTGGGTTGGTCTTGCTTTTCGCCCGGCTCTCCTTAACCTAATATGGTTCTTTAAGGCCTCACATAACTGTTCGATCAGAGACGCGTTCACGAGGAAAAGTGCCTGTCGAGGCAGCCCTTTTACTCACAGCGTATGCCACCCTACCCGTCGTGGTCGCTCAGTGGCTATGGTGTTGGGATGCTTAACACGAGGTCGCGGGATCTAATCCCGGCCATGGCGGCCGCCTTTCGATGGAGGCGAAATGCGAAAACACCCGTGTACTGAGATTTAGGTGCACGTTAAAGAACCCCACGTGATAGAAATTTCCGGAGTCCACCACTACGGCGTGCCTCATAATCAGAAAGTGGTTTTGGCACGTGAAACCTCACCATTTAATTTAATTTACTATGCCACCCTAAAGAACAAAGGTACATTTTTCTATCGCCAATAAAAAAGAAAGGAGTCATCGTAAACTCAAATAAAGCAGCGTTAATGAAGCGTAGTTACACGTAGAGATACGTACATTAACAGCGCTTGGCTTGCAGGGAAAGACGTATTACTTAAACTGCAGAAAACAACTGTTCGCGTCAGGGAGTTTCTCTTCGAGCGTTCTCAAGCAGCAGAACTGATCATCAGGGAACGCAACCAGTCCTTGAAGCTGCGCCATGTAGCTAAAGGTGCACTAACGAGAAGGTGTCCTTAAAGTCTCTTAGCAATTCACGCTCCCAAAATAAAACAAATAAAGCTTGCCTTGGCGAACGCCTAGGTAAACCAGAAAACGGAATAGTGAAAGACGTATGCTGGCACCGCGTTGAAGTTCTCGCCCGAGCGCGCTTGACATAACGGATTCTGAGATCCTCTGATCGAGCCTAGTTAGTCTTTCATTGGTAAATATGAACAACACTGCATCCTCAGATCCCATAGAATTACCTAAGCAATATGTGGGAAATTTTATTGCACCATGATGCCCAAAATGCCAGAAGATACGTTGTAATCAGTAACGTCGCCTTCACTTAGCTACGCTTGCGTTTTAGCCTGAAATACGAAATAAAAAGAAAACGAAGCTTTCACCTCCACTTTTATTCCAAATACTGTACCTATTATTCCGAAATAAACAAAAAAACACAGTGCTGATAGATTGTTTTATCGGTTTAAGCGAATATATTATTCCTCCCGTGCATTCCTGTAACTCCTCGACCTAGACGTTAGCAAGCAATCGTAAAATGTCTAAAAACGCGCCGCAGGCAATAACCTGTTCAACAAAAGCACAAAGTAAACCGATATAATGACGCGGCACCAGCTGGGCACTTAACGCAGCATGCATCCCAGTTTACTCTAAGCACCTCGATCAGAGCTATACAGTGCACTACTAGGCGGCGGAAGAACGCTTTTCTGCACGCAAATTGCGTGGGCCCTCATAAGGGCTATAACATAATTTGCGTGGCGTGGCCAACATAGCGCTCCGCTAGCCCGCACAAAAATCGCTTCCACGTGCCAGCGCGAGAGCGCTATACATCGCAGGTTCGTCGTTGCCATTCGGCATAAACACCCCGCATGGTACACATGGCCTTCAGACTGCCGCAGATTGTGCTCTGGCACGTAAAGTGCGTTTGGCCTCTACTGGGTTAAATTTATGGCTACTGCAACCCAGCAGGCGCTGTTATCAAGAAGCGATTGAGACTAAACTAATGTACCGAGACAATATATACATATATATTTACATATATGCTAGGAAGCAATTATTCTGAAAAACAAATACATATGTAGAAACTTCCCAACAGTTTGCCCATGTGTTTGCCATCATGCGTGCGATTTATATTTAGGCTTAGCAGTTCTGAAGAAAGCGGGGCCATTTGGGGTAGAACGTTGAAGTGGGTAACGTTCACAGAATTCAGCACTGTTTATTTGCCACATAAAGCAAATACTCCCAGATTAACGTCTTACATTAGTGCCGCAACGTGCTGTCTTTGGCGAAGAACTCATTTTACGAGGCTATCATACTTCTTTTGCCTCTAAACTAAGCGTTCACTACATAGTACTTTACATTTGCCAAGCTCAGCACGAACGTCGACGCCATGACGTTGTGGTTAGCGCGAGAGTGCTCGTTTGCGCTGAAAGAACGGAATGTCCTGATTTTGTTACTATTAGTCTACCCTAGTTTCGCTAACTTACCCGTAAAAAAAGTGCAATCATACAGTTGGTAACAGTTTCTTTATGCACCTTGTTCTCTCTGAGTGTATATTAATAGGTTCCCTCGAAAATGATGGTAGATATAATTAAAATACGTTGTATTCTTAGAAGCCGGCTCACAAGAAAAGCAATAATTTTGAACCTACGTAAATAATGTTTAGCAATTATCCACCATAACAGCCAGAAGCCCTCGTTATAGATTAGGCACACTCACTGAGGTTCTGAGCGGTGGTGGGGAGGGGGGATTTAAGGCGATGTCGTTATTCGTTTCACCGTGAGTGCTCTACGACAGTCGTTTATAGTGAGCGTATATGGCCGTCGTTATCGAACCACGAGCAGCTTGCTTGAATGCACGAATACAGTGCGGACCAAATGACGCTGAGTGGCTTGCTTCATTTCCCTCCAATAGGCTGCCCAGGGAGAAGGCTTTGAAGTGAATGGTGTTACTCTGTTACCTTTATGGCGATTCTCTCACGACGGGACTGTTTATTGAGAACGCGTTAAAAATATCTGACTGGAAATTGAAGCAGCAGGGATTAAGTTTATATACAACAAATTGAAGCTCTCTGTGTCGAAACAACGGACCGCACAGCTAAGGGCACAGCTGAAGATGGCGCCCTCTTCAGGAATAATTCTTCACGGTCATAGAAAAGAAAGAGACCGATCTTCGCTCGTTGGTGTTGGAGTTAATATATCGCAGCCCTCGAAAAAAAAAGCACACACCTCACTTTCTAGAACTGCTCGTGACAGCAAATACTTCGCAATATTGTAATTTCCATTAGTGAAAATAGTACAAAGACATCAACCACAAGGGAAAGCATTGCTTTGTGCGCTTATTTAATTCGATTCTTATTTGCAGCATTCAGCAATAATATTTGATGTCACGTTCAATTTGACTCACCGAATTATATTCTGCTGCACGCGAGTGGCATTATACGTTTTTTTTTTTTTTCACTCGCCCAACGCGATGATGTGGATACTCGCCTATACTTGATGTTGTGGATACCGGGTTTTGGTGCCGCCTGAACATTTCTTACCCAGCGGAAAAGTTCTCGTAAAGATAGGTAAACACTGAAGATTTTTGCTCGCGCCCAACATATAAGCTTAACAAGCATAAGCGCAGTTGTGGGCGTCTGTGGCGTCTCTTTCAGTTTAGACGCGTCGCCTACTCCCTGTTTCACTGTTTTAAATACGAAGCTTTTATTTGCGAAACTCGCCGGGTTTCGTTGCCCTGCTGCGGCCTAATTGTTCCCTTGGTGAATGGGCGAACCAATCACAGCGAGGCAGGCGAGCGACGCGCGCCAATGACCTCCTTTCAGCACCACCAGATGGCGCTCGTCTCCGCGCAGCTTGCCGCTATTTCCAGGCCCAGGCGCACCCCGAGTATAACCTGAGCGTCAAAGTGTCGTGCAATGTCCCACCCGTTCCCGGCCCGGTAAATTCAATCTTATACCCCTGTCACACGGGAAGATGTAAATTATTCGAATCGAATGGCATTCGCATATAATCCCACTAATCGGAATTTACACGGGAAAATTTAATGTAATTTTAATGGAAGGAAATGTGCCATCGAATGAGTTACGGGAACTCATTCGCATTCGATGTCGGACCGAACGTATACTCTTGACCCCAGATAGACAACAGCGACACGCAACACGAAAAAATAATGCGTGCATCAGCAAATTCAGAAGATATTTTTTTTAGACTTATTTTTGCCGCGATGATATTTTCACCATGGCCTATGCTCAAGCGCCATTACTCTTTGCATCAGGAGTCTGTCGCGGCGGTCGGCCATATTGGATGTGTTTGTTTAGAAACGGCAGATGTGTTGTTTTGAGGGTACACAACACCACTCCTGGCATCCGTCGAATGGCATTCGGTACATCGAATGCCATTCGATTCGAATGACATTAAATCTTCCCCTGTGACAGGGGTACTAACTTGCATCGCGAGTTCTCGGTTACTGTGCAGATGTTGGCATGTGATGACTGGGCGCTGGGTGGTCTTCAAGCTGCATCAAGCATTCTTTTGCCCTGAGTCGCCTCTGCTGGGTTACTCTGTATCTGTGAAAGAAATAAATGATTTATTTAATTTCATTACAGCCGAACACTGAGAGTATTGGTCTATATGAAAACACACATATACTGTGGGCTCAGAGGAGAATTGGCACGAATCAGTCTGGCAGCCGCCATTGAGAGTGGCACGACGTATGCGCACTTTTTAGGAAGGAGGCTACAGAAAAAAAGAATCGAATATTATGTGAAAGATGCATGTTTCCGTGTGTCAGGTTCTCTGCTAAGCGACGGATAAAGAAAGAACTGGAGCGTCAAAATTTGATAGGAAAAACAATACCAATAGTTGTGTGGTATTATATAGTGAAGATATAGACGAAAGCTCCATTACACACCACTAGCCATTTCATCTCACTTTAGATTCTCAAATAATCATGGCGGAGTACAGCAAGGAAACTCAAGCCACTAAACTTGTCACGAATGTAAATTTAACTAGGCATGTGTATTGATTTTCAGGAATACCATTTTATGCGGACTCTTGAAGTATTACCTTATAAAATAGTAATTGGCCACCCGCAAGGGTAAGGCTCATGTGCAATAGCATTTTCGCACGGAACATGCTTTCTTTTTATTGATGTATTCGACTTGATTATATTGGTGTCAATATTGAACTCGACAATCTAGGCATCATTTTTCTCGCAATATCGCCAAACTTACACTCTGCCTACTGTTGTTTCATCATCAAGAGTGTTAAGCACAGTGCAGGTACAGCGTTGCCAACATCGGTTTTGCCACAGTAACATCGGGATGTGATAAGCTTGTTTGTTCACGTGAATTCGCGGAGAACCCGCCATGTGCTAGAAAAAGATATACAATGAAGTGAGCACGATGGTTCAGCAACTTAGCGTGTAAAAAGAAGTGTCAACAGAGAAAATCCAATGACAAAATAAAATTTTCTGCCTGCTGTTTTTTTTTCACCCCTGTTGCAATGTTTCGCAGCCGCCGCGTAGGCTTAAAGCATATATCTGAGAAGAATGGACACTTAAAAATATAAATTGAATCAGTTGCACTAATGGTGCGACAAACTACGGCAGAAAATTCAACTCAAACAAATAGTGAAGAACAATACCAGAAAATATTAGGGGGTATTACTTTGCCTTAACACAGATAATGTTTGTGGATTAGGTTTCCCGATTTTATTTGCAACCTTATTAATTCAATACTCTAAGCACTTGCTTAAAATTTATGTGATTTTTGTATTTTGGTTAGAACGATCACGCAAAAGGCAGCGCAAAGAAGGCACATCAATGGGTCCTGCCGAAAATCAACATGTTTTGTGTAGCAACAAAACGTTGTAAATGGCTCTGGCTTTAGGCATATTTTCTGCTCTTGAAACATGCAAGAAGCCGTACTGAAGCTCATTGTATTGGTTCCACTTGTGGTTAATTAACGAAGGATACTTTGATACTTTGTGCAACTGAAGACAGTCTAGGAATTTTTTTTTTTTGCATTGAGTCTCCAACCATTCTTGCAGTTTACCATATCTTTAACGCCAGTGTAATGCATATATCTTTCTAACTCGTCCTTTTGATCCGGCTCCACGAAGCCGCGCCACTCTTGAAATTCATCCTTCGTCGCGACTCCCAACCCCGGTAATGTGCTCTAGGAATACGAGGTCATACTAACAGGGGCATACTAACAGCGGTTAGTATGCCCCTACCCAGGAATATAAATTTCTAGGTAGGGGCACGTGTCCGGTGTGCTCCCACCCTGGCTACGCCACCGTAAACTAAATGCTTCACAGGCACGCTCATCTAAAGGGAACAGGCGTCGCAATAACGAATATAACTTCGGTATCCATAGTCAATACCTTCGCTTTGTTGATGAAGTCAGTCATGTCGCAGACGTAAGTCTATACCTTTCCAGCCAGTGTAGGGGTTACCCTTTGTAGCTTATGCGACACTAAGAGAAACGGTCACTAGTGAAGTAGACAATAGGTTGCAGGAGCGGTTCGCTCTAGTGAATCTTGTGTAAGTCATAGATGATCGGCGCAGAAACGTTACTCCTAAGGAGTTCATAATAAAGACTCTTGACGAATTTGGAGAGCAACTTTTGTAGGACCGTCTGTATTTTTGAATGTTCTATTTGCTCAGCTTTTGGCATGCAGCATCACTTATAAGTAAGACGTCATGCTGCCTTTATAAGCGTTCTGGTCAAGGACGTAATTTATTAGAATAACTAAGTTCTACTGCTGGAATAGGCACGCCTCCTTACTGATTAGGAAACAGAAATACCATTTCCATGGCCGGTATCGAAATAAAGCTTTACATCTCTTTTCCCCACTTACATAGTACTGCTACAATGTCCTGAAACAACCGCCCGAATATGCCATATATCTGTTCTCCGCCCGGTATAACTCCAACTTGACCCCATAGCGTCCGTGTGGTTGTATGATAAATAAATAGGCAAATGAATGCAAGAGTGCAGCGTTGAGAAAAATAAATAGAAACTACATTCCTCACTGGCGAGCCAAACGCTTTTCTCAACAGCATCTATGAACGGCCGAAAAGTTAAGACCTGTGCTCGGAGAAAGGCGAGCCGGGGCCTGGTCGAATTTCGGCAGCCTTGTTCGCTGGATGAGACAATCCCATCAGCGAGGCCACATGAGTGCATTTGTTGTTGGAGATTAATGGCGCTTGTTTGGGAAAAAGTTCGGCAGAATGTCACACTCCTGAAACAAGTGAAAACGAAAGCTTGTGGCACACTTGGTTATGCGGCGTCTCACACCGTCGTGCTGCTAATTTCGCACTTCCGATTCTTCGGCACGTTTTAGACGCTTAGCTGCACCTTTGCGCGCTCGTATAATGAGGTCAGACTCGCGTCAACGGCGTTTCTCTTCGACTTTAGTTGCATCCTCTCAGCAGGGGACTGGCAGGTATGCTATTCTGTCTGTTATATGGATGATTTCAATGAATCTATGCAATGTTCGCTTCGCTTTGTTGAGCGTATGTAGCCTCAGGCTTACGAGGGTATGAGTCATTGCATTTTTTTCTTGCTTACGGGGGTATGAGCCAATGAGAAGGTCGCAATTCTTCTTATTTTTTTGTAAACTCGACTAGACGCCACGTGTCTGTACGCTGTAGGCCTGATTCCATGAACGTATGCAATGTACGCTTCACTTTGCAGAGTGCTTGGAGCCTCTTGATTACGAGAAGTATGAGCTATCGCGTTTTCTGCTTGCTTAATGAGATATGAGCCATGATAGTTTTTGTACCAGCAGACCAGACGACGCGTTTCTTCTTCATTGCCATCAGGGGTATGAGCCATTCATTTCGCCTTAAAATGGGGCCTTGACAAGTTCGTGACCTGAAGTGGTCTAGGTTAAGGTGCAGAACATGCTTCCACCGTGGGAACGTTAGCGGCACAACACAGACGCGCAAGGAGAAATAAAAAGTGCGGTAAGGTCGACGCATGATAGATGAGGACTTTTCCTTAATGAATATTTATTTATTTATTTGTAGAGGAACTAGAGCTCACGGAACGGTATCAAGATGAGTGAGGACCCAAAGAATTAGTTCCGTAAATACATGAAATAAATAATCATGAGCAAGCAGTAGAACATAAACAAGCAAGAAATGCTACTCCCCTGCGTGGCCTAATTGTGGCAAAACTAAATTCTTATGCTTTCTGAAGCTCACTTATGGGATTTTGAGCGAATAGCGAATTTTACAGAGAAATTACGTTGGCTATTTCAATGCACATATCATCAAATGAAGTAAGAGGTCAACCGCTATGGCTTGGTGCCGAAACTACTTCCGGTAACTGACTTGTATCTCTCTTCTCTCATTACAGCAGACGAAACGCTAGCTCCTGTAGCATGCGGTAAGCATTTATCGGCTTAGTCATTCGGTGCTGCCGATCTTGTTCTACGAGTCGTGACCTCCGCTGGCTTCGTTGAGACAATATTGCTCTATTCGTTCAGTGTTCACTCCTTCACATTGAAAGGTTCATTAACACAGAAAATAAATGTATATTACGCAAAGTAATACTGACTTCCCCTTCTTTATTTGCAATGACTCAAACTTGACATCGCATGGTTCGTGATTTCTGGTAGTGCACTTGCTGAACATATTGCTCGAGGAAGCACATTTGTTGGAATGCGTTTATTATTAAGGGCTCGCAGCCCGTAGCCTGCACTTAAGAAAAATTCTTCGTCAGCACTCACCAAAATAATAAAGAAAGCTCACCAAAACGTATTGCTGCTGAAACTTGTAATCAGCTTATTGACTGCTATTACAACGTAGTAGCTGTAGACGTACGCCGAACACGCACGTATTTATACTGATGGATCGGCAACTCTCCAGTGTTCCTCTGGAGCCGTGGTCTTCCCAGCGAAAGCCACCACCATCAGTTTCAAGACATGTCACCCAACAACACCGATGGCCGCGGAACTTGCAGCCTTTCGCGATGCACTTCGTCTCGTCGGCCAAGAACAACCTCGAAGATGGTCAATATTCAGTGACTCGAAGGCTGCACTGCAATCTTTGCTATCGGCCCTGCGGTGTGGACCACACGAACAACTGGTATTTGAGATTAGAGAACTCATTCATACCTTAACTGAGAAAGGACACCACGTGACATTTCGGTGGCTTCCAAGTCACTGCGGAGTCATAGGGAACGAACACGCTGACAACGCTGCTCGGTCGGCTCTTCAAGGGGACGAAGATAAGCCGATACCGTTATGAAGGACAGATGCCGCTCGAAAACTTCGAATGATCAGCCGTGACATCACGTTCTCCTTGTGGAACGCTGGAAGTTTTCACGACTACCGACTCCACAATCTTGACTACCCTCTACGCCTTTGTATTCCAGCTGGACTCTGCCGTCGCGAAGCTACCCTGCTTTGTCGACTATGGCTAGGGGTGGCTTTCACCAAGTCTTTCGCTTACCGAATTGGATGGGCCGACGACGCCACGTGTGAGGACTGTGGTAACGAGGAGACTTTTCAACACCTTCTTTGTGACTGTTCTCGATATAATTTACACAGACAATCACCCGCAACCTCGATAGCACGCTTTGACCAAAGACCTCTCACAGAGGAACTTATTTTAAAATACCGCCATCACAAGCCATCGCAGCAGAGGGCGACGAGAGCACTGTTGCGGTTTTTGAGGGCGACAGAATCGGACAGGCGGCTGTAGCCTGAACAGATGTTGATAGTGCGGCAAGTGTCACTGTGCTATGCGATGACAGTATTCGGTGCCAGTGACCGATTGTGATCGTGTGTCTACGCTCCTTCCTTTCCTTATCTCTACTTTGTTACCACTTTACCTCCCCCTCCCCTCTCTCCCCAGTGTAGGGTAGCCAACCGGATCTTTTTCTCTAGTTAACCTCCCTGCCTTTCCCCTTTCCTCTCTCACTCTCTCTCTAGTAGCTGTATTACTTGTAAAAAATACAAAAATCTCTTCTAGGAGCATGTGTCACATTGCCACTTGCTTTCATCCCATCAGACATCATATGATAAAAAGAAACAAGAACTGAAACGCGCACTATATGCATTGTGTAAAAAATATTGCAGGCATAGCACAAATATTTGTGATGTTTCTTGGAGAAACCTTCCTTGTCACTGGTGATATGGCATGTTGCAGAGTGAAAAATTGATTGATATATTTTCCCGTTTCGCGCTGCCACCTCAGCAAAATACATTGGTTAGATACCTAGCTGTCTCTTGAGTCGTTCACCGCTTGCGTCTTTTTTTCTTCTTTTTATATCATTCAAATGTATAAAATATTCCTATGTATTGCCTGTTGATTTTGTTATCATTAGACTTGATGCTTTACAACATTCTCATGCCATCAACCCACTCTCCATTTCCCAATAAACTCTGACAACAAGGAACATTTATCCGTGCGGCGCCCCCACGTCTTTGATGGAGTGTTCATTCATTCAATATCTTTCAAAAATTTTGATATCTCGTGTTTTACTTCTTAGTTCAACAAAACGCCGTTGACTACCTCACTTGGAGGTGTCCAAGACTTAAGTGCGGATCGCTGTTTTTCGCTTGTTTTGGACGGATTTCGCAGCCAAACATATTTTGCCTGTGTTTGGATGCATTAAGAATCCACGCTGGCTGGTAGGCGTTTCAAGACTTACGTCTCAAGAACATGATCTCGGGACTTCATTCAGTGAGTTAGTTTCTGAACTTCTTGCAAATAACCGCTATAACACGTAGAGAAAATTTGAAACCTGTTCCACGTAACGTATCCAGAGACCATGAAAATGTGTTATAATATATATAAATTTAAATAAATGAAATATTAAATAATATATTAATTTTACTCGTCACTGCCCCTTATAGCGGTTCCTACAAATGTGAGCACGCTTTTGATAGTGATCCCCTAAAAAGCCATTCAGTGAAATTTTGTCATCAGCATACTAAAATATAAAGAACACTGGACCTTACAAATGTTCCCTGTACTAGCAGATGCCCTCTCTACTCGCTTACAACAATCTATAGAGTCAGTGGGGGCCGGCTTAAACAAAGTGTCGAAATCTTGCAGCCAGATAGGCACTTGTTTCATGTTATAGCAATAACTACCTTTATACCACGACTGCAGAATACTCCTAAAAGAATATTCAGTGCTATTGCTGAATCTGCTTAGCAATAATCAGTTATTTTGCCTTTTTTGTTTCTTCTTGACGGCAATGTGGCGGCAAAGGCAGGGAGGGTGGGAGATAACCAGTCACACACTGCTGTTGGCGGTAGAATTCCGTATTAGAACACTGATGCGTTGCGTACAGATGCATTCTCAAATTCCTGTGCTCCCGGTAAATTCTTATTTTCCAAACTTCATGTACACGCATTCACATTCGCATCAGAATTAAAGTCAATAATCCGGTTAATAACATAAAACAAAATCTGTCACTAATACCACACAGATTTATTAGGAAAATTCACCAGCACCATAAATAACCTCAATTTTAATAGAACATGTATTTCAAGTACTCATGGCGAGCGACTGTTGCAGTTTTCTTGAGCGAATAGCTTGAAGTCTGCATCACTCAAAGACGGCCACAAATCTGTTCAATGATGTTAGTTCTCCAAACAGTAGAGAAGTTACACTTTCTCATGTTACTGAGAGACCAGTTTCTATAATGTGTACTTGATAACATTTTCCTCTATGCTCTCTTGAAATTGCATCTGTGTACCTGTATTCTATATATGCGAGAATGTTGGTAAACAGGTTGGTTAAATCTGTTTTAAGGTTTAAAAATTAAAATTACATACATAGATCATGGGGTTTTACGTACCAAAACCGCTTTCTGATTATGAGGCATGCTGTAGTGGAGGACTCCGGAAATTTCGACCACCTGAGGTTCTTTAACATGCACCTATATCTAAGTACACAGGTATTTCCGCATTTCGTCCCCATCGAAGTGTGGCCGCCGTAGCCAGGATGCATGCCCGTGACCTAGGGCTCAGGAGCCCAGCATTATATTCAATGATCATCCAGGAGGTGGAAAGTTTCTACATGTGCTATTTTGTTCCCTTACTACCAATATATTTTATGTGACTCCGCACCTTCTCCTCTTGAACCAGCAATGGTCGTACAACAACGTGTTCTGTTACATAGAAATAATAAAACGTACTGCTCGTTATCTTTGTTGGTAACATTTCCGTAGTGCCTTCCGGATTCCCAACAGAAAGTGTGAAAAGCCCAGCCCACATATCTCTCTAAAGCGCGTAGTACATTACAAAAAAAGAAATGTTCAACTCGCCAAGGTAAGCATGAAGAGCTTCACCGGTGCTTCAAACGGCATCTTTAGAAACAATGTTCAGTTTGCTCGCATATACTTGCGGCGTTTACCAGACCCTTTTATTTCTTCTCTGGAAACATTGTGTCGTTGTTTCATTTGCAATATTCGACTATGATAACACTGACGCCTACATTTATAAAAACCTTTTCAATCCATACTTATCATGCGTGTATCAGCCAGCGCAGTAGTAAAGGAAATACGCGTAGGAGGTAGTTATAACGTTCTGATGTGCTGTCAGTTAACTTTCAGTGTAAAAATCCCCTCAGGAACATGCATTCTCTTTTATTACGGCGGAACGTTTCTGGCTCTTTTCCGATTTTGGCGTTCTTTGTTATTTCCTCGCCGGATGTATTAGTGGACATGTATCGACAAGTTGGGCTACCGGGTGTGTACTGGCTGCACTCTTTACGAGTGGACAACTTAGGTTGCTGGCTATGTGCCCGGATTGACAACTTGCTGCTTGCTGTCTGGCAGGGCGCTAGGGACACTTGGTATTGTTGTGACACTAGGGCACTGCTGACTATCGAGGGTATTCACACAGCACCTGAATTGTTTCGGTGCTGTTTTCTGCACCTATAATTCACTGTTTAAGATGACGTACGGTTTACTGACAGGAAGCGAGGTGCAGAGCATCATGCATTATTTTTATTCTTTGCCGTTCAGGTAGCCCTGGCTGCACGTGCTCGTGCACAGGGGCTGCCTCCAGGCAGGAGGCGCTTCTTCTTCTTCGATTCGATACTGTACCGAGAATAATTGAACACCACTAATGACTAACATGTTTACTTTAATGTTGTCATTTGAACCGTTTTGTGTATTGCGCATATGATTGACGACGGAACGGGCATCAGAATGGACTAATAAAATGATATACAACTTATTTCGTGCTGACTTTATGCTCCGAAATGTGGTCGATTCTCAACGAAACAGTTCTATAAGCAATGGCACAAGTTATATTTAGTTTTCGTCAAACTGAAATTTGGTCGATCTCTTTCAGACTGGAATTGCTAAATAAATGTTGTTTTTCCCTGCACTACACAAAACACTGTTTGCGGATGCTTGCATCATCGTACAACAACGGGAGAAGGCGAAGCTGAAGCTAAGAAACTGAAAGATTGCTCCAACACAAAATCAAGGAGCATTCCGTCGCTCACGCGCTTTAGGCCAGAAAGAGAGGAAGAAAGAGTGCAGACAGTGAGATAGAGAGAGAGAGCGTGCAGAAAAAAAAAACAAGAACAAAGAAAACGGCATACTAGCAAGTTTCAGGAGGTACTCCAGGCTCGCCGTAAAACACGCCTTATCAAATCGCATGGAGGCAGGGCGTTTTATTGGTACTTCGCGGCTAGCCACATAAAATTATGGGAGTTGTTCTGAAAGACCAGTTTATGTCGGTAGAGTCGTAAGAGATACCATGGCTGGTCAATGCAGAAGTGTGTCTTGTAAAGCCGAAGCAGGACACATTTAGGAAGGCACAAACACCATCGTAGTCAGTGTTCTAGGGGCTCTGCTTCTCTTCAGTAACGTTTATCGCCTTTTATTCTTATTCCTAACTTTATGGTATTTCTATAATTATTTGTTATCAATTTATTTTTCCAGATGAACCGCAAGGGTTGACGACGAGAACAACACAACCTTGGTGTCTGCGCCCAAAACTAACAACAGACGAAGAGCGCCTCCAACCCCATTGCTTAAGATTGCTTATCTTGATCGGCAAGAAACGTTAGGTATGCTTGCAATTACTGTTATTATACAAGCGTAACGCCAGAAATATAAAGAAAAAACAGACATGAACCTAGTGCTAAAACTACCGTCTTTCAGTGCCTTTCAGTGTGAAACCAGTACCTTATTCGACACTGGATCGCACAGGGGACGCTGCCGCTCGCTGGGAGTCACTGGAACACGAACTGAGCCACACTTGCCGAGACGGCGGTTTCACTGCTATGAAGCTGGGGCGCACTGGCTTGTGCTAGTTCCCGCTGCAGTTTGCTGGCTCATAGTGAAAACTGCGCTGGTTGCGATGGTTCCGCACTAGTTTCAGCAAGCAAATAGTATGGACGCTATTGAATACTTAATGCCCTATACGATTTCGGCACTAGATACTAGTCTTTTTTCCTAAATCACACCACATCTTGGGGTCATCAAAGCCTATTTCGTATCGCAGCTTGGAAAAAAGGTGGGTGAGCTGCCCTTATTATGCACGCATACGTTACACTGGCGATCACGTTTGTTTTTTACATTTTCCTTTTGACTTGGCGGATAACTATATTCTTGAACGAAATCATGCAAACGCAGATGACGCCTCGTTTTTTAGTAGTTTGTACGCAACAAATAACTGTGAGTTATCGCCGTTGTTGCAGTGTTGTGAAGTGGACACGAAACCCAGAAGTTGTGCAGACGCGTTCAACTGTACTCCCAGGAAGCCTGCCGCTGATTAATATTGTCGCACTGATAACAATGCTGTGGCGAATCCTGTGCTTCCACTTTCCCTATTGTACTACAAATAATATATAAATAGTTTTGAGGCTCAAATACACACATTTTAGCATTCATCCTGCACCCGTGCCAAGATTGTTCCCTTCCAGAAAGGCTTAAGCTTAGCGTACTCGCCGAGTCCGTCAATTCTCTATCGACCCGTCCGCGCTCAGGAATCAACCAGTCCAACAAGGATAAATCACTCTATATTTCAGGTTTCACATAGGTGTTCTTAACTGAACAAAAGGAGTAATTATTCGCGTACAGTGTGAGCACAAGAAGCGATGAGCACGGATGTGACACGTCATAAGCATGTGTACATGTGCTGTCGCCGAAGGCTGCCAGCACCAGTCGACGCTTCTCTGACGAAGATATGTGACTACACAGACCTATCGATTGAAACGGATCGTTGAACTATGAAAATATTGCATATCCCATGCGCAAAGAACAAGAAATCGCCATAAAAATCGGCAATAGCGGCTCATACAGCGTCCGGGGTCGGCGGTTCATTTAAGACTTTCTTGGAAGTTAAAATACCAGTCTCCAAAGCAAATCAAAGTTGTGGTGCTTCCACGCATACTAATGAATACTCACAACTTTTTCTTTCGGATACGGGCGTAAGCTTTAGTTGTGGAGTGACAGCGCATCTACCATGTCTGTGCGAAACAAACTGCCACTAAACCTTGATGTAGCAAATTTTTCACACTGCGCCGAGTACTGGCGTGGCGTAGTGGCAAACTTCCGTACTTGGGATCTACAGGTCAGACGACAGAATCCTTGGGGTTGCATTTCAATTTTTACTTTCTTTCTTAGCTTTTTTTTGCACTAAAACGCGCTCTGTTGCTTTCTGTATTCAAAAAATATATATATACGTGTTGTCCAGGCACGGCTTATTTCTCGCTCTAGAGCAGCTTTTCGCGCCGTTACCCAAAGCCTGCCAGTATGTCGCGCCTGCCCAGCGCCCCAGTCTCCAGCGCGCGATACTGGGCCCATACCCCGCCATGGCAATGGACACTGGGTTTTGTAATAGGGGAAATATCCCAATTACGCAGTATTAGCTCTCAAAGGCATGTCGTATAGGCTTGCTTCACTTTGGGATAAAATAAGCTTCAAAAGTCCCAATTTTGTTGTTTTTCAATCTTCGAGAGAAATACAGGCAACCGAGAAGCTCTAATTCGACCTACTTCGAGAACACAATCGACCTACTTGCCCTTCCACGATAAAAAATAGACTATTTGCGACGTTTTGAGATACCTATACGCAGCTATAACTAGCTATACTTAGGTGGTCACGTGACAACGGCAGGAATAATGCAGCTGATCGCAAAACTTTACTTTACCTTACTGGGCATATTCTAGCTGTTCATCTGTTTTTCAACAGTTGCTACCCAGTGTCACAACCAAGTCGGAATCAACGTCACTCTGGCATGGAATCTGCTGACGAGGGATTACGCGCTTCGCTGACGTCGACAGCAGTCACCCATATAGAAAAGGCACGTGGCGAGATTTCGCTCCTTTCTGGTTTGTGCGATCCTGCGCCTCGGCGCTAGAATGTTTTGCTGTCGTGTGCTGCGAATTTTTTGGGTATATTTAAGGTCGCTCTTTGTGACATTTCGGTAATGTCAGTTCATGAATCACCGAAGGGGAATCGCTGCGTAGCCGCTCGGTACAGCAGAAGCTACAATATTCAGCACTTTTTCTTGAATGCGCAAACAAGCAACGTGCATCATCACCAGCGTTGCGTGCATGTGTTATGGACTATTTTTGCTGTAACGGTTTTTACTCGAGAAAGAGAACCGGTGCCTGTGAATCGCCAGCGTGAATTCGAATATGTTCTCACAATCTGATCGCTTGGTGTGGGAACTGAAGCATAAAAGACACAATCGTGTGCGGGCAACCCCATGCAACCCTTCAACATCAAAGCACTAGTTAAAAAATCTTTACGTCAGCCACCGGCATCATTCTCACGAATCTAAGATTCTGGAAGACTTGAAATCACTGTTCTGCGTGTATGGTATCCTCCTGTACGAGGCAGATGGCGTTACTCAACACATGGGCCATAGTAGTAGGTAAACTAACATGACCCGCCGTGGTTGCTCAGTGGCTATGGTGTTGGGCTGCTGAGCACGAGGTCGCGGGATCGAATCCCGGCCACGGCGGCCGCATTTCGCTGGGGGCGAAATGCGAAAACACCCGTGTGCTTAGATTTAGGTGCACATTAAAGAACCCCAGGTGGTCAAAATTTCCGGAGTCCTCCACTACGGCGTGCCTCATAATCAGAAAGTGGTTTTGGCACGTAAAACCCCAAATATTATTATTATTAAACTAACATGAAACATATAAGCTTCTTGCTTAAGTGTTCCCTTTTTCCCCTGTAAAGCAGTAATGTCCTAAAGGGATCGCCTAACAACTATCCGGCTGCTATTTGTGAGGAAAAAAAAATCCTTAAGACGGGTGAGTGCGTCGTGCATGACGAGAGACACAAGACCGTCAAGAAAATAGGTTCTTTTCCTCTTACTTGGCGAGAAAGAGAAAGAATACGTGCTAACGCCGCAATAGGAATTCAAATCGTCATGGCATATGTGAAAGAGAAATGTTTAATGATGCGAAATGCAGAGAGGTCAGCCTGAGGTACATTCATTTAGCCGGCTACACTGCGTCGGGGGAAGGGGAAGAAGGTAAGAAAGAGTGAAGAAAAAGGTGCATGATGGGTGTCGACGATGTGAACAGGAAGATGTAAAGCGTATAGTTAGCAATTCGGTCTACTCAAAGCCTACAGTGCAGGCTCGCACTTCTTTAAACAAAATAAAGTAAGGCCTGGAAGACCTTAACACCAGACTTAACATCTGGCCAAGGGCCTAACATAACGTCCTCCACCAGTGGGTAGCTTCCGAGGAGCGTAAAGTCAGTGGTCAAATTCTCGCGCCCTTCCACGTACTGAGGGAAGTCACACAGCACATGACCTATAGTTTCATTCACATTGCACAGCTCACAATATAGAGACTCGGTGCCTCACATGAGGCGCACGTACCCGCTAGTAAGCGCCATCCCCAGCCTAAGTACGAGCACAAGACTGGCACTGCATGCAGCGTTGAATTTTGGGTGGCAGCCATAATTTCATTGTTGCGTGCAATCTTTGGAGTCGTCTGTGGCGACTACCCGGATTGTCCCAGTGCTTTTCTGCCACTTTTGGGATGACACATGAGAGAAGGCACTCACACGAGGTCGCGGGATCGAATATCGGCCACGGCGGCCGCATTTGAATAGAGACGAAAGGCGAAAACACCCGTGTACTTAGACTTAGGTGCACGATAAAGAACCCTAGTTGGTACAAATTTCCGAAGCACCCCACTACGGCGTGCCTCATAATCAGAAAGTTGTTTTGGCAAGTACATCCCCGTATTTTTTTTTATTTTTAAAAGAGGACAGGTAGTGTGCACTCTTACAAAAAATCGCAAGCAGTGACTCCGGTTCTTCCAGCGCCTTCTTCGCTTCGGCATCGGCCATTTCGTTGCCGTGTACACCACCATGACTAGGAACCCACTGAAATGTAATCTATTCCGCTAGAGTGTATAGCTCGGCAGTATTAAGAAAGCTCTGTGAGAGCTTTCTTTCATTACGACTCTAAGTAGCCGCACAGCTGATTTTGCGTGACCAAAGATTTTTCATACTTCAGGAGGCTGCCCCAATTATAGTGAATTGCCTCTCTGATTGCCACTAGTTCCATGGATGTTGGTGTTTTGTTTCGCAGGCGAAACCGTCGAATGACTTAATGCGTAGGCAAGAAAAAAGCCGCACCTGACGCGTACGGCGAGGCCAAGCCGTCTGTATATATATTCACCGTTGAACCATATTCTTTTTACACACACTCAAGTTTTTGATGTCTGAGGCCCCCGGTAGGTATGCACGATTTTTTTACAAATTCCGGGAATTGAGAGACGTACCCATATTTTGGACATTACCAATGGTCGCATACGTGTAAGGTCAGCAGAGGCAAAGTTTCATGGTATGGCGGATTGTTGACATTTAATGGCCCTCGAAAAGGTGTAGTCCGGTCATATGTCGGCAACTATTGATAAGGGTAGACATCGGTGGCGGCAGAGCAGCCGCAGGAATAGTCGATGAGATTGGCATCGTTGAAAGACAGGTACAGAAGTGATGCGAGCTTCCTCAATTGTACCATAAGTTGGAGTGCAACGTGGAACCCCAAGACGTCTTCTCAGCATCTGTGCCTGAGGAATTGACGTGCTCAAAGGTAACGGGCTCATACTTGATCTACAAATGTAGCCGACATAGAGAGCCTGATAGAGCTGGAGTAGCGAATGCTCAGATGGGCGCCACTTCATACCAGCCAGAAAGCAAAAACTTGACCAAGTGCATGAGAACCATTTTGAAATACAGCGCAACGCGCCGGCCTAACAGAAATGAAGACGAGCACAGGCGCAAGTGCAGTTAACTTATTCTGTAACATTGCCACATGCTTCGACTATGAAACACCGCTGTCAATGACAACGCCCTGGTAACTATGGTGGGTCACATATGGAATGATTTTGCCGTTGATAATAATAGCCTACCGGCACATGAGTTTTCGTGTAAATGCTATCGCAGCCCACTTAACTGTGGCCAGTTGCAGTCGTTCGCACTGCAGGTACCGAGACGCTAAGAGCTCGCCGCAATCTTGCACGAATATTCAGTCGCGTGAAGCCGGACATCCATATGCATAGGTCGTCGGCTTAAGTATTGATGCGTGCTGTATCAGGAATTACTTCTGCAAGGCCAATAAGGGTAACATTGAAAATGATTCGGCAGAGCACTCCTCCTTGGCGCACTCCACGGATGTCAACGTGCCTTCTCGTTTCGCCATCATTCGTGCACATGAAGACTGTGTGACCACCTAGGTAATTTACAATCCACACCTAAAGACGGCTGTCAATGCCTGAATTGATGAAGAAATCAAGCTTGGCTTCACGTAGCACATTGTCATAGGCACCTTTTGTGTCTAGGAAAACTGCTCCTGCAAGTCGGCGCCTCCTTCTTTTCGTGTTCGATCGTGGACACGAGATCCATCTCCCCATCTATAGCAGACCGTCCACGTCTGAATCCATTCATCATTTCAGGATAAAGCTCATTCTTTTCCATGAACCACTCTAGACTAGCTAGCACCATCCGTGCCTTCACCTTACCAACACAGCCAGCTAAAGCCACTGGCGACATTTCGTAAGGCAATTTTCCGGGCTTTAGGAAGGCCACCAAACGGCTGGTTTGCCGCTGCTTCGGAACTGTATGCCACAACAACGTTGCGCTATAGTACGACAGCAGGACTTTCTGTCCTTCTACGACAAGGTAGCACGAAGCAGAATATGAAATACCGTCAAGTCCAGGTGCGGAGAATCGTCTCGAAGCACCAAGTGCAGCGTTCAACTCTGGCATCGGGAAAGTCAAGACAAGTATATTTAGTAGGTTGTGCGGGTTGATCCCATTTCAGACATGTTAAAGTATCTCTACTGGGAACTCTCTTACAGAAGTTCTCGGCGACCTGCACTTCCGTTAGAGTGGAGGGAAATGCTAGAGCACGGAAAGTATTTTTTTTTGCCGAGGAGGGGCACGAAGAGTTCTTACTATCTGCCAGATCCTATACAGTCGCTTTCGAGGATTCGAGAACAAACAGAAGGTCCTCCATTGTTGCTTTCCCATTTTTTGAAGATGACGCCGTATTTTTCGTTGAGCTCGTCGATATAAGACAAGGTGTAAAGAAGATGTAGTTCCTCTGTTCCTCTACACATCCTTTCCGCTTGACGACTTGTTGCGCAGATCCGTTAATACTCGATATTAATTGTAATTCATGTAAGTGCACTGATAAAGGTTCTACACCAACGATACAATGTCTCCTGTATAAAATGGTGAAATGATGTCTCCACAATACTCTTCGACACATGTAGAGAACACGGATCAATCAGTGCAGGGTACAGCAGGCACAGTTGATTGCAAAAAGCACTTCAACAGCACATATGTTGGTATATGATCGCTCCCATGCGTTTCTATGTCGGAGCACCAAGTGACAGATGGCAGGAGACTCTGAAATAATAGTGAGGTCTCAGCAGCTGCCGAAGGAAGTGCCGCGGATGTAGGTGTGGGACCCATCGTCGATGACAGTCACATCTTCAGTGTCGATGAGATGGCTCCTGAGTGCTGGGCTTGGCTTGGCATATCGACTGGTTTTAAACATGATACACTACCTGAGCATCCTGCGACCAGGGTGCATTATTAATCACTGCGTTCTTTGTTAACGACATGAGCGTGTTCGCCACCTCTGCATCACGTACGAACTACTCCCAATGATAGCCGCACAGTCTTAACGAGATGCGTAGCTACTTTTAGTACGTGGTAGAACAAGATCCTCAATTCCAGCTATTTCTTTTCTGAATCTGGGGCGTGTGGGGCTGAACCGACAATAGCGCCGAATCAATGTATCTGTAATTATTCAATCTGGCACTTTTCAGGACTAACTCTCAGTCCAATATTTTCTGCGACCGGAAGAATACAGTCAAATGGCATATTCCTGAGTCGGCAATAGGAATTTGTTCACCATTCTCTAAAAGGTTGTGGCTGAATTCTATAGCCCAAATGACATCACTCTCCAAGCGTCCTGACCCTCATGCCTCACAAACGGAGGGAAATCGCGACTCTTCTCTTCAACTGGCGCATGTTATCACTCACGCTAAGGTGTCTTTCCATAATGAACGTTGCTATTCCCACTATAAAAATCAATTTTTGAGGCTTCATTATGTTGAACGCATCTGCTCTTTTAATGGTATTTGACCCTTTGTAATCTGCAAACACGCGGACCGTCGCACCCTTCTTTCTGACACGTACTACAAGGTGTGCAAACACGCCCTCAGTGTGAAAAAATTATTAGAAAGCGTAAAGTTCGCCAACCTTCCAGCTGACATCTTTCTTTCATAGCTCAGGTACCCAATAAGAACCATCGCCAATGATGGGGGGTGACGACTTGGCGCGTGCCCTTTATTTTATCGTAGGAGCTATCACTATCGCATTCGTGAGCTGGGGTCAACAGGGTATAATGCCTGTAATTGAACGCTTTGCGCGCGGCTTGCAGAGAGGGAGAGGGAGGCCAGAAGGTTCTTTTATATGTTGGTGCCCCACACCACTTATTCGGCATGCTTGAGAGATTAGCGCCTTAGCAGGGTCTGTCAACTATCACTCGGCCACAACGGCTCACAAGTTTGCTCTGTCTCTTGACAATGGGGCACAGACCAAGGCAATAGGTTTAGATTACAGTAAGGCGTTACACTTCGTTTTTCATACTGAACAATCTGTAAGCTCCAAAATATTGGCATTCCTAAAAATTATATCACGATGAAGGGAACGAAGAAGTCCAATTGGACTAGACGAAGGCGAAGTCTGGCAGTTGCCTGAACACCATATACGCCAGTTGTAAATATACGTTATATTACACTCGTGGGCCTACTTTCTTCCTGCAACATTTTGGTGGAGGTGCTGGGTAGTCAACGCAGAAGCGCCACGAGTTGTCTTTTTTCTTTACTAATGCAACCGGTGATTCCCAGGGGCTACTTACTGGAAGGTTCAATGATGTCCCTATCCATCATCCTGTCTACATCTTTCTGTATGATGGCCGTTTCTGTTGCGGAGACACGATATGGCCGCCTATGAATGGGGCTGGCGTAACCGGTGTTGATGCGGTGCGTGACAACAGATGTCTGGCCAAGTGGACGGTCGTCCAAATCAAAGATGTCCCGAAAAGATGACAGGAGGTGACGAAGAGCTGTTGTTTGCTCGGAAGGAAGGTCAGGGGCGATCATCTTAGAAACATCGTCCGCAGGCGTCGAGTACGGAGGAGTGGCTGAGAAAGGTCCGTTGGTACTGACGTAGGATTCAGAGGTCAAAGAAGAAATCTCAAATTCTTCCAAAGGAGTGATATGGGCTATGGCGGTACCGTGTGGCAGCACATGCGACGAAATTCCAAAATTGAGGATGGGCACGCGAGCGCAGTTCTCGCGCATCCTGATTAAGGTGCTCGGTAGGGCAATATCGCGCGACAAAACCACGTCAGTAAGCGGCGACACGACGTACTTGCCATCAGGTACGGGATGACAGGGCGTCAGGAGGACATTTGTAGCCGCCTGTGGAGACAATCTTGCAAACTCAGCTTTGCGTCGGCAGGAGGCGGCAGATCCAACTGTACAGCACCTGCGGAGCAGTCAATTTGGGCAGAGTTTTTAGAAAGGAAGACGAGGCCGAGAATTAGGTCATGTGGACAGTGTTCAAGGACGATAAATAGTACAACGGTTTAATGGCCCCCAACGGCCACACGTGCTGTGCACATTCCAAGGACAGGTGAAGTACTCCCATCGGAGACTCGCACAGTGCCCGGTACGGCTGTTGTCAGTACCTGTTTGAGCCTTCGGCGGAGAGCAGCACTCATAACTGAAAACTGCGCTCCTGTATCAACGAGGGATCTAACAGGAACGCCATCAACTTCAATGCAAAGTAGGTTTCCACATGTAGGCAGGGTCAACAGAGGATTTGTGGGCCGGGTTGGAGTTGCAGCTTCACTTCCGGGAGCTGCACCGCCTAGTTTCCCGAAGCGAAGCCGTCGGTTCCCGAAGGGGACTAAGAGTGGTGAACGAGAGGCGAACGGGACCTACGACCTTGCGGAGACGGGGAGCGGCTGGATCTTGGTGGAGCACTGTCGGCGTTGATGTTCCTTACGATTGTCTGGTACTTGGCGGTAGTGACTCGGAGACGACCACCGAGGAGGCGACGACCAATGGTTGCGGCAATGACGGGCGATGTGTCCAATACCGGAACAATTAAAACAGATAGGTTTATCGTCCGCTGTGCGCCAGTCAGCTGGGTTGCGACGAGGGGGCGGAAAGCTTTGCATCTGGGAGCGAGCGCCCGGAGAAATCTGGTAGGTGTTTGTATGGCGGACCGAGCAGAGAGATGGAATGCCCAAACTTGCTATTTCCTCTCGAACGACCGCTTGTATAAGGTAGACAGCGGGCACGCTTTCCCGACAGTCAGAATGAACTAAAGCCGAAACCATGGCCTCAAGATCAATTTAACTCGTTTTTACCTTTGCGATCAAAAGCAATTTGTTTAAATTAAAAACCACTTCTGTGAGGTACTACTTCCTGTTAATTCCGGAGAAGCTGAAGGAAGCGTCCTTGGTCCCATCTTGTTTCTAATCTCCACTAACTACAGTATCAATGGCGATAAACACTTCTTTTCTTTCCTTAAGGTTATTCGCTGATGATGGCAATATTTTAAACACTTTTGCTAAGTTTAATGATCCGAAATGTGTACCGGCTAATCTTTTTTTATATTAGCGATAATTTTGGCTATTTGTCTAACAGCCTAAAGACCGATAAATCCGTGTTATTGCAGATAACTGATTGAAACACCCTCTTGACATCACTTTTACATTTCCAGAACTCAAATACCTAGGTGGAACAATTGTTAACCGTGTAAAGTAGTGAAACAATCTCAGCAAAATTTGTTCTGCTGCATCCTGCAAGCTTGGGTCTCTCCGCTAGAAGGTAAATGAGGAGTTACGTCACGTAAAACTACTGGTCTATAATTGAGTTGTAAGATTTCAACTTGAGCAAGTGCACGTTCTTTGGGACCCCTTTTTTAAGGAAAGACTTGCAAAATGTTGAAGCTAAACAAAGAAACGCTGTGCGTGTCCTTTATGAAACGTACCTCTAATAGCTACGTTTCTGTTTCGGAAGTCATTGCACCAAATAGCATATCAGTCTTAGAAAATGTAGAACACTTGCGCTGCTAAAATTATTGCATTGACTTCACTCGCACATACTTAACATGGCTCCTAAGCCGTAAGTACAACCGATATTGTCTTGTTCAAGAAGAAACCACTACGCTTTTAATCGGGTTTCCTTCTAAACCTGAACGAATCTTCTCGGTTACAGGTATATTGGGCACAACGTTACACAGTGGAATGCTCTACATCTGCTTATTTATTTAATGAATCTGATGATTCTGATATTGAGTAATTTATGTTAGCTCATGTTGGACTGCAGCTGTTATATGCCATGTGTGCCATATTTCTTGGCCGCCTCACCTGAAGCTTGACTGCTGTCTTGACTTCTTCACTAACTCTGCATTTTTTTTACTGCTGGAACTTTGTCTTCTCTTTGCTGGTCGCCTTTTTTATGCTTGTATTTGTATCACTTTCCTGCCTGCTTCGGCGTCAGCCATGAACTGCAGAATGTTAAATTCTGGAGTTTTATGCGCGAAAACCAAGATATGATTACGAGGCACGCCATATTGGGGACACCAGATTAATTTTGACCACCTGCGATTCGTTAAGTCGCTGTATACCCTGGACCCTCGCTTGAGCCCCTGCACATGTTTGCAGGGGCGAAAGACATCATATTGTTTCCTAGAAGGTGCCCCCAAACGTGATGAATCGCCGTCAGAAGGGTGGTCTGGTTGCCTTCAGACGTTTGCGGGGCGAAAAGTTTCCTTATTTTCTTGAAATCGGCCGAAACGCGACCAGTCTTCCTTGAGATGGTCGTCGCTGGTTGTTGGGCACAATGCCCACGCCTTCTTTTGCTACTGCATTGACCCTCTCTGCAGCTTGCTTAAGCGGTGAACCGCGTGGTGCTTCGCTGTGTCTGTCTGTGGTGCTTCGCTGTGGCTGTGTGTCAGCTCACAGCCGAGTCTGTGAACTGACGTAACACAGACTCGGCTCCTTCACAAACTTACCCGCCGTGGTTGCTCAGTTGCTATGGTGTTAGGCTGCTGAGCACGAGGTAGCGGGATCAAATCCCGGCCACGGCGGCCGCATTTCGATCGGGGCGAAATGCCAAAACACCCATGTACTTAGATTTAGGTGCACGTTAAAGAACCCCAGGTGGTCGAAATTTCCGGATTCCTCCACTACGGCGTGCCTCATAATCAGAAAGTGGTTCTGGCACGTAAAATCCCATAATTTATTTTAATTTCTTCCTTCACAAACTTGGATTTCTTCACTCAACCTAGGCGTGCGTTTTCCTCGCCTACTATGTGCGCACATTCCAAAATCCCCGTAGCGGACGCAAGCAAAGCGAGCCAACTAAAGCTACCGCTTGCCTATCACTTGAGGGCCTATTTCCCATCATTACATTCCCCTAACATTTTTATAACTAGGCTTCAAGATTGTCACGTGACGCTCCCTCCTAGTATTTTCCTTCCTGCATGCCTAGAACACATTCCGTACCGCTATTCTGCAGCGACAGCCGATGCTCGCCTTTTTATCAATAGAGTTTAGTTTTCAGCCGGTAGATCAGCGGCCTTAATAGCCTCAGTCAAGCACCCGCGGTGAACAGCCATGCTGCGGCACTCTGTTGCCATTCCCTTAATAAAAGGATAATGGTCAGATTAGTGTCATGACTGAGCTTACTGAAAATAGCACTGCAGCGCCCCTGGCGACTCCTCAGCGTGTGAACTACCTCGTGCGTGCCATCGTGTAGAATGTATCCGCTTGTAAGCTTTCGCCTCACTATCACGACTCGTGGGAAAAAGTGCAAAATTTAATAATTCACTCAGTCTCCGTCTGTGATAAGAAATTTATAGCATTCAAAAGAAAAATCAGATGCCTTAAAAATGCTTTTTATATTAATCCATTAGATTGAGGGACAGTGTATGTGCCCTGTTCGCATTCGACGGTGGATAGAATGATAATGCTCGAAAGATGAGGCACGCCCTTGACGCGCCCGAGAAACGCCTGTCAAGCGGCTCACGTCAATTGTGCAGGTAGACAGCCGGACATTCACGGTATTGCTAAGTTGCGACAATACCTTGATAACAATACGTGGCGATGTCGCGCTTCGTTGCCCAGCCGTCTGTGTTTGAAACGCCGAAGCAGTGTGCCGCGCACGGTGCGTTCATGTTGTCAAACGCGCCTTTTGCTTGACATTTTATTTTTCGGCCTGCTGCTTTTCCGTGTTCCATGCTATCTCCGTTCCGTGACCGCCACCGAGCAAACACGGGTAAAACTCGTGCGAACGAGAAACTACGCGCATCCTGCATAGCACCACTGTTCGCGATAACTGTCGCTTCTCTCTGTACCTTGGCTCACGGAACACCCACCCTCTTAGTAATACCCCAAATCATTCGTTAGCATTCAAATTTTGTGTAAGTGTCATTTGCGATATTCGCTTTTTTTCAGGCCATGTTTTCACACAAAGTAGCCCAGCTAGCACTCTTGACGAAAACAAGCATGTCTTGTTCACCCATGATGGAACTTCTCCGGCATGATTAGGTGGCTGAACTCATTGTTCCTGTGAAGAAATAAGCAGTTCAAGGCGGCACACGTATAGCAGATTGGTTTGTCATTCAAATTTTCGTGAAGTCGCATTCTAGAAATGCATCATAGACACAGTATTTTTGTGAAAGCTGGAACAAAAAATAAGGTAAGCGAACGTTGCAAAAACAACTGTGTGCACAATTATATTCATTCGGGTAAACTTGCTGAACAAACAATATGTTATTCGTCACTCACTATATTGGTTTAAACATTCGTGAGCTTGAACGCCATGAATACGTCACGTCCAAGACATATTTTTAACGTAGTGGGGAAAAGTGAAATCCCAATAATAGGCAGTTCTACAAAATTTCGACATTTGCTGGTACAGTCCAGGTGGGGTTCTGGCCGTGGCACCAATTTCACTGGAACGCACGTGAAGGTTTTCTCGTTTTGCACGATTGAACAATTAACAAATGATATTACATGAATGATATATCGATAATGAGAGTAGAATTGAGCTCATAATGTCTGTTTTAACGAAGCTCAAAAATGCAAACTAGTAAGTAGGATAAGTAATATTCTCCTTGCTTCTTATATTATAAATAATCTGCGATAAAAGTTATTGTGAAACATAAATATGTAGAGTGACCAGCTGAAAAACAACTCTCTAAACTATCCTGCATGCTGTCGTAGCACACATCGACATCAATAGTCATGCGACCTATGCTCTATTTCTTTCAAGTATGAATGTTATTTTTTAATGCCTAGTCATTTGTAGTATTAACTTAGAACAATGCGTTTGATAAATGGACATTCAAGAAGTTCACGTAGGAGCAAAGAGCTAGCTTACCACCGGAAACAGTGACTTGATGTACTAGTATTAGCAAGCGCGTGATATGAAATGATAGACTTCGCTGCTTATTGCACATTCTGCTATACCTGATTTGACCCATTATCCATTCCAAGTACCTAAATGATCCGCTACGATATGTTACCGGTGGCAGCTCTTTCCTTTACTGTAGGTGCCTCTCTTGATTACCAGAGGTTCAACAAGACCCATATGCAGGTACACACACAATGGCAAATAACTCCACTCCATCGTCTCCCTCTTCACTCTCTTCGTTAGCCAAAAGCACCGACCGAATAAGTGTCATCGTCGTCCTAGTGAGTTCTTTGCCGCAGAAGAACGGCCTAACAAGCACGGTTGTCAGAAGCACGTCGGGAAGCTCACTTCCACGCCCCCTCGTGAAAGGTAAACCTAATTATGGCACGAGAGGCCATGGACGGGCCGGGCCATAAGGACATCGGACCAATGGTCTCAAAGCGCTATGTATTGCAGCCCCCTAGTTGTAACACTCTCCCTGTTCCCAGCCTTGAATGAGACTCTCTTTCCTCCCACTGGACCATCGGTGTCTATAACCGCATTATCTCTAGACACTACTGCGGTGTGCCACGGAAGCACGGAGAAAAACAGCAAGTTTTGCTCTATTTAGTTTAATTATGCAAAATCACCTGACTTCTCTTAATCCCGGAGGCGCCTATCGTGCTCTTTCATCAGGAAGCTAATTTGCTGTAGTTAAAGTAGCCCGATGTACCTACAAATTTAGATCACAATTCCTATTTTTCCCCCGACGAACGTCTCCAAATTGAGTTGAAGTCTGCCATACGCGGGCTACATATTTGATGTTTCATAACCGCTACGAAGCGATAGCGGTTATATGAAGACGGCGGGAATAAATGCCTGCCGAAAGAAAATACGCCTTAATATAATTTTCAAGTTTCTGCTGTTTGTCTCTGCTACATCACGTGCTTCTCTTGAGCAATCAATGAGTCAAATCTGCTCAGACAGAGACACTTATAAAAGCAATTGAGAAAAGCACTGGTATCTTCGTAACCGATTCCTGAGTTTTTGCTTAGATACACTCATGTTATAAGCTACAATATTTCCTTACTAATTAAAATTTAGTTAATGAGCACGTCATCTGGATGACATTCTGAGGACAGATGTCTTTCCATGAAATGAGCATGTATTCTCAAACTACCTTTTCACCTCAGGGATGGTGAAAAACTCTTTAAATCCGACGTTCACATGCATAAATACGTTTGCTAAAATAAGCTAGACTACAATGTTTTAGTGTAAAACTAACATCAAGGTTGTGATTTACGACGATGAATTTCAGATTTTGTGAGAGTGCTGTAAGAGATCCACCATTCTAACTCGAACTAAAATGCCTCTTATTCGAACACTCTATTGTCTTCCCCACTTTTCTCGAAACAGTGAAATTGTTCAATTCTAGGGTACATAAGCCAAGATCATGCTTTGTGAAAAGTCGAAAAAAGAAAGTCAGATCGCTGTTCCATGAATCAGAGCTTCCTTATTCGTACTTTGCGAAAGCATCGAAAATATGTGCGGCGCACAGGGTTGAAGCAATGCAGCTACTCTAATTAGATTCAAATTGTCAATTTAGAGGACCTTCTTAAAACCAGTGCAACGAGGCAGCTACTGCTTTTCATCTACATGGATTACACAAATCTTTGTTGTATCACAGCCTCCACAAATAACGTTAAACCATGGAGTGTGTTACCATGTAACAAGAACACGAATGTTGAAGCTAGCTTGAGTCTTATGAAAGCAAATCATGAATCAGAGACCCCGACGACGGACGAGAATCAGCGTGGTGTGGATCTAGACATTAAATGCGTACAAAGTTAATTTAGTGATTATTTTTTCACAATTACTGTCGCTTATAGAAGTAGTTGCAACTTGCTGCTTTTTTTTGTGGAAGCCCCGTAATTTGAAGGAACAGGATCTAAGAAATAAGAAGATGTATGTTCCTTTTTACGAAAGACGGACGAACAAATAGGGATTTCTTTAGCCTTGGTGTCCCACAAAGCGGAGCGTTATGTAGGATGCTTTTCAATCTTGTTTCAAAGAGGCTCACGTAAACGATACCGCAGACGGCTACTGCCTCATTGTACACCAATTATATCTGTTGCTGAGCCTGCGGCGTTACACAGCTAGAAGAGCACGCAAGAATACAAAAATACAAAAGAATACAGACATCTGCATACCTAGGCCGACAATATATGACAACATCTATAGAAAAAGCCGCAGTACTGGCACTAATACGTAAACCAATGTATTTCTACTTGGAATGTATTGTGGGTAAGTGATTTGCGTTTAAGAGGACTCATACATCTTTAGGCGTCACTTTGGATGGACATTTCACCTAGAGTCCACATGTTTCCTACCTGAAGAAAAAAAACTCATTTGTACTGGGAATAAGTTTTAATTCATACTTGAAAATCATGGGCAATATATGTGCGCTCCAAGTTACACTATACACGGCTCTTTTAGTATACCTGTGAAACGGTCGTCTTGTCATGTCCAGCGCATGCAAGACCAATACACTACAGCCCGCGTAAGCAGAAATACTTCAGGGATATAAAGGCCGCCCGAGGGGTTTTTCAACATCTGCCACAATGTTCAATGCCAAGTAGCTCCCGGTTACCACTCATATCGATCTTTAGAAGCAAAAAGTGCACATTCAGCACGTTTAACGGCTACGAACAGGTTTCGTTCTGTGGTATTGTGACGAGGCAACGTGGCTCTATACGCTCAAAATCAAAGCCTACGAAACGCCCAGCATTTACATTATATTGTCTCCGGGAACCTGGCGTGTGCCTCTAACCTCCTAGTATAGCTGAGAAGGCAGACTTGTCATCGCTAGCACTGAGGCAGGTGCCTCCGCTTCTCTTATACGAGTCCTAGTTTGACCACATACGTGATTGAACGGACAGTTCCAGCAATTAAAACACCCATATAAGAACAATGGTTGTTCGCCGAGATGGCAGCTTTTTTATGTTTAGCTTATCGCACATTAAGATACCGACAGTAGCGGAAGTTGCAGCTTCTCTAGGTGCAATCAGTTACATGTTTCAGCAGCCCCCTAAAGTGTGAACCATTTTGTACGACACGGAAGCCGTCCGGCAAACACCGCAGCTTTTCATACAACATGGTTTACAGGAGCAGTTAGCGTACAAAATAAGGTATGCTCACCACTAAGTAGTCGAGAAGAGACCCATTATTTCCTTTTGATGGTTGTCAAGCCAGTGCAGCGTTTTCGGCGACGAGAGCGCAGATGAAGCTGCACGTTCGGCTCTTCAGGATCTGCGGGAGCCTATATCGCTCGCATAAACGGATGCTGGCGGCAAATTGCAATCCATCCGCCACATAACACTTCTATAATGGCATTCATCGAGTTTCACCCAATAAGATTGTATTCTTACGATCTATGCTTGCAAATTTGCATGCCCCCCAGAGTATCACATCCCGAAATAACCTTATGATGCAGCATGCGAATGGGCGTCGCGCCTACGAATGCCTAACCTTTCTTAATAGCAATGAGCAACAGTGTGGCGTGCAATTTTGTAGCGTTTGACGATACAATAAAGCAACATCTGTGCCACTGCCAATCCTTCGACGCTAAACGATATGCTTTTCAGGGTAGAGTGAGCCACTTAGATGACAGACTGCTCTTGGAGAAAAGGATCCGTGCACTTTGGTCCAGCCAATCTTGGATGCACAAGGCCTCAACAGCCTTAAGGTATTTCTCAAAGGCGATTGGTCTGCGCGAACTGTTGTGACTGTTAGCGAATATCCCTCTGGCAGGGTGTTCATCAGGACCAATCTTTTATTGTTTTTATTTTTATCCAATATACTCCGTCCCTCCCCAAGTGCAGATCAGCCTACCGCAACGCCTTCTTGGTAAACGTCCCGGCCTACCCTTTTTTATTTCTTTTCACTCTCGACGTAAACTTTCAGGACTCCAGTATTTATCGTGCGCACACTTGTGCGACTCAGATTGTTGATATGTCTAACATGGAGAGTTGACAGAACATCATACGGATTACATTTTAGAGCAAAACAGTTCACGCGGCTAAAAGCGTCGAGAAAACTTTATATGCTGGCTCTAACGGTGTTCTTCTTTTATAACCCGCACCGTATCTTGAATCGGATCGGCAGGGGGCTCATTGTTCGCGTTGTGCTCACTCCTTTCTTGCACTGAAGCAATAGACGGCACGAAGGCCACTTCGCTCACTTCTGCTGGCGCACTTGTTCACACCAGCGCTTTGAAAGCGAATATCCGCGCTCAACGAGTGTGATGTGTTCATGTTAGCTTGTGCGCGCTGACCCCATGCTTGTTATTTCAGTTAGTAAGCTAATCTTTCCAAGTTTACACGGCCGACAGAGCCACTATCCTTTCTTCATAAAGCTGTCCACTAATTTGCTATCTCAACTGGTGCTTCGCCTTTCGCGCTGAACTGCGACTCCTTTCCGTAGCCGTAGCAGGAATTGCAGGAGAAATATAACAATAAATGCGCGAAAATACGTAGACGAGAAAGAGAGAAACTGCAAATATGGACGCCCGTGTGTGTCGTTCGTCTCTTTCTTTCTCGTTTCTTCTCGTCCTCTCCTGCGCACATTTTCGTTAAGATGGCACCACACCAACTGGCCCAGATCTCAGTTTTGATGCATACAAGGAGAACCTCAGCCCGTTCTCTTCGGACCATGGTTGCGAACGTCTTCAGGAAGTTACTGCGAAATAGGTCTCACGTTAATAGAGTGGACTCCAAAATCCATGTTCTCGCGAATTATTCCAATGAAAATTACACATGGCGAAGCTTGTTTTTATAGTTACGGTTGTTGTATACGTTCAAATTTATTCGAAAGTCTGCAGCCAAATTTGGGCGTCATCCGACAAACCTCCACGGAAGGCAGGTGGCTGCCTGATTTGTCGAAATACGATGGGTGCCGACAATGCTGAGTTCGTCACCGTGCTTTCTGACTTTGTCATAGCCTTCTCGGTCGCCTGGGAATGAAGCCCAGGCTCCGGGGCCGGTTATGTGAGCTTTTGTATAGCTCGATGTTTCGCGGCCACGTTGGCGTTCTCTTCAGGGTTTGAACTTGACGGGGGCGTCGGATACATGAAGGCAAAAGCATCTCCAGGAGAGGTCACGTATTAGTGATGGTGAACAACCAGAGCAGGACAACGCAAGTCACAGCACTAACTGTTAACTGAGTGATCCTGTAAACAGGAAAACAAGTAACACTTAGAACAAAGATAGCAGTCAGCACA
The DNA here is from genome assembly GCF_050947875.1 of Dermacentor variabilis. Classification (NCBI taxonomy): domain Eukaryota; kingdom Metazoa; phylum Arthropoda; class Arachnida; order Ixodida; family Ixodidae; genus Dermacentor; species Dermacentor variabilis. The sequence goes on from NC_134573.1 coordinate 92,898,722, forward strand.
TTCGTCGATCGTCGAAATATGATCTACTAATCTTAAGCATCGACTATTAGCACCATGGCTCATTGGCATTTCCAGCAAAATCTCTGGAGCTCTGGAAAGTTCTAAAGTGCGCACTGGTATTCGTGTCTCGCAAGCAATCTGATGGCGAAGGATCTGGGAAAAAACATAGCGAACAGATAGAACCCACAGTAAGATTCGAGACGCTTCCGAAACAGGAATGCCGTCTTGCTCTGAACGATAACCTGCAACATTTGTTAGCGGCAAAAATACCGTCACTGAAAAAAACAAAAAATACGCTCGCAAATAACCTATTTTCCCCTGTAAAGAATTGAACGCACACTGTGATAGGAGCATATGACTAAGCCACGATTCCTAACTACCTTGGTTTTAAAGGAAAGCGTCAATGGCAAACCGTTATCCTAGCTATCATTTTCAAATGGCTTTTTGACCTGAAGAGACTCGGCGCTCACCATCTGTCGTTTTCGCAAGTACCCACATTTTCACTCTACCCGTTATTACCCCCACCAACGCCACCGGGATCTATATTCTCGCCACCACATCTTCTCTTTTACCAAGTGTCATGCTTCTGGTGTCCCTGATTATGTAAAAACACGAGAAAACTGCAGGTCTCAGCGCAACTACCAATATTACAGCGAAGCTGTTTATGCATTGTGCCGTCGTTGTCGGACTTCGCTATAAAGGGTCCACGTGACCTAGCGCGACAGGCAAAGAAGAGCCCAACAGGGGTAAAGGGGTTCGAGTGACCCCTTTTCCCCTGTGGGAATGCTATGTTATACGCGAATCTTATACGGTTGTCACACGGTACATTTTCGGCGATCAAGCCAGATCGGCACCGAATTTATAGACGACTGATTCCACCCTCCCGCGAAAAAGACAAATGTTGTGCTGGTGGGTTGCGGCGAGAGAACAGCGTCCAGGGATTGATGCGCGGTACTAGGAGCGCGTGGGTTGCCAGCACTTCTTGGTGGCTAAAGAAGTGCCAGCAGCCGTGACAATCGTCAAACCAATCCAACCAATTGTTAAAGCGTTGGCAGCGCCCCCATCTCCACTGGTGGGCCTTTCGCCCAATATCCGGAGCTTTAGATTAGTGCTTCCAGACATTCCGCCCCAGCTACAACTATGGAAAGACCACGGGTACTGCGTATTCCTTACGAAGGAGCTGCCTACCGCAAAATCAAAAATGAGGTGAAAGAATAGGGAAGCAAAATATTTGGTTTCCAAACAGTAGGTGGTTGTTATGGTGCGCCCGTGTTATCAGCTGTGGTTCCCTAGCTAGTTCGTGCTCCGTGGCTGTGAGCTGAAACACGGGAATCCCGATGTCGAGTGCGCAACAGGTCCGGTCTGTTATGTACCGCTGTCATGGGTCAGGCGCTTGAACAAGCGTTTGGCCGAGCATGCATCTACAGGAAAAAACAAGAGCGATTTAGCTTCTTTGGCCACGCAAATCCCTACTGTACAGTACTTCCCAAAGTCAGAGGAAACATTAGAGTTAGAAGCGATTAAGCGTGCGCTCACTAGATTGTTTATTGAGGCCTACAATATTATCAAAGGTGGTGATTCGGGTGCAAGCCAGGCTTCTATCCTGTTGTTGCTGAAGGAAGTGGCTATGCTGGATGATACATAACTTAGTGCTTTTCTTTTTGCTGTTATTTTTGTGCTGGCTATTGCATGTTGTTTCTGGAGCTTCTTTTCGGATTTCCGCAATATCCTGCATATGTATTACGTCACGCAAATCAAATTTCAATCTAATGGCAGCGCATTGCCCTGTTTCTTTCTTTTTCGTTCCCCGTGCGTTTCTCTTGTCCTGTTGAGCATTCACGAATGGCAGCATAGTTGCACTGATGGGGGTCATGCAAAGTATTCACAAACTCTCCTGCTGTATCTCATTAAACGGAGGGCAGCGCAAACTCACTACTGTGTGAAGGATATTCAGTATGCTTCACTAGAATTTCTCAGGTGAAAATAAATATGACAGCCGCTTAGCAAGTATCCATTGCAGCTACCCCACTACAAGACCAACGACCGTATTCTAGAATATTGGTCGTCTGTACACTCCAATTCGATTGAGGAAACCGGATGGTAGCATTGCAGGTACGGAAATGGGCACTTTTCTTCAATGAGGTTCCCCGGCAATTACCGAAAGAAGAATTTGTGACACTTCCTTTTGACCGCTTTCTCGAGTGCACTGGTACAATGGCTTGTTTCTCAAAGCAATCTTCATGCAAGAAATCAAACTAGGGCGTTTTAAAAATTAGGTGTGCACTTCTGTCGGGAGGCGGCGCTTATTTTACACATTAAACTACATGAAGAGCTTGATAAGGCCTTTTGTTCAGCCGTTTAGGTATGGCATACTAACAAGCATAGAGTGTTTGACAAGCTTGAGAGGAGGTGCGCTTGTGACTAAGGGGGAACTTTGAGCGATCACAGCAGGGATATTACTTGAGTACAGCGACTAGCTCAATGAAACGACAACGCTGCTTTCTCTTGTTACTGCGCATACAAGGCAGTGGTATCAGGTTGTGGCGAACGCTTTTGTGCTTTCTCGCCTTAAAATTCCCATCACGACTATACACTCTCGATGTGTGTCGCGCAAACGTTACGTAAGGAAAGAAGATAGGGGCAAAAAGACCTCCATTCTGGAATGTACAGGCTACCACATGAGCAAAAGTATTCAGATGTACGCAATTTGCGACTCCATCTTATACGAAAAAATACTGTTAGCTGGCTATGCTTCATTTTTTCGGTGTTCACCAAAGTGTTACCAGGCAAATCAACGTGCTTGAGCAAGCCAATAAGGGGGCATACGTGTGTCTGTAACTCGAGCGTATATGTGATGACAGAAATGGAGAAAGGTGGGTAGTGCGAAGCGGTACAAGGGCGACAAAAAGCATATGAACGCTAACTTTCAACTGAAAATCAGGTTAGAAGAATGGGGACGTGGAGCAGACCCCAAGAGGCAAAAAAATTGGATGGCACTACCGAGGCCTTAAGAAGCGCCGCGCACTTGCTTTGTGGGGACGACAGTGCACCAGTATGAGAATGCTATCATGATTTGCATATGTAAACCATTTTGTTATATCCGATAGAGATATATGGCATACAAGATTTATCCATTGATCAACAACACATAATAACAAACGAGGCAGGAGTTTACTTGACTGAACAGACGTTCAAATAATGCTAGAAATATAATAAATGGGTGGATGAAGGAGATAGAAGGGTGCGGGGATAGTTACGACGAATTTTATCCAAATTGACGAGTGAACAAAAAATAAGATCGACAGCTTTTGTGTAGCCTGCGTCCGTTACACAAAAGGCGGCGTCGAAAAAGCAAGACACAAAAGGCGCAAGTTGCCGAACCCGCACCGAGCGACAGCTGAGAAAAGTCCGCGGTACACTGCCGACATTGCGCTGAATGTGGGCAGCGAAAGTGGGTCAGGAGATGGACTCTGCCGAGCTTTGCTTTGTTCGCTAAACAATGCGCCAGCCGTCCCAGAGCGCTGTTATCTCTTCTGGCAGGAGGAGCTCGGTTACTGGGCGAGCAGTGACGCAAGTGCAGTGAAACGAGGCTGATTGAAAGTACAGGGACGGTGAAGCGGGCTAGTTGAAAGTTGTCCATTGTGATCGGCGTGCGAGGCAAGGAGGACAACAAGGCGTGCGCTGTCTATAAAGTAAAGAAAATATATTCGGCGAAAAAGAAATATCCTAGACGCACGCGCAAGCCTAGCTTTATAAGTTTGTTTACAGATTGTCATTTTTGTAGTGGTGCTGTTTCAGAATTCACTTGGTAGACAATACACTCTTGTGCTGCGCTTCCTATGTTGTATTGTTTCGTTTGGGCGCTGACAGCAACATAGGAGTAGCAGCAGAGCATGAGAACGGAGGAGAAACCGCGCCTGCAGTGCTTTCCTCCATTCATCCTGTTAATTACTGCTCCTGCACGGATTTTGGGAAAGACCGAGTGAATGGAGTAATAACATTAAAGCAACGCACTGCACACACACACACACCACTTGGTCTCTTTCCTCACACATGCCACTAATTAAAAGGGGTCTTCTCGCAAAAGTTGGTCGAACCTAGGAGGAATAACATTAGGATGTCCTACTTATTTGGTGAAACCTAAGTTGAACTTTGTTAAGCGTGACACCCCTTACCATTAGCAAGAATTTTGACCGAAGTGAATGCTGACACTCAAAAACATTAGTTCCACGTAGTTTCTACATAGTAAGTAGAACCTACTTAGAAATCATCATCAAAATCAGCCTATTTTATAACCACTGCAGGACGTCTATCCAGAGGTAATGACGGGTTTTCGACGTGGCCGCTCGTCAATAGAAAGCGTTATCGACCTGGTAACATACGTACAACACCAGAAACATCTGAAACGAATCACTGCGGCCCTATTCCTTGACGTTAAAGGTGCGTACGACAATGTAGATCACCATGCAATTCTGGAAGCCTTAGAAGGTGTAGGGATTGGTGGACGCACCTTTCGCTGGATATGCAAGTATTTGAATGAGAGATCTTTTTTTATTTTGACTGAAGACGGACCAACGCCATCTAGCTATACCAGTCGTGGTGTACCGCAAGGCGGAGTACTCAGCCCGACCCTTTTCAACCTGGTGCTCGTTGGTCTCGCTGATTCGTTACCGCAAACCGTACAGCTCTCCGTATATGCAGACGACATTTGCATATGGGCTTCAGGCGTGACACGTGTACAAGTCCGCGCACGACTTCAGAAAGCCTCAACGGCTGTGTCAAGATACCTAAGAAGACAAGGCTTGGAGCTTTCCGCTGAGAAATGTGCACTCGTTGCTTTCACTCGCAAATCGATGGCCCCGTACGCTTTGCGGATTAATGACCAAATTACACGATATCGACGAACGCACCGATTTCTTGGCGTCATCATTGATTGAGACTTGTCTTGGAGCCCTCACATCTCGTACATGACAAAGCGTTTGACTGCCATTGTGGACCTTCTTGCGTTTCTCGGCGGGAAGTCCTGGGGCACAACAGTACCGTCAATGTTGCAGCTATATAAAGCACTGTTTTTGGGCTTCCTGCGGTACAGCTTACCTGTAATAGGAAATACTTGCACTACGAATATTCGCAAACTCCAGAGCGTGCAAGCCCAAGCACTCAGGACTTGTCTCGGTCTTCTGAAAACAACGTCATCGATTGCGACAGTGGCCATAGCCAGAGACGCTCCTTTGACAGTATACATTGATACAGATGTCCTGAGAGCGCACATCCGACAACTGACTCGGATTCCCTCACACCATCTTGCTTTCTTGCCAGCACAAAGACCACTTTCAACTTTTGCTAAAACTATTGTAAGACATCAGTCGTACTTGCCATCAGAATTTACGCCCGCTACACGATTGTCAGATCCATTGTGGTGTCTGCACCAGCCGCAAGTTCAACTGACAATTCCAGGAATCAGAAAGAAAGCTGGAGCGCCATTGCAAGCTTTGAAACAAGCAACTTTGGAGCGCATTCACAACGTGCACAGATTCCGGCAACATGTATACACAGATGGTTCAGTAAAACTCTACAGCTCTGCTGCTGCAGTTATCATCCCGGCACAATCTGAGGAAATCAAAATAAGAACTTCATGTGTGACCACATCGACGGGTGCAGAACTCGCGGCGCTCCGTGCTGCACTTGATTTCATTAAGGAGAAGCCACCGCAACAATGGACAGTCTTTAGTGACTCCAAGGCAGCCCTTCAGGGCATACGAAGCCCAATGCGCCACGGACCGAATGAACAACTGGCCTCAGAAATTCGGTACATATATCATCAAAGCTATGACAAGGGACACGGCATAATCTTTCAGTGGCTTCCAGGACATTGTAACATCAGTGGGAATGACCACGCCGACGAAGCCGCCCGATCTGCACATGAAAGCGGTCAACGAGTCTTCATTCCGCTTTCGCGAACAGACGCTGCGGCTGAGCTGCGATTGATGCCCCGTGAGTGTACTTTGCCCCTGTGGGACTCAAATGTTTTCATCATGTGTCGGTTGCGTTCATTGTCTCCGGACATACGGATGCACCTCCCGCCTGGATTACCACGACGTGAACAGACCGTGCTCTACCGTCTGTGGCTAGGCGTTGCCTTTACAAACGCCTATGCTTTCCTCATAGGAATGGCCAACAGCCCCACGTGCGACACATGTAACATCGACGAGACGCTCGCACACATTATCTGTGTCTGCCCGCGATACAGTGCTGAGAGACAAGTGATGTGCAGAGTACTGGACCAGTTGGGCAATCGTCCACTTTCAGAACTAAAAGCTTTAGGCCAATGCTCCGAAAGAACATCCGCGTTGAAGGCCTTACTCGCGCTGTTAAGGTTCTTGCGGTCTACGGGGCTTCACGGCAGACTCTATGAATGCCGCCCCCTACCGCTCTGTAGTGTACGCGCTTTGTTCGTGCTTGTCTCCCTTTCTTTCTATCTCCCCCTTCTACTCTGTTTCTCTTTTTATCCCTCTTAACCCTTCCCCCTGCGCAGGGTAGCCAACCGGAACTACCTCTGGTTAACCTCCCTGACTTTCTCTGCATTATTTTCTCTCTCTGTCCCTGCCATGTCAAATTACCCCTGCCCTGTGCGAACTGTTTCCAGCTTGCGCCTGCGAATTTTTTAATTTCATCACCCCACCTAGTCTTCTGCCGCCCTCTGCTGCGCTGCCCTTCTCTGGGCAGCCATTCTGTAACTTCTGTCCACCGGTTATCTATCCTATGCATTACATGGCCTGCCCAGCTCCATTTTTTCTCTCTTAGTGTCAAATATAATATCGGCTTTCCCCACCTGCTCGCTGATCCGCCAGGGCCCTCTACCTGTCTCTTAACGTTACCTCTAACATTTTTAGTTACATCGCCCTGGTTGAATACAAAGCACGTGTGGTTGAGTTCTGGAGGATAAACACATTCTGTACCACTGCACCCCTTTGAAATTGTTTTCTGTCATCTGGGAAACACTATTGCACCTAACTGGTTGCCGCGAGTGAGGGAAGGTGCATGATAGATATCTGATTTCGCAACATCATTCTGATGAGTTCAAGCAGCATCACTGTAACATCATCGCATTCCACCAAAGTGACAGGATCTACAGCATTCCCGAACAAGGGCGAATAATAAAATTCGCTTTACCTACAGATGGCAGCGATATAAGCTAGGCTAGTACATGTGTAATTTTGTAAGTGCTTTTTTGACCACGCTGCGAAGTTTTGCCTAGCAGGGGAACATTCCTGCTGAATCTCCTACGAGAACGTAATGCGTGAAGTTGCACTGCTCCTGCGGAAGAAAGACAACGCATAAGAGCCATGTTCGCCCGCATGTTAGGCCGTAGCACGTGACAGACGACTTCTGAGCCTGCCCAGTCGAGAACGTTATAATGTAAAACACGCCTAACAAGCTCCCATTGCTTTGAATATCCCGTCATGCGCTCAGAAGCTTGAACTTGTGATACTCTGTTAAGGAGCTTGGTTGTCTGATGTAGGTTACCAAATCTGCGTTACCACTGCATAAGATACTGCTCGCTGATATTTTACGATCCACTGCGCTCCCTAAGATGAAGCCTAATTAATTCAAGAAAAAAAGAAACGCCCGTGTATCGTGTATTGGGTGCACGTTAAAGAACACCAGCTGGTCAAAATTAATCCTTCGCTTCCCACTACTACGTGCTTCATCAAGATATCTCGGTATTGCAGGTAAAACCCCAGAATTTATTTTATTTAACATGGAACTTATTATTCCACAAGATTTAAAGATTGCTCCTGACTAAACAGTACGCTCTGTGGGCTTTCTAAACGTGCTGCAATAAAATTATACAAAATGTAGAAGAAATGGGGTTTATTTTTAAGGGAATAGGTACGAGTTTCATCAACATGATTGCAGCAGAAACAACTGCTTCATATTCTTACTATCTTCAATTCATCGTCTTATAACAAGACGGAGAACATCACACTCACAGAAGCTGGTGGAGTTTCATTCCATGCTGCCTCACCACTACGTGATACATTAAATTTGCAGAAGCACCCGAAATCCGAACAACCACACGTATATTTTTCATCCCCTAAAGGAAAGCTTATTCTCTTGAAGCACAAAAAAAAATGACTAGCTAGTTTCGGCGCGTATATCGTTCTATGCATATATAACGCTTCCGTGTTATCTAGGAAGCCTTTGTATAGAGATGCAAGAGTGTCGGTGGTGTGTTCCACTCGCTTTCCTAAAGCTTGTCTAGAGCACGCAGCCAGCCATACGCCAAACTGCGGAGATTCTAAAAGCTGAGCTGTTGACATTCATTACAAAAAGTTCTCGCCCGAATGACGCCTGCGCTACTGTGGTGAAGAAAAGCGAAAAAAATGTAAACAACACTCTCCAGCTCGCCGCTTGCACTTGGCCTACTTCCTAGGCCGTAAAATATTCACATTAATGAGCTAGCTCAAAGAAACTAGCACATGCGAATACCATGAGCTCTCTTCCTGTTCAATCGACTGAAAGCAGTTCTCCACGTTATTATCCGTCTTGCATGTTTCAATGCACTTTAGTACTCACGTCGAGCGACTGCCGGCAGTTACAGCTTTCGCGTTTCTTTCGGGCTAGATACGGACATGTTAGGTCTATCACGGTGCATAAATCAACAAACCTTACCTACTCCCTCATATTTTCCTGATGGTGCCTGGTGGAAAAGGCAATTTTACATCACTCCGCATAAATTTTGACGGCAGTGCGAACGGAAGACTTTACTGGGAATGAAGATGAAGGACGTATTCGCTTTCTAACCACCTTGGTACGCAGTAACGTCATTATAACGGCCTTAACTGGTACTGTAACAACTACTCAGAATTAGTTAAACTGAATGGTAAAAATTTGGGTCTGAGTTTTCTTCGTGCTGCGATACACTGACGGTCATCAGACGAAAGCATGCGAAAAATTCGTCAGAATCGCACCCGATGCGCTCATAGACGACGTACTGCGGTAAATAGAACTTTCGTAACTTTGCATCACAGTTTATTGTGAACAGGGTGTACGCATTTCGCATCGCACACAAATGACGCTCAGTTTTTTTTTTCTATAGCTTAGCACGTATGTCTCAATCCCATTGCGCCATCAGGGATGTATTGGTCTCAACGTGGTCGTGCGACACGGAAGCAGTGCACAATGAACCCTCGCAACTGTATTGCATCTACGGCTGCAGTCATTGGTATTAGCCCTGAAAACTGTGGATCGATGAAAGCCCTAGAATGACGCTATTATTGCTTTTGTGGCAGTAACAAATATTGCCTGTAAAAAGTGATTTTTAACGCGATGACGTGAGAATTTGACCGCGCTTGTCGATCACGTTCTATATGAAAATTTGGGAGTGACTAGAGACGATTACACAACGGTCCATTGTTCTTCGCGCCTATTTTTATTAGCGTTGGTTATATATAATTTCAATTTAATTTCAAGCGTACGCTGCTTTAGATACGCGTGCGCATCGTGAAACCTCGGACCTGAAAATTGGGTGCGTTTAATATCCAACATGCTACAAAGTTCTTGCAGAAACACAATGAAAACGAAATTCATGTAGAAAACGCTGAAAAGGGTCAAGACCCCGAAGACTGAACACCGCAACCCCTGGCGAGTATCGAAAAAGGACGCACACCTTGCCGATTTCTTACAACTGCCTCATTACAAAATGACAGGCATATGTATAAGGCCGTTTGAAGTCGACAAGGTGTGCGTCCGTTTTCGCTCCTTGCCAGGGGTTGCGATGTTCAGTGTGCGAGATAATAACCATTTCTAGCTTTTTTGCAGACTGGTTTGGTTTGAACTTTATTTCTGGAAAAACTGTGTATTATTTTTCACAATAAACGTTTCGCTGAACTTTCAAGTCCGAGCTCTCACGATGTGCCCACAGATGTAAGGTAGGGTACATATGAAACTATAATAGAAATCATTGCGCGTTCAATGGGCTGGGTACTTTCAACTCCGAAAAGAAAACGCAGTAAACCTCTGGGCCTTAATTACTCGGGTAACCAATTTCTTGAATAACATTAAATGCACCAGCGTTACGGTGTCTACCCCAAATATTCGTGCATGTGCATTAAAAAAATAGCCTTTCAGAAGTTTTTAGGTAGACAAATGTGTTCACAGTACTCATTACTCCCCATTCGGCAAAACACACTACTCCCTACTCCTTGCATTGCTCTGATAACCTTTGGAGGTCTTCTTCTGCTACGCACGACAGCTGTGTTGTCATTTGCCTTTCAGCTGCTGTCAAAACTCCAAAATGTCGTTCTGGGGCACTGGTTTGCATTTGGGGAACAAAAAGTCATGCGGACCTCACGCACTGTGAAAAATGATGTAAGAGAAGCTCTCTGTGTTGTTTGCTTTGGTTCTCGATAATCAGCGGTGATATTGACAGTGAATGTTTTATTTACTCAGCGTTTAGCGCAATACTAGAGTGGTGAATTGATCGTAAACATTACCCTGTGTCCACCGATGTTGTTTGCCTGCGTTGTACACAGAGAACTAGGCGAGGCCTTCCTGCTAGAAACGTTGTGCGATACTCCGACAAGGTTAGCATTGCCATTGCCTCACATGGCACGTCGCATTGTTGAAGAAGAGTTAAAGTTTAAATAAATTATGGGGCTGCACGTGTCAGCGCCAAATCCGGGTCATGACGCATGCTGTACTTGGGGACTCAGGTTAATTTTGACCTGCTGTGACTCTTAACCATGCGCCCAAATCTAAAAGAAAAACGAGAGCTTTTGCATTTCCAGGGATAAAATCACTCAAGAAAGTCTTTGAGCAGCTCTGGAAGCAGCAATACTGTCACACTGAAGCAGGTTTGGAGCTTGAGGGGTCCGTTTTGGAGCAGTAAATACACGTTTTGGAGCAGCTTGGTAAAGGTGAAATACAGGCATACTAAGAAAAGGTGTTCCTTCTATGAATTTGCAGAACACCGTTAGATTATGGCTGATGAGTTCTCCGGAAGCCTGCAAAGCGACTCAAATTCACAACAGCGAAAAAATTGTCATCCACCCGATTTAGCATGAAGCTAAAAAGGACACCAGTAGAGGTTTCTCAGAAATACCCATTAAATTACATAGCGTCTATGCCAACTAACTGTGAGCAAGAAAAAAATGAGCTAGGGCTCTGCGTGAACAGCGCAAACTCAAATGTTTATAGGCTTATGTTAATGTTAGTCAAGTTTAAATTTTTCATTATGAACGAGCAACTAACATTCAATTTTAAGGGACTAAAATTTATTATCTGACACATTCAATGAGGCTACAATGCAAGGGTTGTGGAGTGCGTCGATAAATGACCGATAACAGCGCATATAGCGACCTTGGTTATGCGTGGTCTTTTTTCCCGTTAAAAGGACAAGAGAATAAAGCCAGCAATTTTTGTTTTTCAAAATCCATGCGAGAGCGCATCCACGCCGCAGTAATATAAGTGGTCTCAGACATAAGCGCCGTAATGAGTGCACTGTGTGTATCACAAACGTGCAAACCAAGGGCACTTTCTTGTCACGGTTCGGAAAGCGAACCGTTGGAAGAGCACGGAACCTTATGTTTGGTATAGGGACCGAAGATGCGCTCCAAAAACTGCTGACATGTCGATAAAAAAAAAAAAAGCTGCCACTCATTCTCAGTGCCCCTATTTGACGGTGTTTGCGTAAAGATTGGTGCAATATTTGCTGCACAGAAGCGTCGTCATGGTCAGGGCGGTTTTTTTTTCTTTCTATTTATTTCACGAAACTTTTTTCTCGTTAAAAAAAGAGGTTTTCACATGTCCTAGGTTGTTTTCAACGCTGTTATTGGTCATCTGGAACTGTCACAGAAATCTTTTTTCACTAACACCTCATGGATTAGGTAAACTTATAAATTTAGCTAATAAAACATATTCGTTCACAATGGACGAGAAATATTCACAGTGGCCACCATGAACAACACCCTTCAAGGTAAAGTGAATGCCGTTCGAGCAGTGGCCTCTGGTAATTTTTAATTCTTGGCAACTTGAAGTCAAGATAGCATGACCGAGTGCAAAGTCGAATGCTAAAATGCAGCACCAAACGTATGAGCTACACGCTGAACAGACTGTACGACCATATTAATTCGGCGCGGCTTTCCCTACCAACTGCCCCCATGATTTGAGCGCCAGTTCAAATAATATTTAGCTGTGGTCCGCATATGCGCAAAATCGTTGCACTTTTGTAAAGCTATCGTAATACATTCTACAGTAAAATACGGTTTTTATTTTCTTGTGACCCCGTTACGATTATGCCACCAAACACACCCACACACCCACACTCCAAAAAACACCCACGCTTAAAACGGATCACTTAGGCTTGGATTGCAGGGCTAAACAGAAATCAACGCATGTCTATGGCTGTGTGGTTGCCACTGAACAAGTACATGTATCCTATTAAATATTAAACTTCATTCGAAATTAGTGTTCTAGCGCAGATTGGCGCGACTTAGAGGTTTGGCGCAAGCTGGCGCAATTGGCGTAGCACATCCATCCCTGTATTAAGCGCCCATCGAAATGCAGCCACAGCGGTCGACATCGAACCTGCGACCTCAGCAACGCTAGAGCCGAATACTACGGCTATGGCATAACCGCTGCTGCTATGCACTGTCTGCACGCCCTGCGTCAGTTGCACGCTTGACAAATTTGCGCAGTACTTATTTTTCAGAAGTAGAAAAACGTACCGTACTCCTCTTGACCTTAAATTTATTCAATTTGTCCGCAACCCATGCCGTGGATAGTAGTAACCTTCCCTTGTTTTCTTGCGTCACCTTTTTCCTTTGCAGCGCTACCTCTGTGTATGGGAGCTGCGAGAAAAGAGTGGTAAGGTTGTTACGCTCAGTTTTTGTGACTGCATCGGTTCTGCCTATTATCTACATCCTCTGCCTACCTGCCTTCTACCATTCTGTCTACCTCCCCTCCGGACTTTTGCACGTTAGTACAAAGGTAAGTGCTGCAGTTACTGCAGGGTTGTTCCTGAGTGTCGCGGATAATATAGCGGTCGAGAGGGTTTTGAGGCGACCCCCAGAGAGCTCCAGAGGGCATTATGCACATGCGGTGCAACGGAAAGGCCCAAACGTGTTTCGCATATCGCCTTTCCTCTCTGCCATGCTCCTGTCATCTACGTGCATGCTTTGAAGCTCCTCCCAACGCGGGGTGCCATACATCAGCAGAAGCAGTGGCAGCAGTGAAAAACTGGAAGGAATGGGAAAAATAAGCGGCGCTTTTAAAGGAGACAGTCGTAGGTAGGGAGCTAAATACGACAAGTAGGAACGGTGTCCTAGTACACGGATGTAACTGTGGGCCAAAAAACGCGAGCATAACAATGCAGAGTGCGAAGGCACCCTGTAGTGCTGATGAATCCGGCGCCCCTCGTTCGGGAAGTTATGTCTCACGAGGCGCACAGGATCTCCCAGACGCTTCACGACATCCGGGTGGAAAGCTGCCTTGACAATTTCATTGTGAGGTACGCATTTACGGTGCTCAATTCTAGGGCAGTCAAAAAACACGATCGACATGACTGAAATATTTCTTTCGTTCTTCCGCGAGTTCTTCTTTTCAGCCTTGGCTCATCTAGATTTACCCGCTCCTTGCTGAATGACTTCTGCTAAATGTAGCATTTGTACAATTAGGCTTCGGCACCAGTAATGACTGCAAGATTATACCGGTGTCATCTTAGTTTTCTAATCAATTCAACATTCTTTACGTTCCATCTATTTCTCAAGAATCAAGAGTTCAAGCAACATATATGTGGGCACACTATTTTTTACCAGTTTACCAAAATACGTTAAACAAACGACTTTTCCACACTAAGTGTTTCGACATCATTCATACAGTCGTGCAATCGTCACTGAATCTAAGAGAGAACACACGATCGATGTTTTCATGTTCGCACGAAGTGGAGGAGCATCCTATTATGGGGCATTGTCCTTGGAGTCTTTACAGGCTTCCCGGAAACATTGGCCCCACTTGAATGCAGTTTTTTTTTACTTTAGAGCGTCCCTTCCATTGGAATCTTGCAACATTTAATAATTTTCTGAACCAGTTCTACCCAGTTTCTCACAAAATTTTATATTAATTTTTTCTTTTTTCTCTTCGCATATCGTTCTTTCATACAAAGGCTTGATTGCACAAAGTGCACGCGTGCAATTCTGCCTGTTCGTACAGCCGTCTGGCCCATGCTAGAGGTCAACAGGGTTTTTCCGCAAGGTGTGAGACAGGGCTATTTGGCAACCCATGATGTGCGCGTCGCGACACGAGACAAAGGACGGAAAATAACGACAGATACAGGCGCTGACTTCCAACTAAGCTTTATCTTCGTGAAACGCATATGTACATAGGCTCCCGTGATCCTTATCACAGCTGCCGAAATATGCTCGGCGAAAAAAACGAACATCTCTAATCAATACATAGATTAACACAGCATGGCTCACTTGCACGTTACGCGTATCCAAGTACCTTTTCAGATAAGATGGCAGAAGGGTTGCAGACATACTTGCCTTTAGCAATAACTGCAAGCTCAGCTATCAACCTGATGCAATCACCTGCGTGCTTAGCAATTACTGACACTTTTTTTTCCAACGGCGCCGCGCAGTCATATTCGCTACGACGTAACGTGAGTAATCTCGCTTTCCCTTTCGGCACTTTTATATGTTACTTCTCCAAGCTTGCTTTAAACCATCTGCCCGTCGGTTCCGCGTGCGTATCTTAGGCCAATGGTATGGATGATGTGCCATACGACATACCCAATTGGGCAATCAGGAAGTTTCTTTCTGCGCTCAGCATTACATGAGGGCGATTCATTACTAGCAGGGCATATCCTAACACAACTGAGAGAGTCTATGTGGACTAGAAAAAAAAAACTACAGAGAAGCCTGCTCGCTGTATAACATTTAACTTACGCAATGTGCCATGTTCGTACGGAATAATTGCCAACTTTTTTCGCGCTAGGTCTTGTGCTGCAGGAGCACTATCACTGTTATTTGACTTCTTAAGCAGCGCTTCTGGCACAGACACGACCAGATGACTCGGACAGCCTGCCGCCTTTCAGCGAGCAATCTGACTCTATATCACGAAAGTAGCGCTCCGACCAAAACTGGACGCAAATGCACTGCATCAACGAACGTGGGGGCATAAATCGAAGTGATGGCTCTAGCAGCGAACCGCAATAGACCCCAGTACTCTTTAGTGTGCAACTATCGAAAGCAAACAACGAAGTCGTAGGTTTTCGCTTTCACTTATTTCATGTAAGAGACGACGGTCAAGCGAGAGACCATTTTTATTTTTCAGATCAGTAGCCGAACTTGAGGCCGTTAGGCGTAATATAAACGCATCTCGTTGTTAGGTCGGCAGAGATTGATTTCAGGGCAATACATGACACTTTTTGTTATGAACACTGTGTGATAACATAGCGACTTGACTGAGCTGGCTATCTTGTGCGCATGTCTTCCGTGTTAAACCCATCGCACGTGTGACGATAAGCGATGCAACGTGCCTACATAAACCCTTGTTTTTGTGCAATAAAGCAATCTTGCAAAAGCTGCTGCTGCGTCCACATCGGTTATTACACTGACGACGAGGCACGGTTGTGCCCATGTGGGGAGGGCGTTCCCGGCAAGATGGCTTTCGGCGTTCGTATCGGCGAATTTTACCTAAATGGTAACTCTTAATGGGAGGACTACGTCGAGCGTATAGAGCTATGCTACACTGCAAACAAGCTCAAGGAAGACGCCGACAAGAGGGCAGTATTGCTGAGCTGCTGTGGGGAGCACACATACTCCCTGATAGCTACCCTCGTGAAGCTTCTCCGACCACCGAACGCTGACTACCAGTCCATCGTAAAAGCCGTGAAGAACCACATTAACCCGAAGCCATCCGAGCTATATTCAAGGTACGTGGTCTCGAAGCGAGATCAGCACGACGCCGAATCTGTCGCAGACTACGTTACAGCTTTACGTAAGCTAGCCGAGAACTGCGGTTTCAACGAAATTCAGCTTCCTCTTGACGTAATGCTAAGGGATCGGTTGGTTTTTGGAATCTCTGACAGCATTGTGCAGCAAAGTTGTCAGGCCGAGAAAGACCTAACTTTCAAGACTGCCTACGATCTAGCAGTGACGGCAGAGGCTGCTGCAAAACATCAAAGGGTTATGGGCGGCCTACGTCAGGACGTCCCAAATTTGACAGCTAAAGTGGACAGGCAACCCACGAAGCAGCATAAGAATGGGCAAGATGTAAAAATTTCAAGCGAACAGTTGAAACGGCAGTGTTTCCGGTGTTTGGGCAACCACGCTGCATACCGTTACAGGTTTAAAACCGCAGTATGCTTCAACTGTTCCGTGAAAGGGCGCATGGCCAAAGTGTGTCGGAAGAAACAAAGATACCAGGTCAACCACCAGCAGGAAAATAGGCCAAACTCGGTGCAAACTGAGTATGATGACATGCTAAATATTAGTGAAGTGACTAGCGGTTGTTCCAAGTTTATGGTGGCCGTAAGCATTGGCGGGGAAATAGTACCCATGGAAGTCGACTCAGCAGCAGCTAGATCGATCATCAGTCAAAATACGTTGAGCAAACTGTAAGTGGCAAGGCACATAAAGCTTGAAGAATAGGACACCAAGCTTGAACCTTGGACTAAGGAAGGATTGGACGTCGTCGGAAAAGCCACACTTCCGGTCAAATTCAAAGAACAGGACTTCGAGCTGCTGATACTCGTTGTAAGAAACGAAGGTAGCACGCTTTTTGGCTCGTGATTGGTTCAAGGTCTTGAACATTAATGTCAATGGGCTTCACAGCATCGAACAAAACGAAGAAGCCCTTATCAAAAAGTTTCCGGACGTTTTTGACGAAACATTTGCAGGCGCTGCTCTGCCACCACTACGCATCGAGCTGAAGGAAGACGCCCGGCCCAAGTTTCTAAAATGCCGCAGCATTCCTTTCGCGCTCAAGGATGAAGTCATCACAGAACTGGAAAAATTTGAACGTCAAGGTGTTCTGCAACAGACGCAGTACTCCGAGTGGGCCACCCCTGTGGTCATCGTCCGTAAAAAGGATGGGTCTTTAAGAATATGCCGCGACTATTGAAGTACAGTAAATCAAGCGGTAAGGAACAACGTTTATCCTTTACCTACTAGCGAGGAACTTTTCGCAAACTTGGGGAAAGTCCGTATTTTTTCTAAAGTTGACTTGACGCAAGCGTAACAGCAACTTGCAGTTGATGACGCTTGAACAGAAGTGCTCACGATAAATACAGTAAAGGGCCTGTACAAAGTATGACGTTTGCCGTTTGGTGTGTCGGTAGCACCCGGATTATTTCAAAGAGCAATTGATACAGTGCTTGCAGGTCTATGCCAGGTAGCGGCATACCTCGACGACATCCTTGTGGCCAGCGAAACTGCATAGGAGCACCACGAAGTCCTCATGGAGGTTCTCAACCGACTGTCGAAAGCGGGACTGCGTATACAAGGCGCCAAGTGTCAGTTCTTCAAAGAGAGCCAGGAGTATTTGGGACACTGTATAGACGCAACTGGTAACTACCCGTCAAAGGCTAAAGTCGAGGTGATTCGCAAAGCACCTGTACCAAAGAACAAGGAGCTCCAAGCTTTTCTAGGTATGGTGAATTTCTACAATAGTTTCCTAAAGGGTCGGTCTGAAGTTGCAAAAGTGCTCTACCGCCTACTGGACAGCGACAGTACGTGGAAATGGGGTGATGAGAAGCAACCAGCTTTCGAAAGACTAAAGACGTTGCTGACATCCGAGTCACTTTTAGTGCATTTCAACCCTGATGCACACGTAATATTGTGTTTTGATGCATCACCCGTCGGTGTGAGAGCTGTATTAGCTCACCGCAATGCTCAAGGGCTTTTCCCCGTTTTATCTCTTGTATGGCCGCGAACCGACGCTACCACTGGGCACTGTGCTTCCGTCCGCCATAGCTTCAACTAGCGCTTATGCCCGTGATGCTATCGCCCATGCTGACCATGCCTGCCAGCTTGAGCGTGCTTTGGTCACCATCGCGTAAAGTCGGCCTTTGTGAAAAACTGCTTTCCTGTTACACAGGCCCACATCGCGTGATACGCAAAGTGACCGATGTCACCTATGCAAACGTTCTAGCCACGCCCACTACCCCCTCCGTTGTGACAACCAGTGACATTGTCCACGTTGCCCGACTCAAGCCCTACCACTCGCCATGCACCTTGGATATTTAACAGCACCGTGACGGTGCTTTTGCCGCCGGGGGGTAATATTACGATATCATCGAGCGATGCTCAAGAGACGAGCCGAGTGTGTGTGTGTGTGTGTGTGTGTGTGTGTGTGTGTGTGTGTGTGTGTGTGTGTGTGTGTGTGTGTGTGTGTGTGTGTGTGTGTGTGTGTGTGTGTGTGTGTGTGTGTGTGTGTGTGTGTGTGTGTGTGTGTGTGTGTGTGTGTGTGTGTGTGTGTGTGTTTGTGTGTGTGTGTGTGTGTTTGTGTGTGTGTGTGTGTGTGTGTGTGTGTGTGTGTGTGTGTGTGTGTGTGTGTGTGTGTGTGTGTGTGTGTGTGTGTGTGTGTGTGTGTGTGTGTGTGTGTGTGTGTGTGTGTGTGTGTGTGTGTGTGTGTGTGTGTGTGTGTGTGTGTGTGTGTGTGTGTGTGTGTGTGTGTGTGTGTGTGTGTGTGTGTGTGTGTGTGTCCATACAACTGGCTGCGGCATGGCGGTTCACTTCAGTTTCGCTACACTGTCGGACCGCACCTCTATTTCTTTTTTTTTATTCCAGCAGCTATGATTGCACAAAGGAAGAAAATAAAGCTTTCATTTTACTTGTCTCCATTTCAAGAGAACCATAAGTTGACTTAGAGAAGACAGTAACAAGACCGAGCGTTCATTCAGTGCAGGAAATTCCACGGTATTTATTATGCACCCACACGATGGCAGCACGGAGTATAAGTAGACGAAAAGTTAGTTGCACAAGTAAGCCAGCAGTCTGATTCTTCCAAAGGAGTGGTTTAAATTTAAGACGCAAGTGCTTCTCGGTGATTCCGATCAGGTCTCCGGCACTGAGAAATATAGTTTGAGAGCAACTTCGAAAGCCCAACAAGATCACGTAAAAGCCTTGCGCACTCTGAAGCAGTTCCAGCCCCAGAAGATGAGGCAAGAGCAGCCATGAAAAGTAGAAATAATCATGACTCCGGTTACATTAAGATTTCACTGAGGTAGAAGCAAGCCAAGCCTTCATTTTGCAGAAAAGGCCGGAAGTTCCGCAAGAATGCACGTGTGGAGGTAAGAAAACCAAGCAGCAACAACGGAAGGCTATTTAACATAAACAAGCATGTCGTTTGTAAGGTCCAGAAGGATTTAACAAAACTTGTTGCTGAACTGGTTGGTTCATGACTTAAAAAAAAAACGTAAACGCCCGCATATGTCGTTTGTGTCTCCCTTTTTCCTCGTCTGCTTAGCGCCATAACATTTGTTTTTTAAGTCCCGAAGTATGTTTGGTTTGGTTGTCGCACGTTTAGAAGCTTGTGAAATCGAATTTCTGCAGCAGTGGCAGTTGACCAAGAAAAGGGTGCGAAGTATGAAAAAAAAAAGCTATGCTTCAATATGTGATTTTAAACTGCAGTAAATCCGCACGGGCTGGAAACTGTTTTGATTCCGCTCCATAAGCTGCCCTTCAAGGCCACAGACAGCTATTTGTTGTGTTTTGCGTAAATGTCTGGCCAATTCCACATCCCTAAGAGAGTAGTGACGTAATATTCACGACGTTTAAAATGAAGTCACCACAATTACTGGAGAGGTTTGGGCTAGTTACTGAGAATCCATCATTCAGACATACTTACCTAGTACTTAAAATCGCAGGGGAAAAAAAGACAAACCGTTGCTTCTTTGCATCTGCGTTCTGCACATACAATGAATTCTATTTCTCAGTGTATTATATATTCAGTTCTAGCCTTGTCTTGCATCCTGTGTGCTTATCGCTCTACGCCAAGGTCTTTTTAGCTGTAATTAAATATGCTTGACTTTTGATTAGAGCAAAATATTATTTGCCTTCGCTACCAGGCTCAACCTGGCTGTTGCTGCCTGAAACTTGGTTGGCGTAATATCTCAGCGAATATATTTGTGGATATGAATACATAATGTGTTTGTGTACACCGAATGCTAGTAATAGCAAAGGGGCCTATATAAACCCTGTATTATGCTGATCCATAACGCAGTGTCGAAAAGCACACCACACTTTTGTGTAATACAAGGAAAAAATTCCTACATAGATCCATAACAATATCGCTGGACCACAGGTATCTCTAAATTACGCCGACCGCTTAATGGAGTAGTGGATTGTATTCAATAAATTCTTTGATTTACCTAATTTTGTTTGATTTAGGCGTTTAGTATGTGGCACTGGTGGTGTGCCTACTATTGGCCAATCCTCCATAAGAGGTTTGTTCCGCCGTGACACAAGCGGCAAATTCTTAAATGCAACTACATATGTCACCTACTCCTCTGTACCTACACCTGCTATCAGCATTATTCCCACGACAAGCATCACACACAGCCTTCCGCCCCGTTATACGGCTGCGCAGACGCCTGATTTCGTCTTTGTACTTGGACACAGTTTGCGAGTCGTGTAGTGTACTAACTTCAAAATTGCCTGACAATAAAGCTGTGCCCTTTGCGGTGGACAAACATAAACGTTACGTGAGGTTGCAAGCAGAGTAGGATGAAATTTGCACGTGTGTGCATAGCCGGTAGATGCCTAAGGCTTGTTACACAACCACTGACTGTGTAACACAATGATTACAACCACAGCCACTGACTGGTTTGCAGCATGCGTTAAATGTTGATGTATTTTTAATAATAAGATTATTATTATTATTAATATTATTAAACATCTCACTTTCACAAACCTCCCAAGATTGGCTGCTGCTGCTGTCTCCTGGTTGCTGCTGCTCGGCAGAATATTTAAGAATATTCCGGTTACCGAATATTTCATTTGCTGACAACGGAAAACGAATTAATTGGCAGATCCAAACGAGCTAGCGTCGATGATACCATCAAAAGAAATTTCCCAAATGAGAACAATCAGATGATGTGCAATAAATTTAATTAAACTTTTATTGCTGCAGCAGAAAAGCTGAACAAAAAACAGAGAGGGACCAACATTTAGAATACGAGGTCTTCTGTCGGCGTATGTTTTGCTTCGAGGCTTCATTGGGATGGCGGCCCGTCGTTCCTACGTCGTCGAGATATATATTGAGGCGTCGTCGGCGGAGGGCCTTCGGCATTCCGACGCAGAGCAACCGTTCCTCCATCGGTTGCTGCTTTTAGTTTTCCAGATATGGGATTACGAACCGCCCACGGGCTAGTCCGGTGCACGGTCGGCACTGCGGTGACAATTATGCACTGGTGACGGTGAATACGAAGAATGTCGGCGTTTCCACTGTGATGTAGTCGGCCATATCACAAGGCCGTTCGTCAAGCTGTGGACGCGGCGCATTGACGGCGAAGCCTCGCAGTACGAAGTCGTGATACGGTTGCCGGTGCTAGACGCGGCCCGCTTCTCCGCCGTGGTAGCAGACCGGGCAGTGGCCTGGAGCGTGCCATACATTTGCCTTTTTTGCGTAGAAGCGTTAGGTCACGGGAGGGCGAGCTGGCGGCTGCGGCAGCGCAGGAACTGCGGCCTTACCGGGCTCTGGGGTGGCCTGGAGGGGAAGTGTTATGGCAGGATAGGGCGGCTGAGGCACCGGCGATTCGGGGACTTCAAGTGGATGCGGAATTTTGTCTCGGACGATGTCAGCAATGTATGCTATTTGAGGCTGCGTGGAAGGGAACACCCTGCGCAGTTCTTCGCGTACGATGGTTCTAATTGTCTGTCGGAACATGTAGGCGCCTGGTGCTTGAATTTCGCTCTTCGAAAGAACTTGGCGGTTGCATACGCGGGTGCGCATTTCGAGCCTCTTCTCAATCTTCGTTGCCTCTGTCAAAAACTCATGTAAAGTCTTCGGGTGGTTTCGGATCATTCGGGCGAAACGTCTTTGCTTTACGCCACGCATCAGGAAGTGGACATTTTTCTCCTCGGACATTTCCAGGCCGGCATGTGAGAAAAGACAGGTCATCTCTTCCGTGAAAAAGGCGATCGTCTCACTCGGCAGTTGCCCTCGGGTTTGCAGCAGAGCTTGCGCTCGCTCTTTGCACACGATGCTTGTGAGCGTCTGTAGGAATTCGTGGCGAAATAGGTCGCACGCTATATAAGGTGGTTTATCGATTCTCAAATCACGTCCTGGCGGCTTCTTCCAATGAGAAGAAGTCATCGCACAGCTTGTTGTCGCTATTTTATTTTTCAATGTAGCGACCCTTTCATACATTTCCAGCCAGTTTTCCGGATCTTCAAACAGAAATCCGTGGAAGGTCGCTGGCTCCCTGGGCTGTTGCAGCACGATAGGGGACGCTGGGGCTGACACTGTGGTTGTTGAGTGGGCCACAATCTTTCCGGTCATCTAAGGCAGAAGTCCGTATTCTGGGGGCAGGTTTTTCAGCCTGCGGCTTGCTAAATGGTTCGGGGCGATGCTGGTGTTGTCTTCGATGTGTGCAGTTGACGGGAGCGTCTCGTAAATGAACACAAAGGCATCTTCATCGGATGTCACACAATAGTCACGCGGAAGAAAACAGCAGCAAAACTGTAAATACCCTTTATTGGGTGAACCTATGCCCTCAAAAACAATTTACACTCATAGCACAACTACAGTGGAGAACACAGCCGGCGATCGTCATAAAACTCAAACGCGGCGCACGCGCATTGCCTTTTATACATGAGTCATCAAAGGCTCCAGAATAATCGCTGGTGCCTGCGTTTCTTTGAACATGTAATGCACAATTTGCGTTGCACATACAATCACATTAAACAAAGTCGGATGACAGACACAAACAACGCATAGAACCATCGATAAAATCCGAGAAACTTCCCATATAATCAGGCGCGTCCTGCGCTGCGCAATAAAATTTAACATTTGTTAGCCGGCGAGAAAGCGGTCACCCGAGAAATATAAACAATTACACGTGCGTGTGCGAGTGCGTGCGCGTGCAAATACAACTGCGTGCGTGCGTGCGTGCGTGTGCGTGTGCGTGCGTGCGTGCGTGCGTGCGTGCGTGCGTGTGTGTGTGTGTGTGTGTGTGTGTGTGTGTGTGTGTGTGTGTGTGTGTGTGTGTGTGTGTGCGCGCGCGCGTGCGTGTTTGTGTGCGCGCGCTTAGCGTTACATATTAGGTAGATATGCCTTCACTAATCGTTGAACTAATAATTCAAATGGCCTTGTATGACCTTGGCTCACTTGAAATGCTTATAATTATTCCATCATGTTGCTTTAAGTAGTCGGAGGGACGTTCATTCATTCAAATAAATTTATTCAGTGCCCGGCGATTTGGTGGGGTGGGCCTCCATCCCGCCTAGGTTTCAGTCAAGGGTTGTTGGCCCTTGGCAGCTTCGTCGGCTCGCTGGACGGCCCAGAGTTGGTGCTGCAGGTCCGAGCTGAGCACGGACGAACGTTGATATTTTTAAAATATTACTTAGCACTTTTACAGAGCGCGTGTACAAGACAGAAAGGGGATGCCAAGCAACATCACCTCAGGCTAACCAAATTATAAAGAAAGCGATCGGTTTTTATGTCGCTCGGCAAAATATTTGCAGAAAGTCTACATAAAGTTTATAGACACTTGCATACGAAGTCAATAGGCTTTCTATTGATTTTTCTTTAGACTAGTCTATAGAAAGTATAAAGACTAAAGGCTTAAACTTTTTGTACAGCAGCCTACGAAATGTTTGAGTCTTTAGATGCACTCTAGGTGTTCTATAGATTAACAAAAATTTCGTTTGTAGACAGACGCGCCGAGAATGTCTATAGGCAAAAGCTTATATAGTTCTATTTTCGTAAGCGGAATTTTAATATATGTCTATAGGAAAACGTCTGTAGATGATCTATAGACTATTGCTATATTCCAGTCTATAACGTGTAAATCAACTTATGGCCTTACACGTTGTGTAGGTTGTGGTCTACAGACTGCCTATAGGCAGTTCCTGCAGGCCAATGTATAGCTGATCTACCGACTTTAATCTTACAATTTTGTCGACTATTGCCAATACAACATGCCCCAGCTAACTTATATTCAGCGAAGCTGTTCAACGACAAGCTTTGGTAAAAGAGATGGTGAAATAAGATCAAATTTTAAGGCCTACGGTGTTCGGCCAACCGAGGTCTGACCTGTAGGTTTTTCTTTATTTGTGTACTTGCACCGTGTCTTTTCCATTTTTTTTTCATTGACCACCTTGGCTAATATTGCTGGGACACCGTATAGAATAGCTACATAGATCACATTTTTCCAAATATGTTTGGGCAAAGAATTTATTCTGCTTAGATATATACACTCGCTGCTGGGCGTTCTTAATAAACAGTCTATTGGAAATGTCTATAAAAATTATATGCATGCAGTATGCATATGGAAACATGCATAGAAAAGCATGCATGGAGATGGACGCAGTAAAAAAATTTGAAATGCATGTAGCCGGGAATTTTTGTGTAAGGCTTCATGACCATTTGTGCACATGTATGCTAAAGAAATATTAGAGTTGCATGCAATGTATCCGTTTGAATGAAATCTGCTAGTGATCTGCTACCGACAAGTTAGTTAACATTCTCATTAAATGTGGCAGCAAAAAATTTGAATGCATATTATGCGTCTGCACCTCTAGCTTCTCATCTGCACTTATGCATTAATGTTAACAAAAGTTGGTTGAGGTTTCCCTCTTGTGAACCTAGTAATCAGAAGAGAAAGGTATGTTTTGCTTGGTTTTGCGAAAAGTATGCGCGCAACGTTTCATTAAAGTTAGACCACATTCTTTGACACACGCTGCACACGCTGCCGTAGGGGTTGTCCGTGAGGTCACGAGGAAACTTGGCCGTTCCAGTCGAGCTTGCCGCCAGCCGAAGGGTTTGGTCAGTCAAACGTTCGTTCTGGGTGCCGTTGCTTGTATCCTCGTCTTGGCATGCTTCTCCTCGTTGTTATTTGTGCTGCTGAACGAGGGCGGCGGTTGCAGTAGCTTCGATCTTGGCACGCTTCCGTTCTTGGTAAGCATCTCTATAAAGCGATATTCTGGCCTCCCTTTGCTCAGGTGTTTCAGCAGGCAACTTTGCCTTTGCATGAGATGTCGCAGCCTACCGTGTAGCTGTATCTATTGGATGATTGGATTCAGCCTGTCGCTTGCGCTGGAGCGCACGCACAGAGGACCCAGCCGGGGCGCCATTCATGGCGAGAGTGAACGACCAAGCGTCAGTGAAGCAGCCTATAAAAGCCGCGTTTTTAGTGCGACATTATGGATGCCGGGCGAGCGCTGCTCGACGCGGGCCGCGTTGGCCTCGTCCGGTTACCCTGGTTGCGCCAGTGCGTAGAGCCATCGGTCCAACTACAGACGCTGTTGTTCTCGCCAACGTGACGTAACGTGCGCGCACGCTCACGGTACGTCGGACTATGTTAGCTAAAACCCGTTAAACTTCGTAGAGTAGCGACACTCTCCTCCTCCGCCATCCCTCCTCCTCATTTCTCCTCTCTTTCGCGCTCCCTCCTCGTCCTTGGCGTCGCCTACAGCGCTCGAGCGTAGCAGACGACCTTTCGCAGAGTGAATACACGCAAAACAAGGCGGTGCGCTTTAAGCGTTCGCTTTCTGGCTCCGAGTAAATTCGTGTACAGCGCAGAATTCTTACGCGGAGGATTTTACAAATTCAGTTACGGCAGCTTTTCTTTACTGTTTTATTAGTATATATTAAAGAAGTAAATAAACGAGCGCTAACGCCGTATTATGACGATTCCGAATGTAACGCTGGCGCTACAATTAGGTACGCGAATGATTGCATATACCACGTTTACGATCGAGTGCCAACATCCTGGCCTCCAACAAGCCCCCAGGAACCCAAATAATCCATGCCGTCGTTAACATGTGAATTTGCGGCGCGTATCTGCCATGACGCACACTGACCGGCAGAGGGCACGATCGCTGCTCTGAAGGTTCGATAGAGTATTACAAGCTATCGTACCGCGAACGTGAGTGCTTGCCAATGTTCTAAGCACATGCAAAGGCCCATGCATGGTGGGCGCCGGCGCTATTATGTTTCCCGCGTCACCAAATCTACCCAAATAAGCGCGGCCGATCAGCGAGTCGTGCACAGAAAATGGAATGTTTTTTTTTAGTATACGTTCACGAAGTGCGAGCGCGGTAACAGCGCTTCATTCAGGCCCAAACAAGAGCATAGTGAACTTACGTTGAGTAAATTATTTTTTCAGGTGACTGTCATCACGAATAACATTTCATCGTGCGTCCGCTCACAAAGTGCCGCACTTAAGACGTTCAAAGATACATGCATTGAGGACGCTTGGGCTAGCTCTGAAATAACATTTGCGAAATATAAATTTAGTGATGGTCATTCAAATAATTTCCGCGCGATGATGCGGTAAGTGTAATGGCATCAAAATGCTTAGGCACCATTTGTTGCCTCATTACGTAATCAAACGCACCAGCCGAAGTGCCCTACAACAACTGCGTCTCAAAGACATAATGGCCGTACGAACTAATGGTTCAACGAACGAGCCAGCGAACGACTGAACCACAGATCAAACACTGGCTAAACCAGCCAGTGAACAAGCGGGCGACCGCACCTTTTGTTTGCAAGTGCTGCCCTACTGCACCTCAACCCTCACGCACTTTAAAGCTCATGTGAATTAGCTTGTACGTCTCAAAGATCCATGATGCTGCCATTCGGCGACGAACGCGCTTTGTAACTCGCTTTCAGGATAGCACGCAAAGTTTTTCTTCGCATCGCAAATCCACAGGGCGACCGCCAACAACGCATACTAACAAAAAAGGCAAATAGATCTATAGGCTCTAAATAAGGCTAGTGAGTAACCACAAAAGGCAAGATAGTTGCTTTCCTAAGATGAGTTCTTACGCTCGAGCCTCATATTTTATGAAAAGGACAAGTCTGAACCTTAAAAGTTTCGTAATCACGTTTTCGACCGCAGCTTTGCGTGCCCTTGAATTCAAGCCTGTCCGCGTACAAAACGTCTAAGCGCACCAAGTACTACCACGTACTGCTTATATAAACAAGTAGATGTCGAGTAGGAATCGTGTCAAAGCGTGCATAAGCTTCCACCCAATTCGGTGAATGCATGCCTTTTTTAACACGTGCCGCTGAGAGACGGTATCGAGAAAAGCTTCTTGCTTTTGCCGAAACTATTTTGGCATATGCAGGCGCAGCAGATGGTGGTGATGGAAATGCCCTGAAGCGACGGCGCACTTGCGACAAAACTTAGTTCGAGGCCTTCGCAAACAAAAACAACAAGAAAGCGCAACGGCTCCGACACGTGATCCTCGCGTGTCGATATATGCTTCTCAAGCGAATATGGCAGTGGTGCGCGACTGTAAACCAACGAAGTTGGCGCGAGAGCCCACGTGATGCCTTTAGGCCAACGGCGACGTGGCGTCGACCTCAGCCAGGGCGCTCGAGGCGGAGGCGGCATTCTTCAAATCGTGTCGCTACTTTAGGAAGTTGGAAGGGCTTTTCACTTAACTCTTAAACCCTCACTTAGTCACGTGGTGCCACAGCGGCGAGGCTCCAAGCGAACGCAGCTGCGACGCCTCTCCGCAGCGGATCGCGTGGCAGCACGTCACACCTGCCACACTTGCGCTCCGGCGGCTCAAGGTCATTGCGACGAGGTGAATGACCTTGAGTGGCACGGCTTAGTAGAGCTTCCGCCCTAACAATAATGCTCCTGAACCAGCTGCACTCTGATATGCTGCATAAAATGAAACGCTCGAAGCTATTCCACTAGTGCTGAATAATGCATTGCGAAAAAGAAAAAAAGTACACCAATATTGAATTAACTGTTCTTATTGAACAATATATTAATTTATGAAAATACATGTCTGATGCTATCATCGAAATAGACTATTTACATATTTACCACTTCCCCTTTGCGACCATGCTCGTCAGGCTGACCTTGACATTCGTGCCGTTTGTTTGAAACATGCTGCAATTTGTTACCTCTCAGCACGGAAGAGCGCATTCCATAGCTGTTTCCCCGAGGCAACCCCCCCTCCATTCATCAGCGCTTATCCAGAAGACGACGCAGCGTTGACATCGACTGCTGACGGGTCAACAAAAGACAGTTCACAGTCCTTGCCCAATTCACCTGAACCTGAAACGGACCCTGAAAAGCTGAACTAATTGGTGAAAGGGGGCAACTTCGAATGCTGCCTTGGGTTCCGCTTCGACCTCGGATTCCCACAAAGCTACGGGCTTGCGCCATATGCGGGGGCGAAAGTTCAATATATGAGGCGGAGAACGGTAGTACAGCGCGTTATCATGGCAGCGATTTTGCGACTGATTCGACGATTGTGATTGGTCACGATACAGTTATCATATTCCCTTGTATACTCTCCTAGGGAAGAAAATGGTGTTAAAGGCGAAGACCTTAGGTGTAGTGAAGGAGATGACTTGACGTGGTCCTGATGTGAACTCGGACGTTTAATTTGCTCCTACATGGAGTGAGGTTCAGTATGTGGAGCTAATGATAATAATGTAAACTAAACCATTTTTTCTTCATTCCTACTACCGGACGATCTCTTTAATGGGTCTGGTGGATTCCTGGTCGAAACGCCACTTCGAGGCGCTGAAAGCAGGTTGGAAGTGGCGACATGAAGAAGGCAGTCTTAACACGATCTGTGATCGGCAGACCTGGCAACTTTTGCAAGCTCCAGGGAAGCTGCAGACTGAATAGCGACTTTTGTAGATTTGGGATCGGCAGAGCTCCTCTTCGTGGCTCAGCAAGACACAACCAACCATGGCAGTAAATGCGTGGAGCCTTGACGACTGCAGGAAACTTGAAGGAAGAGCAGCAGAAGGCAGTTCCAGGATCTCGGATCCCCGCACCTAGGAAAGTGACTCCGGGAGACTGACCTTCGCAAGCTCGAGGTTGGGTGAGTGCTCCAGCGACTACGTTTTGCCAGACTACGGACAGGGTTTTACTGGGCAATTAGCCGTGATTCATCGCCACTGGGTGTGCGGTCAATACAGGGGAAGTCAGGTTGGTTGGCTCTCGGGAAAGCATGACTATCACAGTGTTAAATAAAGGAAAGCTGCTGCTGTTGGCGGCAGAGCTCGGTATAGAGTTTAAGCATAAGTTGAGGAAGCCCAAAATTTGTACTGCGATTGACGAAGTGGGTTCCAATGAAGGCGAGCTCACGGACGCCTGGGAAAAGACAAGTCGGGAGAGGAAATCAAGGGAGGTAGAGAAGGAGCGTGAGAGGAAAGAAAGATCGGAAGAGAAGGAGCACGAGAAG
This sequence comes from Dermacentor variabilis, assembly GCF_050947875.1. NCBI lineage: Eukaryota > Metazoa > Arthropoda > Arachnida > Ixodida > Ixodidae > Dermacentor > Dermacentor variabilis. The sequence continues at coordinate 92,928,115 of NC_134573.1, forward strand.
GAAGAAATGGAGGGAACAAAACAGGCAGAATTGAGCTCAAGAAACGAAACTAGAGCGAGCGAGATTAGACCACGTTGCGGAAGCGGCGTCGCGGCAAACGGTAAGCGTGAAAATGACATGTTTGCTACAGCCTGACAAAACAGGTGATAACACCGGTCTCTACCTGATTAATCTTGAAAGGATTTCTGAGAAGCAATCATTTTACGAAGACACGTGGTTCTGCTTTACCAAGACACAGATCTGCTTGCGTTTCTGGCGGGTAAGTGTCGCAAGTAGTGGCCCTACTGAGCGCAGCCGAGGTAAGCGCGTTCAGTTCAGTGAACTAAAGTTTGCTCGAAAAATGCAAGCTTTCGACAGAAAAATTTCGGAGATGTCTACAGGAAAAAAGAACCCTAATGCAGGTTTTGTTGAGTTTGCACGTAGCCTGAAGGATAATTTTTATAAATGGGTGAAAGGAGGAGAGGCGGGGAACGTCAGCAAACTCCCAGAGGTAATCTGATTAGAGCAGTTTTACAAGACCTTGACGGATAGCGTTCGCCTTTGGTTGATGGATACGCAGAAAGGTGTGTGTGTAAAGAGCGCAGCTAAGCTAGCCGATGAGTATGTGGCAGCCCATGGCGTCAGGTCAGGAAGCAGTCGCCCACAGTACTATCGAAAGCTTTCCCCATGGCCAAAGCTTACCCTCGAGGGCAGTAAACCAGAAAAAAGACAAGACTTCAAAGTAGTCGCACGTTGGCGCGCATCTAAGGCACATCGATATGGCCTGAAACAAGTAGAAAGGAACCCAGACATCACTCTGAAGAGGTCGAATAGGTAGTTAATGTTAGGCATCTTATAGGCATGTTGCCACTTTAAGGAAACGGTTCACTTCGCACGAGACTGACCAAAATACTCGTCGAGCATCGAGCATCTGAACCATACATCACGGATCTAGAGGTAAATGGCAAAGAGTGCAGGGCACTCTGGGACTGCGCGGTCTCCATGGACGCCGTCCTTCCCAAATATGTGAAGAGTGAAGGCTACAAGGCAAGCCGTCAGTGAAAACTCAGTGGGCCTATCGGTGGCAAACGTACAGATTAAGGGACCTTTCGGAGATATCAATACAGTGGCAGCAGTCTCCCATGGGTTACAGGAATGCTACCCTTACCTTTTCTCGAACGGCTCAGAATCGCAGTAGAATAAAAGTCGGTGAACATTTCCTGAAGCGCAGGTCATGACTTTGACGAGGTCCAAAGAATGTGCACTTGCCAGCAGCTTGCCAGCAGCTGAGCTACGACGATGACAAAGGACCTAAAAAATAACATGAAACAGCTAAATCTGAAGACGTAGTTTTTTTATTTACTTATAAATACTGCGATCTTAAACAAGATCTTAGCAGCGTGGTACACGAATAAGTTCAGAAAACAAAATAAATACAAAAATGGGGAATTACACTAAAAAAATTCTTCACACAAACGCAAAACACACAGGCGCAAAAACAAGCTTTTCAACGTTACTTCAGCGATCTTTCCCAATCATACAGCCAAACAGTGCTATCACTAACAATCTCAGCAAGTGCAAAAAAAAGCTAAAGATATGTTTCAAAAAGTGATAATGAGTCCTGTGTTAGTTTTATCGGCCAGCTTTTTCCAATCTACTATAGTTCTCGGAAAAAAGGAATACTTGAAGCAGTTGACACGTGTTGTGAATGGAGTTACAGCTAGTGAGTGTCGCTGTCTGGTAGCGTAACCTATTGCATATGTGATAATGTGAGACGTGTCGATGTTATAGTGACCATTTATCATTTGGAAAAATAATTTTAGACGACATGCATGATTTCTGTCACTTATAGAAGACAAGCCGCTCCGAGATAAAAGGTTAGTATTAGAACTACGCCCATATGTATCGTAGATGAATCGAACTGCTTTTTTCTGTAAGCTTTCTAGCTTTCCAATATCGCTTATAGTGAGCGGGTCCCATATAACTATAGCATATTCTAAAACATGGCGGACTAGTGTTTTGTGTGCCAATAGACGTGCTGTTGGTGTGGAGGATTTTAATAGGCAGATTAGAAAAAAACAACTTGCGGCGACAATTTCATATTACTGTGTCAAGGTGCTTTGACCAGGAAAGATCCTTTGTTATGTAGAAGCCAAGGTACTTATATTGCGCTACCTCTGACAGAACAGCGTTTCCTGTGCCATAGCGATACACCAGTGGCCCCTTTTTTAAAGTTATCCGCATATATACTGTGTTTTCGAAATTAATGCACATTTGCCCTTGTCTACACCACTCAACTACCTTATAAAGTCCCTGTTTAACCTAAGTTGGTCTTCTTCCGTTGTTATTTCATCGCACAGAACGCAGTCTTCAGCGTAAAGCCTGATTTTAACAGAGAGGTTAGTGACGATATTGTTTATATATAACAAAACGAAAAGGGGGCCAAGAACGGATCCCTGTGGGACACCAGAATTGACAGCAGCTATATCAGAAGTTATTTTATTTACAGTAGCAAACTGATGGCGGTTTGTAAGGTAGGCTTTAATCCATGCTAATATTTTATCATTTTTAAGCACAACTCCTAGCTTATGAAGCAATTTAACATGAGAGACCCTATAAAATGCCTTGCTGAAATCCATGAATATCGCGTCTGTTTGTTTCCCTTTGTTTACAGTGTCAGCAAAGTCATGTATGATTTCAACTAGTTGAGTAGTCGTCGAAAGGCCACTTCTAAAACCATACTGCATGTTTGTGAAAACGTTATGTTCGTCTAGAAAACCAGTTATATGTTTATGAATTATTTGTTCTAAGAGCTTACAAGATGTTGATGTTAATGAAACCGGTCCGTAACTTTTGATGCGAGATGCATCCTCCGATTTATATTCGATCGATCTGATATTCAAGTTTCGGCCTTTGTTTAGACTGTACATTTGAGAAGCTCACTGACATTCTGAAAGAGATGACATGCGCGCGCATAAGTTTTGGAAACATTGTTTTCTCCATTGGTCGTTCTTTCTTTTTAAGCAGATAGTCTTCACTTCTTTGTCAGATACGCTTTCGAATCCAAGGCCAGGTAGCAGATAAGCTTTTTTTAGATAAGCTTGCAACGCCAAACTATTTTTAGAAGCCTGTAGTGGCGCGCTTCACTATCGGTTGACTTTTCGGAAGTGGTCGCGAGATTTTTCTTTCCAGCTAATCAGTTCATTTCCTAGTGTAACGCCAGCAATCGTGCTCTAGGCGTCGTCATTGCCCAACTTATCGAAATGAGTGACCTCCCTATTCTGTATCTCAGTTGAAAACTGATACCGAGGCATGAGACGTTCAGCAACTCTAAGAAATAGTGTTTGTACACAGTATGGGCCATTCAAGGCCCGAAATTTAAGGTGGAGAGCGACGACTGGCCTCTTGCATGGCTGAAGCAAATGTCGGGGAAAAAAAACGGGAGACTGCTTACACTCCAAAATCAAAGAGAGTTCCCGTCACTCTCATCGAGTGAGTATCTGTTTGTGGAATATTTCACTCTCTATTCGAGAGTAGATTGACCCGCTTTGAGAAAGAGTAGGTCAACCGACCCGCCATGGTTGCTCAGAGGCTATGGTGTTGGGCTACTGAGCACGAGGTCGCGGGATCGAATCCCGGCCACGGCGGCCGCATTTCGATGGGGGCGAAATGCGAAAGCACCCGTGTGCTTAGATTTAGGTGCACGTTAAAGAACCCCAGGTGGTCAAAATTTCCGGAGTCCTCCACTACGGCGTGTCTCATAATCAGAAAGTGGTTTTGGCACGTAAAACCCCAAATATTATTAGTAGGTCAACTCCTCCTGACACAGTTTTGTTACTCTGATGCAAGGGAGTACTAGAAATCTTTCGCAGAGTGCCAATAATCTCACCACAGGGGTAATAGTACTCCCCAGACCGAGTACTTGTACTCCTCCAAGCCGAGTGTTGCTACTCCCCCAAACAGAGTGCTTATGCTCCTTCAGAACAGAGTGCTAGTACTCTTCCCAATAGCGTGAAAGCACACTGCAGATCCATGGTCACGTTAGAAGGGATTCGCAATACTTACATCTGGCAATATTTGATTCCTTCATAAGCAGCTCCTGCACTTATGTTTGGTGAATGGGATGTAATCTGTTGTCGCCGAGTTACTCAAATGAAACATTTTCTCTCTTAAAAGGTCAAAATCTTTATTCATCAGTCACAAAACAAATTAAACAATAATTTGAGAAACACATTGACGAACACATAAAATCCGATTACAATGATGCCCATGAAATTTAGAGCACATCTTCTAATAAAACGTAAGTATATTCTCTAAAGTATCATCAGTATTACAGTGTAGAAATATCATTTAATTTCAATTAACTCCTTTTCAAAAATAAGGTATACATTAGAAAGTTAAACCTAGAACTAACGTGTGCAAATTCGCAAAGTATTGACACTATGATCGCAGAGAAATATGCGCCACATTACTGGCGAGCAAACGCATTTCTGGAACAAAACGTGTGAACTTATATGGCAGAGGTTAACCGATGAGCTGCTAAGCATAGGGCTGGTAATGTAGATAAATTCTGCAAGAACTTTTTTTTTGTTTGCAATATTCTAAGACAGCAGCTCATTTGATGACGTCCTGCACACCTTATGGATGTTCCTGACTCAGAGTACATTGCATTTAGAAATGTGTTGTATATTCTCAAGTGAGGCCGCAGGTCTCGCTAGCTTTGCTTATATTTCACATGGGTGTATGGGCTGCACCCCATTGTTTCTAAGTGTGTCTTGTCGTGGTTCTGCAGCAATATCCTGCCCGGTCTCAAAGATTGACAGAGGCGTATTGTCCTATTCCGTTGGCCTCACGAAAGTAGTTTCCTGGTGCTGCCGGGATTATTCCGTTGCACATTCTCACAAATAAATAAAATGAAATTTACAATGTTATCTCGTGTTGAGCAAATGATTATAGAAATACAAGAAGAATTGGCATTAAAATGTTGGGCATCAAATTTCTTGTCATATATCCTAGCGTTTCATTCCCATTAAGGCAAGAATGCTATACTTCTGAGGAGCAGCTTGCATAATTACATGATTAATTATCATGACTCGTTGAATATCCAATCTAACAAAGTATAGCGTGGCTTCAAATGTGAACCAAAAATCCGATGTGATGAATGTGATGCATCAAAGGCGACATAAGCATAAGTACAGGCAGGGAAGTTTATGACAAAGACAAAACAAAGAAGCAAAACATAAATTGAGAATGGCACGATCCTGTTTCACTTATCCCTTCCGTGTACGGCGGTCTTGCTTGCGACTATGCATATTCTGGCACATTGAACCAACTGTCTGACACCAAAGCTTTTTTCCTACTGAAGTGGTTAAGATGCACTAAAGTAACAAAAATTATGACATTTTACAGAATCTTCGTATCAAAGCAAGTACATCTGTGTCTGGGAAGATTAATACATCGCCTCACTGTGCACTCTATCTTAAGTCCAAAAATTTACCATGTGCAAAAGTGCTTTGATTTTATTTTGCCTTATAAAGATTATGTCTACAGAACCCATGAAACTAAGAGATTTTCGCTTAACACTATATGTTCACATCCGCCAATAGATGAAGGAGTGTTCTACTCAGATGCTCTCAGTTCTTTGCATTGAAGGCATTTCTACCTCCACTAGCATACTTGGTTGGTAAGTAGATAGAGTCACCCTAATCAAAATATCAGATACCTGCCAGAAGCTGTCATATGAATATATTAGAGGAGAAACCACAATTTTACATTTTTAATATAATTTTCAATTCCAAGTGGCTCTCCGGCTTCTAAGACGTAAGGCGTGCACCAGGGTGTACACAATTAAAGGCCTCAATTGCTCCTTGCTTTCGCTTCGGGAGGCACGAGTGGTTCCAGTGATCTAGTTTCGTGAGCATGCAGGTAAACGATAATGGCTTCTTAAACATGGAATTCTCTTCCCTCAATACTTCCCCTTTCTGGAACCTATAGGGAAGCCATACTTCTAAAATTAGGTGTAAAAAATAGGTAAAAGGAAAGACATGAAAAACTGCCTGCTTCATGTCAGCCTTTAATACACAGAATCACAGTGGTTTATATTTGTACCCTTGCATTCACATGCGGTTAAATGTAAGCTATTAAAGGTGTTAAATGATAAATGTATGTAAGCACCTAACTAGGAATCAGCTGTTGCTTTTTATAGTGAACACAGACATCATGCTTATTGCAAGTATGTATCATGTCACTAAGCAAATATGCAATTTCATTGTACCACCATTTTTTACCACATGGATATATCTGTTGAGAGGCAATACAGAAAGAAGTCACTTCTCACAAAACAAATCAGCTTTTTTTAAACACATTTCTAACTTTTCAATTATACTTGCTCCTGTGTGTTTGTCTCCAGAGGGCATACTTGACTTTGACTTTCCGATCAAAGACATTACATAAATATACCTTGTTAAAGTCACTGCCTAGAGCACGTGCGAATTTTCATTTTGGTGTGACCAATGGTATTTTGATTTCGTTCACATTTAGTCGAACGATACACCCAATATACCTACATTCTTATTATCTTGCACAAATTGCGTGGTAAAGTATCTTGATTCTTTGGTGTGCGCTAATCTGCACTACGTGAAGTCGCGCTTCACTGACTCTTTGACATCCTTGTGTCCTTTCAGCTGCCTTTTTGCGTTATATAAAGCGGGTGCCTGAAAAATATCGTGTGCAAAAGGGAACACGAGGAGATTGTGTAAGACAACATCAAGACAGTCAAGTTCATGGCACTAGAAGAAAGTCTTTGCTCTTAGTCTAACTACTGAAATACATGCAAAACATCTAAATGACTGCAACAGTCAACTGCTAAAATAACTTCTATTTTTAGATTTAAAGAAAAAAGAAATAACTGACAGTTCATCCTCGTACAGCACCATTGTTAAATACTCCTGCTAATAAATACAATGTTGTTCATTGTCATATGTCGTAAGTCTGTCATTGGTCGTTTGCGTCCGAAAAACCAATTATGACACATGCAAAGCACGTGCCCAGTGTGCCCCCCGCACCATCTACAGTTGTGCCACTGCTCAAGCCATAATTTGAGCATCACATTTGCAAACATGATGCTCAGTAGGGATAAAAATATGATTCTTCAGCTCAATGGATATGACTGGATATACCTATAAGAAATGGCAACAAGCCTGGTTATGGCAAGCTTACCCACATTTCAATAATAAGAAGAAGAAAGATCACTGCGGCCTGCATCTAACATTACTAAAAGGCATGAACTTATTTTCATTTATGAGGTGCGCAATGGAGTTCATTTTTACAGACTCGACTACTGCTGCAGTTTGAAATCTAGCATTTTACATTCATCGAGGCATGTAAAAGTTGCACTTTGACAGCAGTTATTAGTTTATTAAACCAACACTTTGTAACATGAATTGGGGCAAGGTTTTATTTTGATACTTTATTTTTCCACTAAAAGTATTAAAGCGATAAACACATTTTGATCTGCCATGCAATCGCAAGATGCACAGAACACGCTTGAAACCCCCAGAGGACGGGTGGTTTAGCTGTTCATATGACATAACTCTGAAACGCTAGCTCATATTAGCAAAATGCACAGGCATGTCCAAAACAATAAACGTATGCAAAGCGCTCTTGCAATTGTAATTGCACACAGCAACCTATATATTCGATGCCTATTCATAACTTTCTGCTTGTGAATTCACCGAGTTCGTAGATATACGCACCCTTTCAGAGTTGTGCCGTGCTCGAAAACCGCAACAGGAGACATAACATCAGACATACAATCACACCATTTCAGTACATGAGCAAAAACAGTCGTCTTAGGGCTAAACGCCATGAGAGCGATTTAGTGCGCGACGGCGACGAGCGACGGTTTCGAGCGACGCAACTGGCCGTCGCTTGAACAGATCGATGGGTTCTCTTAAGCGAGAAATCGTCGCTCGTGTCCCGGAAGTGCTACGAGCGACTAGCCAATAGCGCGAAGCCGGAACTGGATGTACATCGCTCAAATACAACCGATTGTCACGCGGAACGAGCAAATGATTGAATTGGTATACGTGCAAGGATAAGAACCTACAGTTGTTCAAAATCAAAAATAAAAAAATAGGTTACTTGAGGCGAACGCTAACCGGAACCCCTAAGGACACAAAGTTACTAATGTAAAGATCTCTAATCCGCCCTGTTCTTGATTATGCATCTGTAGTTTGGAGCCCGCATAAGCAGTTAGAGATTAATAAACTAGAAGCTATACAGAAAAATGTGCGATTTATATGTCATCGTTACGATCGCGACTTTTCGCCCTTTTCAACACTTTCTTCCTTGAACCTAAACACGCTCTCTTCTCGTCGCCGTGTCGAAGCATTAAAATTCTTGCATTACATTGTCAATTATTTAGTTAGGCTCTCAATTGATAAACACATTAACTTCGCACCGGGATCATCAAAGAGAAGACATCATGACCTAAACTTGATACCCTACTACGCACGTACTAACATGTTCAAATTCAGCTTTTTTCCCCGCTCAATCGAAGACTGGAATTCATTACCTTGGTCCATTCGCTCATGCTCATCCCAAATTTTTGCAACCGCCATCCCAAATGCATAACCGTGCTCACCCATGTCTGGCAGCATTTGTTTAACTTCTTGTATATTTTTCTTTCATTTTCTTTCATCAGTGCTCTTTTTGTAAAAGTGGTCACTTGTGTTTATTTCTGTATTTTCCTTTCATCAGTGCTCTTTAAAAGTGTTCACTTGTTTCTACCGCTGTATACTGCAATGTATTTTCTGTACCTTTTCTTAACCCACTCCTGCTATAGCGCAATTTGCGCGGCAGCATGTATAAATAAAATAAAATAATAAATAAACCTACACTCTAAAAATAGGCGGGGTATCGCAGGAGTGAAGCAGTCGATTTACTCTTCAACGCGTTCTCTTACGCACACAAAATGTCGAGGAGAATGAAATGCATTGTTAACTCCGTCACCAACGAGAGAGTGAAATGTGCGTTTCTCTGTCATTCTGAGACAGAGTAGAATGCCCGTTCTACTCTTGCGGCAATGGGAAACAAAACCTAGCGTAATGTTCAACTGTAGGAGGCTGGCCTGAACATTGCAGTGTATCACTCCCGCATGCTGAAGACACCGTTTTGCGTCAAATAGAACCGGTAGCCAAAGTTCAAAGGAAGCCGGAGCGAGCGCTCTACTTTTTCACTCGCAGTTGCTCCACTGCGCGCGCGCTCAACATCGCGGAACAGCACAGCACCCGAGAACGGTGGTCCGTCCAGCGGGCAGCAAAGCAGGCCATCCAAGGGAGATCGTGTGTCATCCATCTCGTGTTGCCGCGAAAACATGACAGTCGTTCGTCATTCGTTGAATAGAACAAATCCTCCACGGTAAGTGAATTCTAACTTAAGTGCACATTCTACGTATGGGACATGCTATCGCCAGGAACTCATCGCGGCGCTTAGCCGACGCGATTTACAACGGACAAGGCAAGCGCGCGGTGTCTCTCGATGTCAATCGAAACAGCCACTCGTCGCGATAACTGCATGTGAATTTATCACGTGCTGCTATCCGTAAGGCCTTTTAATATCGCAAACGCTTCCAGAACCATGGCATGTGTAATAAGACGTGAGGCGAGAAAACGCTTAAAATGGTTTGTTCACCAGCCCATGATTCCGAGCCTATGCGAAGCGTGCTTAGCGTGCGTTTTGTGTGTTTGAATTCATTCAGTTTGGCAGTCTACTGCGTATGGAACGCTGTTGAAATAAGGAGGCACATAACAGAAGGCGTCATTTCGCTGGCGGCAAGATTTCGTGATAAATAAGCCACGTGCTTGAGGGTGTCTCGCCCATGGGTAATCTGCGACCACTTAAGTTACGTGCAGCGCCCGTGTTATAAACTTTGTCGTGGCCATTCAGCTGCATTCTGCAAGAGGCCAATTGGGCGCGTTTGCTTGAACTTACTGAAAAAGCATGAGGAAGCCATGTTTCATGCTGAATAAAGTAAAAACCCCATATAAGCGATCTTGCGCGCGACAGCTGCAAGCGATGTGATAGAGATGGCTGTCGAGATCGCTCGTCGCCTACAAGTCGTAATCCGTGTCAATGCCTCCGTGCGAGTGACGATATTGAGCGACGTGTGCCCGGTGTCGCCCGGATGAGGGCTGCAAATACGCGTCAAAACAAGTGTGACGCGTGCTTTAGTAATTTAAGTTGATCTATTTTACTGTAAAAAGTAGCATAAAATATTTCTGAAGGTCTTGCAGTAGGTTCTTATCCTTGCACGTATAAAAATTCAATCATTTGCTTGTTCCGCGCGACAATCGGAAGTATTTGAGTGATGTACATCTAGCTCTGGCTTCGCGCTATTGGCTAATCGCCTATAACACTTCGCAGTGACGATCAGCTAAGTCAAGATTTCTGCAACCGAGCGATCTGTTGAAGCGACAGCCCGTTTGTCGCTCGAAGCCGTCGCTCGTCACCGTCGGGCGCTAAATCGCTCTCATGGGATTTAGCCCTAAGACTGAACTGTTTTTGCTCATGTATTGAAATGGTGAGATTATATGTCTGATTTTATGTCTCCTGTTGCTGTTTTCGAGCACGGTTCGAATCTGGAAAGGTGCTTATGTCTACGAACTCGGTGAATTGTCATGCGGCAAATGTCGTGAGTTATGCATCGGTATCGAGTATTACGGCTGCTCTGTGGAATTACAATTGCAAGGGCGCTTTGCATATGCTTGTTGTTTTGGACATGCCTGTGCATTTGTTAGTATGAGTTGGCGTTTCAAAGTTATCTCATATGAACAGCTAAATCACCCTTCCTCTGGGGGTTACAAACGTAATGTGTGAATCTTACTACTGCATGGCAGATCAATATGTGTTTATCGTTTTAATATTTTAGTAAAGAAATAAAGTACAAAAATAAAACGTTGCTTTACATCCGTGTTACCAGTAATCTGTCGCACACAAAACAAAGAGTTGGTCTAATAAACTAACAACTGCGGTCTAACTTCAACTTTTACATGCCTTCAGGAATGTAAAATGGCAGATTTCAAACTGCTGCACTAGTCGAGTTTGTCAAAATGAACTCCATTGCGCACCTCATAAATCAAAATAAGTTCACGCCTTTTCGTAAGCTCAGATGCAGGCCGCCGTGAACTTTCTTGTTATTATTGAAATGTGGGTAACCTTGCGATGTCAAGTCTTGTTGCACTTTCTTATAGGCTCATTGAGTCATATCTATTGAACTGAAGGACCATATTTTCATCCCTACTGAGCATCATGTTTGCAGATATGATCCTGAAATTATGGCTTGAGCAGTGGCACAAACAGAGATAGTGCGGGGGGCACACTGCGCACGTTCTCAGGGCGTGTCGCAAGTGCTGTTCGCGACACAGCAGACTAATGACAGACTTATGACATCTGATATTGAACAACAATCTATTTTAAAAGCAGAAGTGTTTAACATTGATGCTGAACGAGGATGAACTTTCGGTTATTCCTTTTTGTTTAAATCTAAAAATTGTTGTTAGTTCAGCAGTTGACTGTTTCAGTCATTCAGATGATTCGCACGCATTACAGAAGGAAGAGCTAAGACTTTCTTTTCGTGCAATGACCTTGACTGTCTTGATGTTGTTTACACTATGTGTTTGTGTTGACTTTTTCACACAATATTTTTTTCAGGCACCCGCTTTATATAACGCAAGAAGGCAGCTGCAAGGACACAAGGATGTCAAAGAGTCAGTGAAGCGCGACTTCACGTAGTGCAGATTAGCGCACACCAAAGAATCAAGATACGTTACCATGCAATTTGGGCAAGAAAATAAGTATGTAGGTATATTGGGTGTACCATTTGACTAAATGTGAACGAAATCAAAATACCATTGGTCACACCAAGATGAAAATTCTCACTTGCTCTAGGCAGTGATTTTAACAAGGTATATTTATGTAATGTCTCTGATCGGAAAGTCAAAGTCAAGTATGCCCTCTGGAGACAAACACACAGAAGCAAGTGTAATTTAAAAGTTAGAAATGTGTTTAAAAAAAGCTGATTAGGTTTGTGAGAAGTGACCGCTTTTTGTATTGCCTCTCAACAGATATATCCATGTGGTATAAAATAGTGGTACAATGAAATTGCATATTTGCTTAGAGACATGATACATACTTGCAATAAGCATGATGTGTGTGTTCACTATAAAAAGCAACAGCTCATGCCTGGTTAGGTGCTTACATACATTTATCATTTAACAGCTGTAATAGCTTACATTTTACCGCATGTGAATGCAAGGGTACAAATATAAACCACTGTGATTCTGTATTTTAAAGGGTGACATGAAGCAGGCAGATTTTCATGTCTTTCCTTTTATCTATTTTTACACCTAATTTTAGAAGTATGGCTTCCCTTTAGGTTTCAGAAAGGGGAAGCATTGAGGGAAGAGAATCCCATGTGTAAGAAGTCATTATCGTTTACGTGCATGCTCACGAAACCAGTTCATTGGAACCACTCGTGCCTCCCGAAGCGAAAGCAAGGAGCAATTAAGGCCTTTAATTGTGTACAGCCTGGTGCACGCCTTACGTATTAGAAGTCGGAGAGCCACTTGTAATTGAAAATTATTTTAAAAAGTTAAAGTTTTGGTTTCTCCGTCGGTAAAATAGTCATATAAAAGCATCTGGGAGGTATTTGATATGTTGATTAGGGTGACTCAATCTACCTGCCAACCAAGTATGCTAGTGGAGGTAGAGATGTGTTCAATGCAATGAACTGAGAGCATCTGGTAGAACACTTGTTCATTAATTGGCGAATGTGAACGTATTCAATTCAATTCAATTCACTTCATTTTCAATACCACAATGTTGAGGACCGCGAACAAAAAGCCTTTTATGGCTTGAAAAGGTCCGCAGCCCCTTTTAAAAAGCAGTGACAGAGCATAGGGTTATGTATTACATATTAAGGTTGAAATACCTAATTCCCAATAACACGAGTGACAGACATATAGTGCAAAGCAAAAGCCCCTTAGTTTCATGGCTTCTGTAGACATAATTTTTATAAGGCAAAATGTAATTAAAGAATTTTTGCACATGGTAAATTTCGGGACTTAAGATAGAGTGCACAGTGATGTGATCTATTAATCTTCCCAGAGACATACGTACTTGTTTTGAGACGATAATTGTATGAGGTGCGATAATTTTTTTAACCTTAGTGCATCTTAATCACTTCAGTCGGAAAAAAGCTTCGGTTTCAGATAGTTGGTTCATTGTGCAAGTACATGCATAGTCGCATGTAAGATACACGTACATGGAAGGGATATGGGAAACAGGATAGTGACATTTTCAATTTATGTGTGGCTTCTTTGTTTGTCTTTGTCATGCACTTCCGTTCCTGTACTTATGCTTATGTCGCCTTTGAAACATCATATTCATCACGTCTGAATTTTGATTCACATCTGAAGCCATGCTATACATTAGTCAGATTGCATACTCAAGGTGTCACAATAATTGAACATATAGTTATCGAAGCTGCTCCTGTGACGTAGATTATTCTGACCATAATGGGAATGAAAAGCTACCATATATGACAAGAAATATGATGCGGAAGATTTAATGCCAATGTTCCTTGCAGTTTTCTGCTCCTTTGCTACACACTACATGATATTGTAAATTTAGTTTTATTTATTTGTGAGAAAGTGTAACGGATCAATTCAAACAGCACCAAGAAACTACTTTTGTGAGGAGGCCAACCGAATAGGAGACATGGCACGCCTCTGCACCGCTTTGAGACCGGACAGGATATTGCTGAACAGCCACGACAAGCCACACTTACAAAGAAGGGTGTGCAGCCCATACATTAATAATATTATGGGAAATATAAGCAAAGCCAGCTAGACCTACGGCCTCAGATGAGAATATACAACACATTTATAAATGCACTGTACTCTCAGTCAGGAACATCCACAAGCTGTACAGGACGTTATCAAATATGAATGTCTTTATTTATGTCCCATAATATACGCAACACGGGAGTCCTGCAGTAAAAGCTGTCATGAATGACAGCTTGACAGAGCCGTAGGCCCCCTATACATGGGGCAGTTACATAACGAAAAAAAGGCATATAATACATGGTCACATTTGAACTTACACATTCCGAGAGTACAATGTAACGTACACAAATTGTGATGAAACAAGGCAAGATGGAAACGCAAATTACAAGTTCACTCATAATAAAGCAACACAATCAACGACGGAGGAGTCGCAAAAGAAATAACATAAGTGCAGTTTCGCTTATCCGCAAGAAATAACAGTAATACATATACAATGATGTTAAAGAGAAACAAAACAGATAAAGCACACACTGTAAATTGAAAGAAGGGAAAACTGAACCATTCCCTCACCAAGTACTCTGTTAGGCATAACTAGGTAAAGAAAAACTTGGTTTGCAGAAACGAAAATTTATGAAACGGCCTAGAATTTGTCAAAGTGCTGTCGAAGTTCTTTTGAATATTATATCTTCAAGTTTAGCGTGTTCATTATTTAATTTATTAAGTAACCTGTGTAATTTGTTCTGTAGACCCCACGTTGTTTTATAGGTTCTGACTTGCCAGGGCATAGCGTTACGTGTCAGGCGGGCAGAAGTGTTTTCCTGTAGGTTAGCTAAACGTTGTAAAAACGAACTATTTACTTTTTCGTTATTAAAAGTTTTGCCTAACATGTAGTCGACCAATTTGGCACTGGGATTACGTTGTACTTGTCAAAAAGATACTGTGTGTGACAGCAATAGGGCAACTTAAACAATTCTAAGGAACTTTTTCTGCAACCTATGAAGCCTGTTTAAGCTTCCTTGTGTTGTGTCAGAATAATATTGATGGCAGTAGTTTATTCTGCAGGAAAACAGTGAATTATAGATTAACATCATAGTTTGCGGTGCAAGTATATGGCGCATTATGTTTGTTAAACCTATTACTTGCGCGACTTTATTTGCCACGCTATCCACATGAGCCTCCCATTACATATGTTCATGAAAAGTGGCACCTAATGTTTTAATACTGGAAGTAATCTCAATAGGTGTTTCATTTATTGAGATAAGTTTGCTGAGTGATATATGTTTGTTTTTAATTAGAAATATTACAGCTTTTGTTTTATTCTCATTTATCAGGAGGCTATGCCTATGTATCCATTCATCTAATTTTGCTAACGTGAAATTAGTGTCTTCTACAAAGTCATCAATATATTTACTACCTATCAATATGCTGGTTCCGTCAGGGTACATGATACATTTCACACTTTCATTAATTTGAACAATGTTATTCACATACATATTAAATAAGAAAGGCCCTAGAATGCTACCCTGTGGTGCGCCTGAGGAGATAGGCAGTGGATCTGAGGATAGCCCTTTATGACAACTATTTGTTGGTTGTATTCTAGATAACAACGTATATGAGAAGCGACATTGCCACGAAAGCCATAGCGTTCAAGTTTTTGAATTAGAAGATTGTGATTAATGTAATCAAATGCCATTGACGGCTCAATGAAGATGCCCTGGACAAGTATGCCTTCCTCAAAATGCTATAGTAGGTGTTCTTTTTGTGCTAGCAAAGCGAGTTGAGCGCCCATCCCCTTACGAAAACCATACTGACTGTCGGTTAGGAAATTATGTTTTAGCTCAAATTCGGTTAGCCCCCTTAATATAAATGTTTCGAAAACGTTTGAAAGCACAGGAAGTATTGAAAGAAGTATCACCTTTTTTAAAAAGTGCAACGACGTGCGCTATCTGCATCCTATGAAGAAGGGTTCCTTCGTTTAAACAGAGGTTAAAGGCATAAGTAATTCACTGAGATATAAGCTACGCAACGAATTTTATAGGGTTAATTTGAAGGCCGTCAATATCCCTGGCACTACTGTTTCTTTTAGGCTGAGAATTGTAGTAGGTATTTCCCCCTCGTGTACTGGATAAAGAAATATAGAACTGGAATTTTGAGAAATGTATTCAAGGTCATTGATCGGTGCGCGGTTTGCTCAAATGTTAACAAAATGTTTGTTAAAAGCATCAGCAAGTGCTTTGTGCTTTACCTCAGTATCATTTTCAAACTAGGTATCTGTCCAGCAGGAACATTGTAATTTAACAGAGACTGCAGGTTTTTCCACGTACATCCGAAGATGATTCAGCACAATGCGTTGGCGGGCTAGTTGGGGCGGATGCCCCAACTAGCTCGCCAACGTTTAGTATTGCTTTTAATGCGTTTAGTATTGCGCTAAACAAAGTATTTATGGATCCGAAGATGAACTCAAAGAACTAAAGGCATTGAAACAATGCTCGCACCGCGCCTTTTTCATGCCTTTATCTATGCGATTCCGAATTTTCTCAAATCGGCGGAAATTTCTCCATGTTTGGTTTTTATGAATTCAGAATACAAAGCATTCTTCTTGCGTATTCGAACAGATAGCTCAGGGGTAATCCGGGGCTTACATATATTATTGTTCTGTTTTTCGCAAATGAGCTGCTGTCTCAGAATATGGCACACAAAAAAAGTTCTTGCAGAATTTATCTACTTTACCAGCCCTATGCTTAGCAGCTCATCGGTTAACCTCTGCCATATAAGTTCGCACGTTTTGTGCCAGAAATGCGTTTGCTCGCCAGTGATGTGGCGCATATTTCTCTGCGATCATAGTGTCAATACTTTGCGAGTTTGCACACGTTAGCTCTAGGTTTAACTTTCCATTGCATGCCTTATTTTTAAAAAGGAGTTAATTGAAATTTAAAGGATATTTCTACGCTGTAATACTGATGATACTTTAGAGAATATACTTATCATTTATTACAAGATGTGTTCTAAATTTCATGGCCATCATTGTAATCTGATTTTATATGTTTGTCAGTATGTTTCTCAAATTATTATTTAATTTGTCTTGTGACTGATGAATAAAGATTTAGATCTTTTAAGAGAGAAAATGTTTCATTTGAGTAACTCGGCGACAACAGATTATTACATCCCATTCACCAAGCATAACTGCAGGAGCTGCTTATGAAGGAATCAAATATTGCCAGATGTAAGTATTGCGAATCCCTTCTAACGTGACCATGGATCTACAGTGTGCTTTCACACTATTGGGAATAGTACTAGCACTCTGTTCTGAAGGAGTATAAGCACTCTGTTTGGGGGAGTAGTAAAACTCGGCTTGGAGGAGTAGAAGTACTCGGTTTGGAGGAGTAGAAGCACTCGGTCTGTTGGAGTACTATTAGGCCTGCGGGGAGAGTATTAGCACTGTCCGGAGGAGTACTAGCACTCACTTGCGGTGGAGTAACAAAACTCTGTCAGGAGGAGTTGTCCCACACTCTCGCAAAGAGGGTCGATCTACTCTCAAAAAGAGAGTGAAATATGGGACAAGCAGATGCTCTCTCAAAGAGAGTGCCTGGAACTCTGTTTTTAGAGTGTACTTCAATATCTTGGGTAATAGTTTATGCTACTTTTTACAGTAAAATATGTCAAATTACATTACTAAAGGACCCGTTACACTAGTTTCGGCGCGTATTTGCCGCCCTCATACTGGCAACACCGGGCACACGTCGCTCAAAATCGTCGCTCGTACGGAGTACGACTTGTAGGCGACGGGCGTACGCGATAGCCATCTCCATCGCATCACTTGTAGCTGTCACCCGCAATATCGCTTATATGAGTTTTATACCTTATTCAGCAAAAAACACGGATTCCTCGTGCGTTTTCTTTAAGGCCAAGATAACGCGCCCAATTTACCTCTTGCATCATGCAGCTAAATGCCTGCGGCAAAGTTCCTAACACTGGCGCTGCACGTAACTTAAGTGGTCGCAGATTACCCATGGGCGAGGCACCCTCAAGCACGTGGCTTATATATAACGAAAGCGTGCCGCCAGCAAAACGACGCCTTCTGTTATGTGCCTCTTACTTCAACAGCGTTCCATACACAGTAGACTGCCAAACTGAATGAATTCAAACACACAAAACGCGCGCTAAGCACGCTCCACATAGGCTAGGAATCATAGGCTGGTGAACAAACCATTTTAAACGTCCTCTCGCCTCGTGTCTTATTGAACATACATTGGTTCTCGCAGCGTTTTCGATTTTCAAAGCTCTTACGGTTGACGGGAAGTGATAAAACCGCCTGTAATTATCGCGAAGACTGGCTGTTTCGATTGACATCGAGAGACACCGCGCGCTTGCCTTGTCCGTTGTAAATCGCGTCGGCTAAGCGCCGCGACGTCTTCCTGGCGATAGCATCCCATAGACCCAGAATGTGCACCTAAGTTAGAATTCACTTAGCGTGGAGGATTTGTTGTTATATCCAACAAATGACGAACGACTGTCGTGTTTTCGCGGCGACGCGAGATGGCTGACACACGATCTTCCCTGGATGGCCTTCGTTGCTGATCGCTGGACGGATCACCTTTCTCCCGTGCTGTGCTGTACCGCGATGCTGAGCGCGCGGCCGGTGGAGCAACTCCGACTGAATAAGTGGAGCGCTTGCTCCGCGTTCCTTTGAACTGTGGCTGCCTGTTCTCTTAGAAGCAAGACGGTGTGTTCTTCGTTTAGCGTCCGTGAGTGAAACGTCGCCATGTTCGGGGCCAGTCTCGTACAGTTTAAGAAGATTACGCTACGTTATACTCTCGATTGCCGCAAGAGTAGAGTGGGCATTCTACTCTCTCTCTTAGAAATGCAGAGTGGAAATCACATTTCACTCTCTCCTTGGTGACGGAGTGAACAAGGCATTTCACTCCACTTGACATTTTGCGAGATCAAAACAATACTTTGAAGAGTAAATCGGCCGCTTCACTCCTGCGATACCCTCTCTAGTTTTTAGAGTGCAGATGCAGTCTCATTTTGCAAGAATACAACTCCGAGGCAGCATATAGGAAACGAAACCAGAATAAGAATCCAGGCGATATGAGCCCTGGATATTAAGCAACGAACTCAGGATATTCTTCCATTCTTTTTGAAGAAACATGTTCTGTACGTAGCGCTATCTATGCTATTGAGATGGGCAACTAATTTAACTACACAGACCGCGCAGCGTTTATGGCGGCCGCTCCAGCTTCACGAAACACGATCTAGCCACAATTACGCTGCTTAACACACAAAATCCGCTTTGTGACTGCTCAGTATCGAGGTGAAACATGGTGCATCCCGATTTTTTACGGCCACCAAGTATGGCGGCAAAATAAAGAAAGCTTGAGCGATCGCTTGCCGTAAACACTCATTTATTAGGTGCGAGAACAAAAGCGCGTTTTCAAAGCATGTGAACGACAAATCGACACTATGCCAGAGTCTCCTACACTACATGCAGCCTGTTCGCGCTACGAAATGTGCTCTGTTAATCATGATCCATTGGCGCGAAACAAATTTGATAAAACTTACCGTTAAGTGTGGTTGACGCGCGATACCACAAAGAAGACACGAATTCACAGACACCAAGGTAGAATCAGACACCACACACCGCTGCGACAAGCGGTGGCGTTCCTGGCGCTGTTGTTGAAAATCGAAACTGACGCGCAGAGACTGTGCGTCGCCGTCGCTGTCATTAGGGGCTTTAGCTGTCATTGGGCAGGCGCTCAATTGGACGAAAGCTGGCGTGCTCCGAAAAGTCCGAGCACCTCCCCCCCCTCCCCCCTTTTAAAGCGGCGCTTTTTATGTCTCAAAGATACGTCCGTGAGCGCTGAAAACGCAGTGCAGGAAAGCCAACTTACAGTTCTGCGTGGAACACTCCAGTTTACATTCGCAATACCGCGCCAGTCTCGACTGGCCAGCCGGTCAGTGCCTGATAACAGCCGAAAGCGACGAGCTCAGCAAGAGTAGCGCATGCGCACAAAGTTCGCTTGAAGCGCAAGTTGCGTCTTCTAGGCATGACACCACCCTGTCGCGATTAAGTAAGCTTCCCAGCCTATCGGAGACAACAAGTGCGTGTGAACACGGGCTCTGGACAAAAGAAATCAGAGCCCCCCTCTTAAACGAATACAGATAAAAAATCCAAGAATATTGCAAACGCACCACAATTGCATTCCTAAGACACGATTGCTCTTGTGTATAGTCATTATTCGGGTTATTTTTGATCGCGTGGCTTTATTTTTGACGCTCTGTGAGCGGCCACCGGATCACACTCAACGCGCTCCCGACAACAAGCTCGCGGATCTGGCGTCACGTTCACCTTCAGCAGCGACAGGGCGAACTGACCGGCTGTGCGCTGTTTTATTTTCCCCGCGTTGCTCTATGCACAATGCTAAGTTCTAGTGAGAGTGAAGGCGTGAGGGGAGACAATGACCCCGACTTCAATGAGTGGCTTACTGAACAACCGGCAACGACCGGAACGAGGGGCATTCCGGTGGTACTCCATCAAAGGTACCAACTGGTACTGGAAGCGCATGTTCTGGTTCTTCCGTACTTTCACCACTAAGTTGATCAATGTAAACACAGAGGAACAATTTTTTTTATGCACAGCCTGCCGAACTGGCAGCTACAGGAAACACAAGTGGCGAGCAGGTAACATATATATAACATACAACTCAGCCCATTCCTTCTGCGCTAGCACGCCCATTCAAGCACGCCCATTCCCCCGTTGTTTTATCGCAGCAGGGCGCTCGTTCCCTTGCCGGCAGCGAGGCAGCGGTGTCAGGCGAGCGAGGACGGGCGTTCTTCTCCAGCTGCTGCTAGGGAGCCTCGATGTCCTCCTCGCCGCCGCTCCGTACAGAGTGGATATAACCACGGCGTGTTCGAGGGTGTTGGCCACGCAAATCGTGGTGTCCGTAGTAGACGCCTTTGGCGGATGCCGTAGGGACGCGTTGCCGGCGCTCGTGTAAGACAAACAGCGCCGGCTGTGTGCCTCTACGTGTGCGATTGGTGTTACTTTACTGGCCTTCCTCCAGTTCCGCTGGTCTCTGGCGTTGGCAATAGGAGAGCCACGCATATTCTCCTTCTTTATTAAAACGCGCCTCTGATGTCTAGTTGCTTGCGCTTCGTCGAGAAAACGGACGGCACAGCGTCAGTCTTGAAACGCTGCCTTTTCAATCACAGCCCGTGGCTTTGCGATCGCTCGTCATATGCGGGAAGCAGTGAGGCAGGTAAGTGTGACGCGATATCCGGTTTTGTCGGAGCCTTCCGAGGACGCGGATAGGTGCGGCAATCTGAGAAATATTAATTGAAATAATTACTTGTCGCACATTTCTGCTCAAAAAGAGTTGTTTCGATCACTCTTGGTGCAATAGTTGTCATTGGATCCAGAAATATCGGCGACGTATTTTTTCTTTATTCTCTATCCCTTTAAAGAAAGATGGCTGATTGTCACGCTACCTAGACGAACTGCGTATATCTGCATTGCATCACGCAGTGCATTCGCGGCCATCACCATGGGTAGGACGCGGATGCAGCGCACGGCAGAAGAGGCTGTCGTGCGCTAACGTACCCATAAGGCCGATCCCATGTATCGGCAACGGCATGCAGAAGTCATGTGGGACGCGCTTGTGCAGTCGAGATGCCTACTGGTCTTGTGACCGTTAACGCGTGCGTCAAACCGAACATGTCCCGTTGTGATGCGGAAACGTTCCTGGCAAAAAACGATGAAAACATTAAAGCCACATAGTACGCCAATCTTCGTGGTCGGTGACTTTATCATCGATGCGACGAAAGAGCGCGGCAAATGCATTGAGAGCTTCGTAATATTGGGGGCGAGCTCCACCACTGGAAAAGCTTGGCGCCGCCGTTGACGTGGCGTGCTATGAGGGATCACGGGGACGCAGCGGCTGCGTCGGCTGCTTCGGAAGCGCTGGAGCGAACTGAAAACGAAAGTTCAAAGTCCCACCTGTGCTGCGGTTCTGATTAAGGGGGGAGGTTTTGCCCGCTTTGGGTGTGTGCCTGACAACGCTTGAAAGCACTATAATACGTAGCGGCTGCCTTTGAAGGCGTCCAAGGGGATAGGCTACTGCTTGGGGCCACAGTGCCGGACGTACCGAACGGAGCCCGCCGTCAGTCTTCACACTCACCTGCAGGAGAAGAAGCTGCCTGAAGTTTGGATCGCGAAACTTAGAACCGACAAGCAGCCATCGGCTACAACTCGGGTGCCCGAAGCAAGTAATTCCGTGAGGAAGATCTCTGATGCCGTGCCGGGGCTTGCTATGTTCCCGGTGAGTAGCAGAAAGCGCGCACTGACACGCTCGCCCGCACGCACTGCCCGGCTAAAGTCATGAAGCTTTGGTCTGGCGACTTGTTGATCCTAGATAGTGGCAAGTTCTCTGCAATGGAAAACGAACGGTAAGAAGCACATTACAAAAGGGCATAGGAAATGCTCATGTTTGTGCTCACCAAACAATGGCTGTACTGGATTGGGAAAAAAAGAAGCGGCTTGAAATTGCTCGCCGATAAGCCCGGTGAACATACAGTACATCATTTGAGAAATAATGATACTGAAACGTCCAAAAAGTTCGAAGAAAAAAAATAATTGAATCGTCCCGACGGCACATCAAGATTCTCCGTAGGTGTCGAAGTCGCTAGTTAAAGCGAAATTACTTTTGAACAGCTCTGGTAGTCCACACAACAATGATTGCTTGTGTACTGTTGACCAAACGATCACGGCACGACGCGAAACATTGCGCGCGGACATGCATGCAGACCCGCAGTCGGTCGCTGCGAACCAGTGCGATCGCTGCATTGAGACTTCATTCTTTATGCTCCGTTCGGCTATCCAAATAACCCACTATAAAGTTATTTTACATGATTTGCTCTCAGCGATTGTCTACCTTTCACGCATGAGGCAGGTTCGGAGGACTCCACCGCCGCGACCCTGCGCTGTGGGCGTACACTGTACTTTTCGGTAAAGAGATAGCGTCTGTAAACCATTCCGTGCTTTCTGTTTGCCAAAAATTATTATTTTGACAGTAAAAAACTTCGCTCGTTTCGAGAGTAGTTATAGAAATGTGCATAAGGGCTCCCGCGTGGTGTTTTTATTGAGCGCCGACAACTAAACATATGAGGAGTACGACGCGTTATCCCTCATAATACGCAAGTGAGGCGCTTCCGACGGATAGCGACTCCGTAAGTCCTCGCCCCCAATACTCGCGGATAACTTTCTGTGGCAATGAAAGGAAAGCTACGGAGGCGGAGTTTCTGCACATGTGTTATCGTGCCAAGCCGTCCACCAGCATTTGACAGTGCTTTTAGTGTCTCGGAACAGACGCTGAATTGACGCAGCTTCCGCGTGCAACGGCTTCACGTTTACCAAGACGCGGAAGGGAAACGCCTCAAAATAAGTAAACATTTACATTCACTGGTGTCTGTTAACTTATTTAACTATTGCTAATAAAGTGGTTATGTTTTCTCTTGTCCAGCTTAAACTAACGTGGATAAAAATACGGGGCGCTTTGAGAAGCGTTCTTACTAGTGTGCGCTTTTCCTCAGTAGCTTTTCCTTCATTGCCACAGAAAGTTGCCCGCGAGTGTAGATTGCTATTCGTACTTGTTGAAACTGATGACGCTACAGAGACCCCCGACACAACACCGTTCCTGCATTCATCTCACCTTTGCAAGCAGGCTGTGTCACGTTACGATGCTCTGACCGTCTACAACAGCGATCACAAGGCAATACTGTGCATGTGTATAGTCGTCCTTGAAAGTGGGAGTGTGTGCGTGTAATCAACGATTACAGGATTTAAAATGAAGACTATGGAACTTGACGAAATGTGTCTTCATGCAACTTCGACGTTCAAAAAATACAATCCTAATTACACAACCAAATGTGATGTGCATAGCATTGGGTCGCTCAGCATTTCTTGGGTTCTTTGCCTGGTTGTTGCCTTTGGACTTTGAGTTTTGCATTGGGGGAAAGCTTCGCGTTCAGCCATCTTTCGTTAACAAAGGAGCTTCTGATTTTTTTTTCTCTCTCTCTATCAGCGTCCCATGCGCACGTAACGGGTTGATTTTCCCTTCCATTTTTCAGATTTTTCCATGGAGGAAAGAAATGCGTTGACGCGCTATATTAGAAACGCTGTGAGCTTTCGTAAGGAGCCGGAGCGCACACTTGGATGAATGCACTGCTTGCAAAATGTGCGTGTAGACATCTCAGGCGCTTGCATTGTCGACCAGGGAGATGAGTAATACAGTGCATTTCTAGCGTATCTTATAGCGTACCCCCAAATGAAACACCTGCACACATGTTAGTGAATATTTGCCGATTGCGGTGATTTGTCAAAGCAATCAATACAGTAATGGCGTACGCATGTGTTCGGCTACACAGGCATACCGCTTGTGAAGGACTAGGTGGGCTCAGAGGATTTGGCTCGTATTTTAAGTGAACGAGAACCTTTGATGAGTTTATTGCGCAGGATATCAGTCTACGAAAAACGAACCGATGTCGGTGATGCAGCCGACATATGGGGACAACGTGAAAGGTATCTGAAAATCGGACGACACACAGCGCGCACACCACATGCGCGACACTGGTTCATCTCACACCCACAAAGTCTGCGTTGTCGGCTACAAACATTGCGAGTATCTGTGCTGTTAGCTTCATGCCTGTTTTGAGTCCGCTTGTCAATAAAGTTGGCATTCGTAACATCTTATATCACGACTGGATCGGCATTTTGTTCTGTTTATTCTACTCTGGCAAAAGGCATCCTATAACAATTGTGAAAGCTGTCTTGGGATTGCCGAGAGTGACTACAGAGGTAATATAATGTGGTCAACAAATGCGGAGGTGTACATGATGCCCCAACTATCATGCACAAAGATATATAACTATTCAAACGCCACGTAGCTGAAGAGAACCAAAGTAACGGTTACCGTCGCTTGGAGATACTCAGATATATTTTGCATTCCGCCTAATTACATAAGCAGTCTTAAATAATCCGCCAACTTGTCAAATATCGCATTTAAATGGAAATTGTCAATGAAAAATTGTAGAACAACGTGAAAAACTCCCGATACAGCTTTCTGTTGATCAATACGTGCTACATAAAAGTGTTTTACCGAGCGTGAAAGAAGCCCGCCAATGCACCAGAGGTTGCGGCGCCCCTGGCCTCTCTAGGCACTTTGCAAGTATTCGGGGGCTTATTTCACGCTCCGAAAATCACTGTTATATAGTACGTATTCAGTAACAGAAAGCTGCATTGGCAGCTTTCATGTTGCTCTACAACTTCGTCACTGACACTTTTCATGCACTTATTCGAAGAGTTGAAATAATAATTATGACTAATTATGTACTTAGGCATAACGCAAAAAAATATAATTTGAGTATCTCCAAGCGACGGCAAACATCATTACTTTGGCTCTATCCAGCTACGTGGAATTTGTATACTTTTAAGTCTTGGTGCACGATAGTTTGTATACTGTACATTTAGGTCTACAAAAAAGGTTTCAAGCAATCTCAGCAGTATGCAGTCTCAATGGCTTACATCTAACGTAGCTCCGTAATATCCAGCGGTACCACCGCTTGAGTACAGTGTGCATGGGTTGGGCCAAGATTGACGACTATTGTCTACAGTCAATCTTTAGACGGCGTGTAAACCTGTAGCAATAACACTTTTACAGTATCGGCTGATTTTTAGTTCATCTCACTCCTTACCACAGTCGGTATGCGGGCATTTCGCTGAAGTTAACAAGACCTTTCGTGATGTCCCACCTCCTAGCGTTTATCGCGGGTGATATAGGAAGTAGCGGCGAATAGTTCCAATTGCATATTATGTACTGCGCGGTTTTGTGCGGCTGGAAAGTAAATATCACCGTCGGGGATGCATCCCTCACTATTACCCCAGTTACCCCAGATGTTACATGTTGAAAACCAGTACAATGCAGAATGAAACTCTGCGAGCAGACGCTTAAACACCTAATTATGTGGTAAAATAATAATTATTGACTGCGTAAATCAATGACAAGGATGAAATTGTGACCTTTATAGCTTTTCTTTGCAGACATATCATAAGCTGCCTATTTTAGCGGCTAAAAAAGCAGGCAACCAAAAAAGTGGTGTACAGGCTGCATATAGACCGAAAGTAGAAACAAGGGAGATAATTTAACGACTTCTGTCAAGAAGTAATTCATATAGTGGGAATAGGCGAATATAAATATATACCGTATCAAATTTTCTGTATAAACAATCCATACACCGGGAGTAGAAAAAAAGAATCACCTTATCGACATTCGCCTATAGACAGTCTTGAGACAAAGAATTTAAAGTATAAACAGAGATGGTATTGACATTTATCTATATGTAGTTTATCGAGTGGGAGGTAAACGCAGAAACAAACATCTTGTCTACTTTCTTCTGTACACATTCTATAAATCAGGCGTAGACAAAAAGAATCATCCCTCTATGGCTTCTCGTTTTTACAGGGTCTATAGACAAAGAATGAACAAGAATAGAGCCTCTATAGTCTTTGGTCGATAGGTAGTCTATAGAGCAGAATTGGAAAAAAAAGAAACAAAGATCTTATCGACTTTTTTCTATTGACCGGCTTTAGAATGGTAGTAGAAAAATGGAAATAGAACCACTATCACCTTTTGTCAACCGACAGTGTAGATTTCGTATCGACAAAAGGATGAATCTATAGAAAGGCACCGTCCTTTACAAGAAGTCTACAGACGCTGTATCGGCCTTCTAATGTCATTTTTGCAGGGGCAGAACTTCTAATTTTTCACTCTAGTCTACGTATCGCGCATTACAAGAATTTGGTCTTTTTTTTTCAATACAACAATTCTGCAGATGTGGCAGCCGCACTCTGTTATAGGCTTAAATATTGTTCTCTAAGACAGCAGTTTAACCGGCACACAATGGAACACTGTATGTAAAAGCATAAATAAGCATACTTGTCAGCGTGAAACAATTATAAGCAAAAAATCGCTGAAATCATAGCCACACGTCGATAAAGATGCTATTCGTGACTGTAGTTTCAGTATTTTCTCATTTAATACGGTCGACTGCAGCAAGAAATGAGTTTGCCAGTGTAAACGGCCACTCGTGGAACAGAGTGCACTCCATCATAGTGCTACCTTGTCACTGCGTGGTTTGGATTCTACAGGTTTGTGCGAGTATAATATTTTCAGCAACTTCGTTTTCTGGGAACTTTATTACCGTGTTGCGTATCTGCGAGGGCGCAACCACGGCTTGAACGAGAAAATAGATGGTAGCAAGCGTCGCACACCTGCACCTCTTGTCCTCGCGGAACCTTTCTGTGTCCATGCAGGGAAAGCTGTGAGAGCAGAGCTTCTGCGCATGCGTCATAGAGCCAAATAGTGAGTTGTAGCTCGACAGTGCTTTTGATTTCTTGTAACAAATGCACAATGGCCTTAGCTTCCACGCACGACGATTTTGCATTAACCAACGCGAGCGGAAGAGAAAGTTAGGAAAACAACTCAAATCGGTTTATTTGACCTTTGCGGCTGCAGTAAACAAATTTTATTTATTCTCACCGCCAGCTTACACAAGTGCGGCTAAGAATGTAGGACTATTTTCAGAAGGCGCTCTCACTTATGTGCATTTTCCCTTCGATTTCGCAGAAAGTTGGCCGCGAGAATAGTATTTTTTTTTTTTGCATGCTAGGATTGACAACTATGCATGCACAAGGAATGATGGAGAGCCTGAATACCAGAAAAAGCATCAACGTAAAAAAAAGTAAATGAACCGGCGAGCAGCGGCTCCTTTCGTGCTAGGACCCGCCCTCAAGGAATGATCAGCGGGAGGTCACGCTTTGATTTTTTTTCGGCACCTCCTAATGCTTCTGTACGCACAGGCCAGCCAAGGCAGCCGGCAAGCCTAGCGGCAGTTTGTGAGCGGGGTGATACAGAGTTATGGAAAGATGTACAAAAGAGAAAACAAAAGCCGGGCAAAGTGCTCCGCGCCAGTTCTAACAAGATTGCCGCCTTCCTGCTTCTCGTCAACCCCGGAGGTCAGGGAGAAACCGCGGCGCTCCTCCCTGGATTAGAAGCCACAACAAGCCTAACGACTACGTGCCAGCGGCTTGGGTGGCCAGCGTACACAAATAGAATAAGCACGCAGTGGCACACACAAAACAAAAGAAATAAGTGCCCGAGCGGCCCGGCGAATGGCCGGCGTCATTCACGATCGTGGCCCTCCTGTTCTTTTCGTTCTTTCTCATAGGCTGGAGATCTTATCGCTTTCTCGTTCCTAGTTCGCTCTTTTCGTCATTGACAAGTCCCGCCCCTCTTCTCCTCAGTAGTCTCACAAAAGCAGAGGGATCACTGGAAACGCTGAAGTTGCTTGCTCCAGGGCGCGTGGGTAGCCGCTTTGTCGTGGCAATTTTATTTTCCGCTAACATATGTTTCGTCCATCCTATATGTAGAAGAGGTCCTTCTTTTTCTTTCAGTTTTCTTTTTCTTGTTTTGAGTTTGAAGGGTTGGTACCTTCGCCGCAGCGCTGGATCGCAGATTCCTTTCCACATAAGAGCGGGCCTCGTAGTTGGCAGGGAATGCTGAGTCAGTTCTAAGTAAATAAACATCGCGTGAGAAAGAGGACGCACATTTTATCTTTTTAACACGCAATATGTGGCTTTTGAGGTTGCTTATTATAGACCAATCGAACCGCCACACAATGAATTAAATGCAGGGAAAGCATTCCAATGGTTTTGTTCCTATTTCTGAGATACAGATCGTTGTTCTTTCAAAGATAAATAATTTTCCAAATTAATAAAAATAAATAAATTTGTCTAATTCAGAGATAAATAAAAAGGGACAAACAAGAAAAGCCACGTGCAACGTAATTACGTATGTTTATTTATTAGTTGCGACTTCATAATAATTACCTTTTCTTTTTTTCGCTGATGGGATTTGAGGGCGGTTTCTGTAAATTATTCCGTAGGGACGGCTGATTGAGGACGGCTACCGTAGGGGTCATCATGTGCGCATGCGTAAATATGCCAGTTCTTTGTCTAAAAGCGCGGTGGAGGCCATGCTGACACATCCCTTCCCATGTCAACAAAACCGTTTGGATTCGGCTATTTCCCGTGTCACAAGCTTTTTACTCTTCTTGATAACGGAACAAGGGCTGTTCGCTCCACGTTGTAAGCACTGCCGTTGTAAAGGTGGGGCAAACCACGACGCTCAGAAGCTGAATATCTTGCCCGCTAAGCTAAGCCAACGCCTCCTTGACTGCAGGCCGACACACTCTGCTTTGTGACGTTGTGCTAAGCGGACCGAAATTTTCATTGCCAAGCCAGACGTCACGAAAGCTGTGACGTAAAAATCACGCTGCTAACTTGGGAACGTCCATATTAGATTCTATGGCAGTTGGACAAGGTAGCATGGCGTTGTTTTTCCGGAGTTCTACTTTCTGTATTCATTCATCACAGGATGGTCAATATCTTGTGATGCTACATACTGCAGATCAATAAAGGTCCATAGATGTTCGGATGAATACTAATCGATCGAACTAAACAAATATGATTTCCAAAAATTTTCAGCGCTTTCAGCTAAAACCAGCAGATCAGATACCCAGATTTAGTGTATATATTTAAATACAATGTGCGGATCTCTCTCCTTGTTTACGCACTACAAGTGCTGCATACAGAATCTTATTAAATCATGGAAACTTCGGAAAGAAAAGTGTTGTATGACTGTGATCTCTTTTTGAATTAAATAGTACGACTTTGTCGTCACAGAACTGTGCCCGCATCAGGCTCTCGTGAATCTTGATCGGGCAGCTAAATATCGAACAAGAAATAGAGAGCGAAATTAGGTAGGAAATTTCAGGGGGGTAACCAGAGGAGCTGCTGGTTTGCTACCCTAGCGTAGGGGAAGTGTCAGAGAAAAAGAAAAATAGAAACAATAGACTAGAAATAATGCGAAGTAGAGGTAGTGCGAAACGCATTTGACAATTATTGTCCCTCCAATATGATAGTGCAACACAAAACTGCAAATGTACATCGACCAACTTGTGCTGTG
Source organism: Dermacentor variabilis (assembly GCF_050947875.1). Lineage (NCBI taxonomy): Eukaryota > Metazoa > Arthropoda > Arachnida > Ixodida > Ixodidae > Dermacentor > Dermacentor variabilis. Next base: position 92,958,020 of record NC_134573.1, read on the forward strand.
TCGACTGCATAAGCCGGCGTTCCAGGACTCGGCTCCGAGAGTGGTGGATCTTCAATACAGGCCGGCGTGGTTGCGAGTGGCTACCTGCGTGCAATGCACCGCAGACAAAAGCTAAGAAAGTATTCAATAGTTTCTCGCAGCCCTATCTTCGATTTGGATGCGGAAACCAAAGTATTGTGGGAATGTGACTCCAAGGCACAGCCCGCAAAGTACTGTTGCCTCGGTTCGTTACAGTACAGGTGGAAAAGGAAGTTGAAGACAGCGATCAGGTCAATGAAGACGTATGTGCTGGAAAATAGTCGTGTTCCGCAAGGATTGTTTAGAATCATTTGCAAAGCACTCGAAATTTTGCTACTGCATTTGTCCTTTACAGCGAATCGGTTCCTGCTCACCCTGTTCATAAGAAGCGAGCAGTTTCACCGACATGTTAGCAACCATTGCCACTCTATCCATGACACATGACATCATGTTCTTCAGCAATGTGGCAATGAAGGAGCTCTAGAATTTCTAGAAATAGTAGTCCATAGGGTCTGTGGCGTAAGGCGGAAAGCAAGCAATCTATAACACATCTGGAGTCACTGAACCCCCCCTCTCCCCATTTGGGGTGGTGCCTCACGAATAATTCAAAATGCGGAATGTTACTCATTTCTCTATCGCACGCATCGGCTAAACTGGTCGGTGTGTCAATGATCGCGTTAGAGAACACAAGGCTACCCGTTCCGCAACGGACGGCACTCCTTTCTGACACCATTATCCACAGTGTGGGTGAACACCTGTGTTTGCGCAACACAGGTATCTGAGGCGGAGTGAAAACGGGAAATAAACACTATATTCTGGAGGCATCCCACATAATTCGGAAAAAAGCAACTCGCGTTATTGACACGTCTCTGCACCTCACTAATACAGACATTTATTTCCTGCGTGACAATATTCAATAAAGATATACCATAAAATTGGTGATGGCAGTTAGCGCATGCGCCACGTGGCCTGCCGAGAGATATGTTTCGTCATTCAGGCGTCAGTTTTTCAGTTGTGTAAGTTCCTGCTAGTCCCGTCGCATTCTTCATATGGTCTTTCGTCTTTTCCTGCTAGCTTTTTGTCCAATTTAATAAGTATGAACTAGTCCGCTTCACTGTTTCGCTGGAGTAGCTTTTGAAGGTATTTACAAGGTTATGTGAGAGTGCGGTAACACTGGGCAATTTATACAACTTAACATTGCTTTAGCGCGATTAGCATTCTTAGGTTACTTTAGGCACGTCCCCGGACATTTCTATATTTGTTTCTATGGCTGTAACCGTTCTCGCGCCATCATTTCTCACTGCCTATCACAATGCCTCTGACTACGCTTGTGAGAAAAAAGGGAGCAAACTGGATATGGAGGTAAGTTCTTTCGTGGGGTGATTGACCTGCCACAACCACTCGTTATTTCGTGCAGTAACTGCAAAAGGATGAATTGTTACTCCCCGTGTGGTTACTCCTTAAAAGACTAGCAGACGATCTTTTGCGACGCTCCACAAAGAAGCAGCGGTTACTCTTTCAGAAGATCATCAGAGGCAAGTAATGACGATAGTCATTTAAACGGACATGTTGAATTAAAATTTGCCTCAGAGTAGGATTAGAACCTATGTCCTCTTGTTCGCGAGTCGGATGCTTCATCAGCTACATCATGGTGGCACCGTTGAAGAAATCAAATAGAGGGAGCATGTCTAGGAGCTCAACTCAGGCGCGACTAAGCATTACTTTGCGCATGCTATGCGGTGACAGCATAACGTGTAGTTACAATCACAGTTGACTGTAAAAAAAAACACTCCCTGATTCTTCGCAGGATAAATAAACCTGAAAAACATTTCCTGATGCAAATGGGTCAGGCAAGACTACACTGAAGAAAAACCTCTCCGTAGTTTTCCGTGCAGTGTTGCACATCGCTTCACTTCGGTTTGTATCCTGCTTGGAATGGAAGCAGCTTATGTATTATTGATTGCGAAGTTTTGCCATTCCATGATTCCCTTCAAGGGTGAAGGCCTTGCCCAGCGGTCTCCAATATCCCTTGTCTTGCACAAGCTGTTTGCAACTTGCACCTCAGAATTTCCTAATTTCATCACCCTAGCTACTATTGGGCCGTCCTTGATTGCACTACCCTACCCTTGCCATTCATTTTGTAACGCTAATGATCAACCCGTTTTCTACCTTACGCAATAAGTGGCCTGACCAGTTCCATTTTTTTCTTCTAATGTCAACTAGAATACCGGCTATCTACATTTGCTCTATGATTCACACCGCTCTCATCCTGTCTCTTAAGTTACGCCAAACATTTTTCGTTCCATCGCTGTTTGCGCGGTCCCTAATTGTTCTCGAGCTTCTTTGTTAACCTCCATGTTTCTGCCCCAAATACTAGGACAGATAGAATGCAATGATTGTACGCTTTTGTTTTTATCGATAGTGGTGAGCTTCCAGTCAGGATTTGGTAAGGACTACTGTAAGCATTCTAACCCATTTTTATCCTTCTGTAAGTTTCCTGACAATCACAGCGCCCTGTGAGTAATTGTCCTGGATAAGCGTAATCCTGTGCAGGTATTAGAGGCTCACAGGCGATCATGAATTGTGGTTTCATTACCAGGCTATTGAAGAGACCTTTGCCTTCTGTATATTGATCTTCGATTTGACTCTTACACTTTTTTTAGCTTAAGGTCCTCAATCGTTTGCTGCAAGTCATTCCAAGTGTTTCTGAACATGATACTGTCATCTGGAAGCCCAAGGTTGCTCAGATATTCGTAATTGATCCTCCGTCCTAAGCCTTCCAAGTCTAATAGCTTTAATAATTGTAAGTATGTAGTTAATAGCATTAAAGAGATTGTTTCTCCTTGTATGACCCCTTTCGTGATGGCAATCTTCTAGTTTTCTAGAAGAGGAGCAAGAAAGCAGTAAAATCGTCATAGATATTTCCCAAGATGTTCACGTATGCCTCCCCTACTCCTTAGATGCGGAATTTCTCAATGACTTCTCGTATCTATACTTAATGAAATGTCTTCTTACAATGTATGAAAGCCAAACAGAGAGGTTGACTGTACTGCCTAGATTTCCTAGCTGATGATATGGGCCTGGTTAATTTGGCAATATCCCTTTCTTAAGCGAGGCTGTTTTGATGACCGATGGAAGTCAAGTGTATCCAAGATTATACTTGAAACTATCTTGGTGAATATAGTATACAATAGGGAAATTATAGCCTAATGGGCCTAGAATTTTTGAATTCTTTACCGTCTCCCCTTTTGTGAGTTATTATAATATTGGAATTCTTCCAGTTCTCTGATACACTTGAAGTTATGAGGCATTGCGTATGAAGGGCCACAAGATTTTCAAGCGTAATAGCTGCTTCATATTTGATTAGATCGAATGCTATTCCATCTTCTCCTGCTGTTTTTTCCCTGCGACATATCTTGCAAGATCTTTCTGACTTCAACGCTACATATATAAGGAGCCTGTGTAACCTATTCATCACTGCTTCAAATGAAGGTAGCACGGCTGTTTTGGGTAGTGTGCAGGTCAGCATAGGCCAAATTGCTGACGACATTACCCTACTTTTCTTTGAGTGCATGCAACTTGCCTTCTCCTACTCCAAATTTTAATTAGGGATTTCTTTAAACTGAAAACTAAAATTACCAGTTAGGTGCTGTACTATTTAGATTTTTTCTTTATTTATTTCTAGATTTATTCCCTATAATAATAAAGAGGATTGTAGGACACAGAGCTAAAGGCAAACATTTGCCCGTCTGGGCCATGTCACTAGTACAGCAGCAGTATGGCAAAGTGTCAGGAAGAATTGAACACACTAAGCATAAAACACGTCTCTGTGTGGTTGGATACCTAATTCACGGAAAAAGAAGCTAAAATGGCAAAAGAACAACTTGCCTTATAAGTTTGGTAAGAACTTCGAACTCCATTAAACATATATGAAACATTTCATGCTCGTACGCTATCACTTGCGTCCGCTTTCCAATTACAAGAATTCTAATATAGTTTTTTATTATTTTACTTACAGAACTCCACAATTTAAGAGGTGTGATACTATTTGGCTAGGGGTCATATATTTGTAGGTTAGGAAGTTCTCCTAACCATATATCTGTAGGTTAGGATCTCCGTCTGTTGTACAGCGTGGTTTATCTCTTAAGATTTTCTTTCAGTCAAGCAAATCATTTTACTCTGTTACGTGTTTCGAAAAGAATATTAGTCTGCCCAGAACTACAGTGATATTTCGACAAGTAGCTGATAAGTTTGAAGCAAAAATTTAGTCTTTATTTTAATTTTGCTATAGCGTGCCTTAGCAGTAGCGGGCGCGCTGCGAGGTTTCGAAGTGTTTGAAAAGACCTCAAGTTCTATTGTGTTTGTCCTTGTCGACACTTTTTTTTTATTCAGCCTAGCAGGTCATACCAGTAAATGTTACCGATTCGACGCGTTGCGTGTAAATTGTAGGTAGCGTAGTGCATCCAACACGTACGCGTCCTAGGTTCTCCCTTCCTACGGTAATGACGCTAACGTTAAACCACTTTACACGGATGGTCAAAGGCAAAGGTAGCACTTCCGACGGCTAATAAAGGTGGTTATTAATTCGAGTCAGTTGGAACAGGAGCTTATATTGAAAGGAAGGGTATCACTGCAATTTGATCTAATAGCAAAATCCGGTCTACGTTTGATCTCGCATTGCGCACCGGTAATATCAACGCGTACGTACTGTGATTTGATCCTGAATCGGAGGTATTGAATGCACATGTTATCTTTTTTTCTTGCCGACACAAAATGCTGCTTCTCCATTTTTATAGATTGTGTTAAAACCTCGCAGTAATACGTCTGTGGTATTTTTTTTGTTCTCAGTTGTGGGTTTTCTACGCTTCGTATTTTCTGCTTCGAAAGTGTTCCGAACGATATCGCTCTTGCCTTTCTTACGCATACACCCAAACTTTCTACGCAAAGCTTTCTCTCCACCCTCGCCTGGTATCGCTTGTCGAATCTGGCTTAACATTCTACATGTACTTTCTCTCTGTTTTATGAATCGGCCATTCACCGGCCTGTTTTTTATTTGCGAAACCATATTGATGTATGATTTGCGCCAGAGTGCGTGCTTAGTATGCCTGCTACGATGGAAATTCTTCTCGCTACGGGAGAGCAAGAAACGAAGCAGTAACTGTAGCGTGCCGTAGGAGCATGCGCTACTGTAATGCTACATGTGCATGTTTATAACGCATGCGGCAAAAATACGAGTGACCTAAGTTGAAAACATGCAGTCAGTTTGTGTGCCATTGTCATCGGGCAAATTTCTACCGCATGAATAAAAAAATATTACAGCAGATAACGAATGAAATGTGGCTACGAATATTTAACTTCACGTTCCAGAAACATTCGTTTCCGATTTATCTTTCATTCGCGCGACGACGGAACCAAGATTTTATTGCTTCATATTAATACAGAGTGTGCACTTCTATTGTGCAATCACTTTGTATTTCTACTATACTGCTTTAAATATTTTCCAACCGAAGCGAGTGTGATAAAAAGAAGACATGCTGAAACACAAAGAGTCAGTGCCCTTCCACTCTTTGAAGATGTGTGTGAGCCCCTTAATGGTGAACTGAACCTCCGCAGCGGGTCGCCCCGGTATTGCGCGATCTTCGGGATCGGTCCACGTATGGTGAGTGCTTCACGCCTGCTTCACCTGCGCCGCGGGTGCGGCCCGGCATTGATGTACCTTTGGGATCGGTGCCCGTGTGGGGAGTTCTTAACACCTGCATCTTAACCCGCCATGGTTGCTCAGTGGCTATGGGGTTGGGCTGCTGAGCACGAGGTCGCGGGATCGAATCCCGGCCACGGCGGCCGCATTTCGATGGGGGCGAAATGCGAAAACACCCGTGTGCTTAGATTTAGGAGCACGTTAAAGAACCCCAGGTGGTCAAAATTTCCGGAGTCCTCCACTACGGCGTGCCTCATAATCAGAAAGTGGTTTTGGCACGTAAAACCCCAAATATTATTATTAACGCCTGAATCTTCTCACAGATAAGATCACTTCAGAGTTACCGCACGTCCTGTCGTCTTTCTTGCCCGTGTGAATCCGGCGCTATAGCCACAATTAATGCAACGTACCAACTAGCCCAAAAATCTGCAGTCCTATTACAATGCTTTTTATTATATGACAAATAGTGTTCAGTGAATATTTTAAGTTATACAGACGATTATTCACTACGAACTCTCCTTTTTAGTGTTCGGGAACACAAAATAATGTTCAGGATCAGGCGCCTAGGGTAGCCTGGGTTATAGTTCCATGCGCTCCCGCTGCTTATTTTGGAACCAGGGTGGAAGCTATAGTTTCCCTTTTCTGGGTTTGTATTGTTCTCATTAATCGTACATCACGGCAATGTTAAATCTGGCCGGGAAGCAGCGATCTGGCTCAAATTTTTCGCAGCATCCCTACGCGCAAGATCATTTCTAATGTTCGCACTGCGAGTCTATTTCTGTGATCGTGGTTATTCACGGAGACCAGGCTAAAAACCCGCCCTGCAACACCGTTCCGCACAGGCAAGCGCAAAGGTATGCAAAAAACCTATTTTGACAGGTTTAGAAAGAAAGGCTAAACGGAAGCATTCTTTTGTTTTCTCAATGGTACGCCAGAATTCCACCATCATTTCCGAGTCGAAGGCGAGGGAGTTACGAGGGATTTTCTTTTATCAATTCCACTAACATTCGCGCTACCCGGACACCTTGTCATCGTTGAATAATAAATAATTTTTCGTTACAACACTTTCGGGAATTAATTGCAGCTATAGACTGGCAGGCGGTCTACAATGAAAGTGATGTTAACGCAGCTTTCAACATTTTTCTTTCCAGCATACAAACTTTTTATGAATCCGCTTTCCCGATACGATATGAACGTACCAGAAATAAGAAAGTACGAAAACCTTGGATAAACCGTCATTTGTATGATGAGATAAAGAAGAAAAATGCGATGTACCACCTTTTCATAAAAGCACGTGACCAAGAACAGTTGGGGACATTGAAAAAGTTCAGAAATCATCTACAAAGCAAACTGAAGAAATCTAAACAAGATTACCATCTACAACTGTTTTCTAGCATACGTAACGAACCGAAACTGATATGGAACCCAGTGAATAATATAACAAGTAGAAAGTCGAGTATCGCGTCCCAGACACCATTACTGCACAAAAGTCAAATGACGAGCATGAACGAACATTTCGTTCAGGCTGGTTCAAGTTCATCGAGGGGAGGCGAAAGAATAGTGGTTCATGCAATCGACATCCCACTGGTGACCAGCTCCATTTTTCTACAACCCACAGATAGCGTTGAGATGCAATCTCTGATACACAAATTGAAGAGCACAGCCTCGGCCGGACCCGACGGAATTCAACCGAAGCCGATAAAATATGTCTCAAGCGAAATAAGTGTCATTCTAGCTTATATTGTTAATTTGTCAATATCTTCAGGGATCTTTCCAGATGCTCTAAAAACCGCTCGCATAACACCAATACATAAAGGTGGTGCGAAAGATCAAGTCTCAAATTACAGACCAATTTTGGTCTTAAATAAATTTTCAAAGCTTTTCGAAAGTGTCGTAGTTGACAGGCTGTGGTCTTTCTTGACTAAACACAGTGTAATCTCAAAGTACCAATATGGTTTCCAAAAGAATAAGTCAGCAGAGCAAGCCCTTTTAAATATCAAGGATAAAATAATTGAGAACATTGAAAAACAGAAGGTTACACTTGGTCTTTTTCTAGATTTACGGAAGGCTTTCGACTCGATCGATCATAAAATATTATTCCATAAACTAGAAATCTACGGAATACGCGGCGTCCCTAATGATTTAATAAGAAGTTACCTAACGAATCGAAGCCAATTTGTTCAGATAAATTCTAGTACCTCTGACATTTTGCCTATAAAACAGGGTGTACCTCAGGGCTCAAAACTTGGCCCACTATTGTTCTTAATTTATGTAAATGATATTGTACGAATACCCTACTCCCCTGACCTGGAAATGTATGCCGATGATACCAACGTGTTTTTTACTTCCAGTAACACTTCTGAACATTCTGTCAGTGTTAATGCGTATCTAAATCGCTTATCAGTGTGGTTGAGTGCAAATACTCTTGAATTAAATACTGCAAAAACAACATACAATTTATTCAGGGCTCGTAACAAGACCATACCTAATGACATTAACATTAATTACAATGGTATAGCAATTAATCATGTCCAAGAACAAAAATTCTTAGGCGTTTGGTTTGACGAACATTTATCTTGGAGTTCGCATATAAGGATGCTATGCAATGACCTTTCTAAATCTGTCGGTATCATTAACAGGATAACCCCGCTGATTCCGCTTTGGCTCAAACAACAGTTATACAATACTCTCATTTACTCTAAACTTTGCTACGGGGTCCTGGTTCGGGGTACTACTTCAAAAACAAACTACAACAAATTATTTCTCTTACAGAAACGAATCCTTCGTATATACTGCAATTACCATGGCCGTTTTGTAGACCTTGAAACAGCTCCACTATTTCAACGCTACTCCCTTCTTCGAGCAGACAGAATATATTATAAGAAGCTTCTGATGACCATACACAAGCAAAAATAATCACCAAAATAGACAACGATGAAATAACTCGTTATGCACTGCACCGGAATACCAGACACTTACCGAAAACAAGAACATATTATGGTAAACAAGCTTTCATATATCAGTCGACAGAAATAGTAAACAAGGTAGGAGAATCGTTAAACTTCAGTGCTTCAGAAAGTACCTATAAAAAACAGCTTAATGCACTATTACGCGCCGATGATATTGCTTTCACTAATTAACATTTTTTTCATTTTATTGCCTCTGTGTGTAGACATGTATGATCTAACAAAGAGCGCATACTGTGCTAATCTTTATGAGGCTTACTGGTTCTAACGAACAAATATTGTAATCATTTTTGTTCATGAATTTATGATCTCTTGTGCAAAATATATATGTACGTTATATATGTATTCATCTGTACTGATTTTATCCGCTGTTGTAACCGTGGGGTCTGGGACCTCTGTCAGGCCTGCGTGCCTTTAGTCCCAGTCTCCCCTCGCCCGGACGAGAAATAAAGTACATATGATGATGATGATGATGATGATGATTTGCGAGGCACTGCGAGGGGAGCGGAGTTGCGAGTAGTGTTGGGAAAGAAGCGGATTTGCTTTTCCGCCCGCCTGATGGATGGTGCTAACGACCTAGGGTGCCTCGATGCCGTGCTTCTTCGTGGGAGGGGGCGCTGACATCGAGGCACCCTACTGCCACCGAAGCGGTGGAGTTACCGAGGTCGGCTTTAAGTGCATCGAACAACAAAGCCACCGGCTGAGACAACAGCGCAGAGAGGGGAGGGCAGGGAGGCATTTCGCGCACGCATACACGCACAGCTGCGCTGCCGGCTCAGCCAGCTAAAACATAGCCTTCCAGATTTGTTTCTACTAGGTGAGAGCCACCTCCCGAGCGTGGATTAAGGCGCCACTTATAGCCCAAACAAATCCAAGTCGCAGATTTTCAGTAGCCCAAATAAAGCCACATAGCCAACTCGCCCAAGACGACGCCAAAGCCTCTTTTCAGTAGCCCAATTCGGATATGTAAAGCTAAACTTGGCAACACTGGAAGTTTGGTGGTACGCTGAGGCAGCGTCTTCTGGGGCGCTCAAGAGAGGAAGGCGAGAAGAGCGTGCGACGCGCGAGTGGGGCAGCGGAGAGGTGTGTGCGCTCTGGGAGGAGGGTCATGGGGGGGGGGGCAGGGACGCACGTATCGTGGTTCTACTCCGGCCATGGTGGCTCACACGACGCGGCCTCGAGCGCCTATCTTGGGGGTAAACCGCGGTTGGTTTGAGGGCTAGCCGAGAGACCCGAGATACCTAATGGCTTCGTGCACGCTGTGTCTCAGAGCACCTGCTTCGGGTTTTAGCTACAGGTAGCAGGAAGGCAAATTCGCTCGCCTACGCCTCCACTCGCCATCAGGCCAGCCTTCTGACAGTGGGTGTCCGCGGTCATCGAGTGCTACGTGTCTATGTATGCGTGTGCGTGCATAAAACCGTGCTCGTTAATTTAGTTAAATAACTACGGCAGTTTATACCGCTATAGCGGTAAAGTTAGTACTTTGACTATAGTCAAAGTACTAACTCTGCGGCGTATAGCTGTCAAATAATTTTCTATCCCAATGAATGCTGCGCCTTTCGGGCGAAACTGCGACATTCTTTTTTGATCGGCATCCACTTCACCTATTTAATAAAGTCTGTTTATTTATGATGCAGCCGCGGTAGCCCAATGGTTATGGCGTTGCGCTGTTGAGCACAAGATCACGTGTTCACCATTGACCGTGGCAGCCGCATTTCTAGGAAAGCCAAATGGAATAACGCTAATGTCCTTAGGTTTTGACGTATGGTAACAAAACTCAGGTAGTCAAAATTAATCACGAGTCCCCACTGATGGCTTTGCTTATAATTAGAACGTGATTTTCACACGTAATGGATCATACTTTATTTGTGTAATTTCATTTAAAATAAACATTTCTAATGTATCAAGTTTAATAAGCAGATTTTCAGTGTACGCTTTTAAAATTTTACAAGTTCGAATAAAATAAAATAAGATGAGTAAAATTTCCTAACTGGGTGCTGAAACTATCGCAGTTTTGTAAACTATATGGTGTGATTGATGCATACGAAAATGTTTTTATTAGGTTATTTCTATTCATTTGTTTATTATATTCACAAGCCTTCAGTGCATGGATAAGCTCACCTTCAATATATATTCCTTTAGATAAAATACCATGTCACTTCTTCCTCCATTACGGAAAGTACCCTTGGCAGTCAACTTCTGGTAAGCGCCTCTGCAGCAAGGTAGTTTAAAACAATTTAAATATTTATGGGGATTTACGCACCAAAATTACGATCTGAGTTTGAGGCACGCCGTAGTAGGGGACTCCGGGAATACGGACCACCTCAAGTTCTTTAACGTGCACCTAAATCTAAGTACACAGGGTCGTTAGAATTGCGGTAACATCGAAATGCCGCTGCAATAACATACATCTCCTTTCGGCAAAAAAAAAAAAAAGATGTCTTGGAGGACTAAATACAGCCCGTAGAGAGGGCGCTCCCGCACAGTGTTGACATCGTCTGCATTGATAGTGAGTCAGTTTTCGGCAGACGGTGAAGGGGCATTATCGGGGTGCCGAATATAGAGCACCTCTTTTTGCAAAATTGATCACACGCACCACACTCAATCTCTCAGATGCTACAGTACTTCCACGTACGAAGCAGCACTGGCAGCTCGAGCATCAAGTAGGAATTGGGGGCGCACAATTTCATGCTAGAAAAAAAATATCAAGACGACTTCATTCTTTTTCCTTTTTTCCACACATTTTGGCTGTGGCTGATCTTTCTATTTCTATTACGAGGGCGGATCAGAAAGTTTTGCCACCATTTTTTATTAGGCAAAACAACGTACGTACAGGTAATTACAAATATAAGTACTATTCTACGTCATAATCATCACCATAAGCCTATTTTATGTCTACTGCAGGACGAAGGCCTGTCCCTGCGTCCTCCAATTACCACTGCCCTGTGCCAACCAATTCCAACTGGCGCCTGCAAATTTCTTAATGTCATCACCCCCCCGCCCCCTAGTCTTCTGCCGTCCTCAACTGTGCTTCTATTGTCTTGGTACCCATTTGTAACCCTAATCTTCCGCCTGTTATCTAAGCTAAGCATTACGTGACCTGCCCAGCTCCATTTTTTTCTCTTAATGCCAATTAGAATATCAGCTATCCCCCTTGGCGCTCTCATCCACACCGCCCTCATCCTGTCTCTTAGTGTTACGCCCAATGTTCCTCGTTCCGTAGGTCTTTGCGCGGTCCTTAACTTGGTCTCGAGCTTCTTTGTCAGTCTCCAAGTTTCTGCCACATATGCTAGCACCGGTAGAATGCACTAATTTTACACCATCCTCTTTAATGCTTATTGTAATCTTCCAGTCAGGGCTTGACAATGCCGTACGCACTCCAACTCATCTTTATTGTTCTGTAAATTTTCTTTCCATGGTCAGGGTCCCCTGTGTGTAATTAACCCAGGTAAACGTACTCCTTCACAGGCTAGAGGCTCACTGGCGAACCTGAACTCTTCTTCGCTTGCCAGGTTATTGATCATTGATCATTATCTTTGTTTCTGCATATTAATCTTGAAGCCCACTCTTGCACTCTCTCTGTTAAGGTACTCAATCATTAGTTGTAACTCATAAAGAGGACAATGTCATCTGCAAACTGTACGTTGCTGATATATTCAGCGTTGATTCTTACAACTAGGCCTTCCCAGGTTAAAAGCTTCGATACTTATTTCAGGCATTCAGTGAATAACATTGGAGAGAATGTGTCTCGTTGTTGGACCCGTTTCTTTAAAGGTATGGTTCTACTTTTCTTGTGGAGAATTAGGTCAGCTGTGAAATCTATATTCACAGTTTCCAAGATATTTACGTAAGCCTCGTGTACTTTTTGATTACGTAATGCCTCTATGACTGCTAGTATTTCTACAAAATGAAATACATTTGTGTAATCTTTGAAAGCTATATAGAGAAGCTCATTATACTCTGCGGATTTCTTGATTACTTTATTGCTGACATAGATATGATCCATTCTAGAGTATCCCTTGCTGAAGCCAGCCTCTTCGCTTGGTTGACTCAATTCCAGGGTTGGCCTTGATCTATTGGAAATCATACCTTGCAATATTTTTCCACATAGTCGCCACGCTAGTTCAGATATTTGTTCCATCGCAGCTCCAAATTTTAGATGCCCCTGTGGTGCAATTTTACCGACTGACTGTGGAACCACTGTCGGACTGCTGTCTTGGCTTCATTGTTGCACATGAATCGCTGCTCTGCCAGAAACTTCTTCAGGGGACCGAAAACGTGGAAATCGCTAGGGGTGAGTTCCGCATTCCATGGTAGATGGTTCAGAATGTCCCAGTGAAATGACCGAAGCTTGTCAGTGGTTTTGATTGCCACACTTCGTTGGTTGTACGCCATGGACGTGTGAAGCACAACGACCATCTTTGACAACTAAAAGTAGCTTCGTGCAGATAAGGCCGGGCTGAACCAAGAAAGCTCCACCGCTGGAAATAGATATGTTCACTTCTCATTTACAGGCGCAATTCCACTAAAAAAATGGGACAAAAGGGTGTCTGATTCGCCCTCGTATTCGAGGAACTACTTCAGGTTGATGTCGTGTTCTAAAGTCCAAGTGTTGTCGGTTATGACAACTCATGAAGTTTTCCAATCAATGCATCATTCTAGAAAAGCATACGCATTTGAGCTAGTTGGCTCACGTCTTGTGCGAAAACAGTGCAAATAGCCGTACTTGACAAAGGGACCGTCTTTTTTTTCAATTCCGCTTCCTTTGTGGTGTTTCCGCACAACCGACATTCTCCTCGTTGCCTGTTTTTTTTTTTTGAGTCGCCAGCTATTTTAGCAGCATCTTGATGCTAACGTTTATTTCCGAATTCTCCGTCAAAATCTGGCGAGCGGAGCACTTTCCCAAACAAGGTGCTCCATGTCAAAATATTTATTTAAAAAATCGCAGTTTCGGCCGAAAGGCACAGCATCGTTTGCGATAGCAAATTAGTGCACAGCTATACGGAGGATAGTGACAGCTATAAGGATAGTAATTTTATCGGCCGTACTAGCTTAGAAACATTCGCTTAATTACTAACTCAATTAACAAGTATGGTGTCAGCGCGCACAATCAAGGGTGAACACATCACACATAATGAATGCGCGCAATCGCTGTCAAAACGCTGGTGTGAGCAAGCGCAGCAGCAGCAGCGAGCGAAGTCACCTTCGTGCGGTCTGTCGTTTAAACACAAGAGCAGCGCGAACAAAAAAGTATGAGCCGTTTGCAGATCCCTTTCCAGATACGGTGCGGGTGACCACGTGCAGCCCTAAAATATGGTTGGCGGAGTCGTAGTCACCCCGCCCCTCCCTCGCTCCCGCACTGCCTATACGGTTTCCTCCATATATGGCGCGCGAGATTGAGCGGCGATCGTCAGTACCACTTGCGCCCGGCCGACTCTGCACAAGTCACAGATGGCTTTCAAGACACAGCGACCCCGAGCAGAGCGCGCCATCACCTCCTTCTTGCTCACGACGGACCTTGTCGCTGTCACAGATGACGTTGAAGATACATTCATAGAGAAATGATTCAGCAAGAGCGGACACTTCCATAGAGCCCAGCGGCCGGATTGACTACAGCGCACCAAGCCGTATTCTGAAGGCTAGCCGGAACGCGTTGCGCTAGCTGCGCTGGTCGCCGCGGAATTTTTTTCCCGTCTATGGTGCTCATCCGTACGCGGTCTTGGTGCGATATTGTTTTATTATTAAGTAAAAATGATTGCGAATCATTTTTACAAGCCTCCATGGAATATGTGCCAGGTGCAATTTCATAAAGAAGACGAAAGACACCTTGTGAAATCAGGAAATGTTTATTTTACTATCTGTATAAATGCTCGTTTCGGCCTTTTTATGCAATCATCCAACATTTTGGCACCAGGTCATCATCATCATCATCAGCCTAGTTACGCCCACTGCAGGGCAAAGGCCTCTCCCATACTTCTCCAACTACCCCGGTCATGGACTAATTGTGCCCATGTTGTCCCTGCAAACATCTTAATTTCATCCGCCCACCTAACTTTCTGCCGCCCCCTGCTACGCTTCCCTTCCCTTGGAATCCAGTCCGTAACCCTTAATGACCATCGGTTATCTTCCCTCCTCAATACATGTCCTGCCCATGCCCATTTCTTTTTCTTGATTTCAACTAAGATGTCGTTTACCCGCGTTTGTTGCCTCACCCAATCTGCTCTTTTCTTATCCCTTAACGTTACACCCATCATTCTTCTTTCCATAGCTCGTTGCGTCGTCCTCAATTTCAGCAGAACCCTTTTCGTAAGCCTCCAGGTTTCTGCCCCATATGTGAGTACTGGTTACACACAGCTGTTATACACTTTCGTTTTGAGGGATAGTGGCAACCTGCTGTTCATGATTTGAGAATGCCTGCCAAACGCACCCCAGCCCATTCTTATTCTTCTGGTTATTTCAGTCTCATGATCCGGATCCGTGGTCACTACCTGCCCTAAGTAGATGTATTCCATTACCACTTCCAGTGCTTCGCTACCTATCGTAAACTGCTGTTCTCTTCCGAGACTGTTAAACAATACTTTAGTTTTCTGCAGATTAATTTTCAGACCCACCCTTCTGCTTTGCCTCTCCAGGTCAGTGAGCATGCATTGCAATTGGTCTCCTGAGTTACTAAGCAAGGCAATATCATCAGTGAATCGCAAGTTGCTAAGGTATTCTCCATCAACTTTTATCCCCAATTCTTCCCACTCCAGGTCTCTGAATACCTCCTGTAAACATGCTGTGAATAGCATTGGAGATATCGTATCTCCCTGTCTGACGCCTTTCTTTATAGGGATTTTGTTACTTTCTTTGTGGAGGACTACGGTGGCTGTGGAGCCGCTATAGATATCTTCCAGTATTTTTACATATGGCTCATCTACACCCTGATTCCGTAATTCCTCCATGACTGCTGAGGTTTCGACTGAATCAAACGCTTTCTCGTAATCAATGAAAGCTATATATAAGGGTTGGTTATATTCTGCACATTTCTCTATCACTTGATTGACAGTGTGAATATGGTCTATTGTTGAGTAGCCTTTACGGAATCCTGCCTGGTCCTTTGGTTCACAGAAGTCTAAGGTGTTCCTGATTCTATTTGCGATTACCTTAGTAAATACTTTGTAGGCAACGGACAGTAAGCTGATCGGTCTATAATTTTTCAAGTCTTTGGCGTCCCCTTTCTTATGGATTAGGAATATGTTAGCGTTCTTCCAAGATTCCGGTACGCTCGAGGTTATGAGGCATTGCGTATACAGGGTGGCCAGTTTCTCTAGAACAATCTGACCACCATCCTTCAACAAATCTGCTGTTACCTGATCCTCCTCAGCTGCCTTCCCCCTTTGCATAGCTCCTAAGGCTTTCTTTACTTCTTCTTCTTTCTTCTTCTGGCACCAGGTAAGCACCCGTAGATCCCGTACAAAGCTCCACCGGACGACGTCAGCTGAAAAGGTAAATAGCAAGCATGTGTCATTTTGGTATTACCACCTTACAGGAATAATGAGTATAGAGGAGAAACGTGCGAAAGTGGTGAATCGGTGGCATTACAAACAACAGCAATTTGCTTATAGAAAGATGGCGTAGAAAATACCCGATTCATACCAAACAATACCGTCGTCAGTGGGTTCGGAATCCCAGCTAGTTGGCGAGGAAACAACCTTAAAAGAAACTGTGCAAAAGACGTGAAAAGGCATGTGACGAAGAAACGTACAGACCGAATTCTCTAAATAACAATTTTCTCCCTTGTGTAGATTGTTCACAAATATTGCTTCAAGAACCAAGCGACCCGTATTGTGTTAGTGTAGACACAAGCAAACAAAAATAAAACAGAACGGGCACCATAGGAGTTCCCGTGCTATAACTTGATGGTAGGTGCTTATCTCTGAGTGGTACTCTCGTTTCGGTCAAATTTTAGCTCATAATATCGCTGTTTGTTTTCTTTTCGTCTTGTGGGCAGATTTGACCGCCGCTGTAGCCAGCGACCAATGCCTTATTTAGCTGAAGACTTCGTACTTTATTGATCTTACTGCGAACGTTTTGGTGCTAATGAACTTTCGAAAGCATTGTTTCTGTTACCCGGAAGTCTTCCTACCAGAGTCAATAGAGGTGCAACAACTTGGCACTCCTCAAGATTTCCCCAGCGACTTGTCAGACTCAAGATAGTCCCTGCCATACCAGCCGTCATTGCTATCTTCCAAGCAGTAACTTTGCCAACGAGGCCTGGCACTTCAATTACCGCGAGAATTCGATTGATGCTGCCACGAAAAAAAATTTTCTTTTTCCCTCCGTCAACCATACTTCTATTTTGTATTTTAGTCTCGTTGCAACGTTTGCTAAAGGCAATTCTCTTTGCCAAATCATCACTGAAATGTGCAACGACCATGCCTCTGTATGATGTTCTAGGATATCTTCATGTTTCTGCAAAATAGAACCAATGACATTTTCTTGAAGACCATCTGTTCAGGAATATGTGCATGAATATGAATTTTGTATTGATACCACCGATACAAGTTTCTGTCTTCAGAACTAGCAATCGTATGCGATTGTATATATATATATATATATATATATATATATATATATGTGTGTGTGTGTGTGTGTGTGTGTGTGTGTGTGTGTGTGTGTGTAGTGTGTGTGTGTGTGTGCCGCGCCCACTGGTCGACTGCCACTCTTGAGTTGCTTTTATACTCTAATATATATATATATATATATATATATATATATATTAAGAATGGAGCAATAGCGAGTAACGTTTGCAGTCCCATTTACATTCCTATTGAAGCAAACAAGGTCGACGTAGCTATATTTGGTCAAACGCTGCAGTTGACATTCAGGACGCCGGCTGTGTTCTCCACGTCTCCTTTCACTTGGTGGCGTTGCTGATGTTACGATGTACACCTGTTTAAGTGTAAGAGAAACACCTCGGTGTTTATCCCACCTCAGCGAACAAACACGAGAACGCCTTTTTTTATTCATTCGGCAGCGTTTAGCGCGAAAATGAAGATTAAGATAACTCCCAGAAATGCAAGGCACTCACATGAGGGTTTCATGCAAAACTGCTTCCTATGCGTAAGGCACACATGCGACTCCTGAAAATATATGACCATTTGCAGCCTAGACACTTAGTAAATAGATAAATGGAAAAGTTTACAACGCTGAATAACGTAGTGATTTTTTAGGAAGATTGAGCATTTATTCTCATTTCCTATTCAATGTTATTGCCACCATCCAAACAAGAAAGCCGCCATCGAAACAAGACGTAGCAGATGGCGCTTTTAAATGTTTAGCAGTAGTCGAAAAATAATGTCACATAAACCAACGTTTCTACATGGGGACTCGTTCGTCCTTATGAAACATTGGCTTCAACGACGTTCCTTGAACAACGCCGTTATGCGACTGCAGGTGTTCTAAAACATTACACGCAGGTAATTCTTGGCTCCTGAATCAACTAGTTAGTATGGCAAACATACGTCTGGAAGAAAAGGGGGACATGCCAAGGGTGATTTGCGACAACAGATTGAGTGTGTGGTTTATTGAAATTCAAATAAAAAGTATTAGAACTTCTTATTCTGTCTGTTAAAAGTGTTCTATAGAACATGAGGAAACTTCACCTGGTGTACTCGTAGGAGCAAGCGTAGCATAAACTTAGTATATTGGATAACGATTATGATATCGTTAATGGACAGCAAATGTTAAAGATGTCAGGTTTGTTTACAGGCTATGCAGACTATCACTAAATACTTATGCGTACATGAATTTGTGGCATACTAATATTGATGTGAGATCGAAGTTTTAAACAACTATTTTAGAAAAGCACTTATACGCTCGTTCAAGTGATTGAGAAGTATTTTTTTTACAAATCCTTAGCCGGTAAAGGAAAACTTGGGCTGGCAAACTGGAAAAATGAACGTTGCATAAAGCTTACATTTAGAAGGTTAGAGGTGGCTGCTACGATGATGTGCGGGAAAAATGAAAAAAACTGCTCGCAGGATGTTTCTTTCACTCTTATTAAATTAATATTACTTGGATGTATGGTAAAGAAAGATTCTGGACCTCAAAGCCTCCCCCCGCCCATGCCAAAAAAAGAAAACTCAGTTACTAGCAAGCCTCGAGAGACCTAAACTATATCCTATAATCGTTTTTGTAACCAGTTTTGTTTGCCAGAAGATGCATACGTTGTGACGTCATGACACAGTAGGCGGTCATGTGGGACAAGAACACGGCGGCATTTGGGCACTCCTCACCCCTCGCTCGGTGATCGTTTAGGATTGCTACATCGAGCAGTGCCATAAGTACCAGCAGACAACCGAGTGAAAATAAAGCGAACACAAAATTTGCGTAATACTAAACATCCTGCAAATGGTGCAAACGCCTTCCCGTGAGAATATTTATCAAAGTACGTCGCTGTATCTAAGAAACAAAGAAAGCATCTGGAGAGACAGCATTGAGAAAGCAACCATAGAGCGTTATTTTTCAGACTACATTTCCCGAACCCAGAGATATTTCCTCAGTGACGGCTACTGTCACAGGGAGGATGAGAACCCATCTATCGTCATTAGGGGTCAAAAGACAGGCTGCCCGAATATAGCTGACAGTTGTTTGAGCACCACGGAGCAAAGTCATTCATTAACGATGAGCTTCCCGTCGAGGCAGGGGAACGGTCATTAGCTGCCTTTCGCTAGGCTTAGCTCGTCGATGTGCATGACGGAGCAGTGGATGCGTCGTCAAATATTATTTATAATTTAGTATTATCCCTTTCAATTTAAAGTTTTAAAATTTCGAGCACTTGAAACTTCTGTACTTCTCGAGTATAGGTGCACAATTTAATTCACTCAGATCAAGCACATACTAAGCTCATTCAGGAAGTCGTTGCTCTGACAGGATTGTCTGTACAAAAAAAAATTTTTACTTCGCGTGCTAATAAGTTTTTTTCTTGTTTGCATCGCATATGATTTATTTATTTATTTATTTTTATTTATCTATTTATTTGAATACCTAGAAGGCCCACAGGGCGTTACAGAAGGGAGTGGGAACAATAAATAGGGAATAAAAAACACAAAGCAAATGTTAGGTAACATATTCAAGCGCATTTTTAATATCACTGGCGTCTGTAATAGATACAATGGAGGTGGGCAAGTGGTTCCAATCATTACAAGTTCGAGGGATTAAAGAATGAAAGTGTTGGTTAGTGCGACAACGAGGAACAAGCACTATATAACGATGGTCAATACGAGTTTATATGAAGGAAGGGTGGGAAGGTAATTCCTGCTTAAGACGAGGGTTATGGTAGTAAAGCTTATGAAATAAGGAGAGACGTGCTATTTTCCTGCGTGAGGAAAGGGATGGAAGCTGTAACGCTGTTTTCATAGATGAAACACTGGAAAGACGGGAGTAGTTGGAAAAAATGAAGCGTGCGCTATGATTCTGCACAGCTTCAAGGTGAATAATAAGACTTAAGACTTCAGTAAATGGATCCCACACAGATGATGCATATTCCAGTTTGGAATGAGCAAAATTTTTATAAAGAAGGAGTTTAGGAGACGAAGGGGCCAATGTAAAATTACGGCGCAGGTACCCAAGCATGCGGTTAGCATTACTGACCATATAACTAACGTGTGGTTGCCAAGACAGGTTAGAATGAATGTGGACCCCTAAGTATTTCTAAGTGGTCACTTCTTCGAGAGGGGAACCATTTATGTTATACCCACAAGCGTTAAGGGAAAGTTTACGAGAAAATTTCATCAGTTTGCACTTCCTTGCGTTGAGTTTCATCTTCCAAGTGTTACACCAATGAGAAATATTGTTAAGGTCAGCCTGCAGTAGGGATGTGTCATTGATGTATGGTATGGTATGAAGAACTTTATTGAGGTCCTGAGGGATCAGTCTGGGACTGATGCGGGCCGCTCCCACGTCGGTACAGAGAGGCCGAGCCCCTCTGCCATCACACGGGCCCTCTGGACAGCCCTGAGTTGGTCCGCTAGCACTTCACTGTGCAGCATTCGCTGCCACCACTGTTCACCTCGAGAACCATCACCGGCCAACGCCAAGCAGCGCCACAGCATGTGTTGTAAATCGAGCAAACCCCCACACTTACTACAATAGACTGAAACCCCGCAGTCCGGATTAATTTTATTCATGATGACCGGGTTAGGGTACGTCCGTGTCTGCAGAAGCCTTAATGTAACCGCCTGCGGCCTACTTAATTTAGGATGTGGCAACGGGAATGCCCTGCGCCCTAAGTAATAGTGCTTGGTGATTTCGTTGTAGGTTAACAGTTGGTCCCTGTACTCAGGAGCGGGAGATCCAGCCCCTTCAGGGAGTACACGGCACACTAATCCTCGTGCCTCCCTGTGCGCCACCTCGTTGAGGATACGCGGGGCTCCCTCCACTGTCCCCATGTGCGCCGGGAACCAAGTAACGGTATGCGAAGTGATATCCCTACCCTGCAGCAGTCTGTTAGCCGGTTCCGCAACAAGTCCTCTCGAGAAGGCTGTAATCGCAGATCGCGAGTCGCTAAACACCAAAACTCTTCTAGAATCAAGTAGTGCTAGAGCAATAGCCACCTGTTCAGCAACCCCCGGGTCTTTGGTATAAATGGAAGCAGCATTTCTAACGCTCCCTTTGCCATCTACTACCACCACCGAATAAGCATTTTTACCATTAATCCATGCGGCGTCAACAAACGCAGACTCCTCCTCCTGATCCTTTGCCTCTCGCAACAAAGCCCTAGCTCTCGCGACCCGCCTCCCTACATTGTGCACGGGGTGCACATTCCGCGGAAATGGACGAACCATGATATTTGCCCTAAGGTTCACGTTCAACTCGTGTAGAGGCGCCCTATCGTGCGACACAGCCACCGATTCTTCAATTGACTGTAATATATACCTACCCGCTGGTGTACCTAGCAACCGCTCCCTCTGTGCGGTACGTTGAGCCTCAGCAATTTCATCTAAAGTATTATGCAAACCCAGTCGTAACAACATATCGTTTGACGTAGTCATAGGCAGACCAAGCGCAGCCTTGATGGCTTTTCTGATTAATGCTTCCAATTTATTTTTCTCCCCCCTATTCCAATTTAGCATAGCTGCCACATACGAGAAATGACACATAATAAATGCGTGAACTAAGCGCATCGCACCTTCTTCTCCTAAACCCCTATGCCTATTAGAGATCCGTCTTATAAGTCTTATGGCCTCCTCCGTTTTCTTGGTAATACGCTGAATGGTTCTAATGTTCGATCCGTTCGCCTCAAGTACAAAACCCAGGACCCTGATTGCTTCAACTTTGGGTATCACCGACCCTTCCCTAGTATGAATTCTAATGCAAGGCTCAACTTCCGGTACCCAACCCCTCGGCCTACGACCTAGCTTCTTAGATTTGAAGATCAACAACTCCGACTTTTTAGTGGAGCACTTGAGCCCCATGAGACCCAGGTACTCCTCCGTAAGCGTTACCACCTGCTGCAGCCTAGCCTCAAGCTCTCCATCACTACCACCGACACTCCATATAGTAATGTCATCCGCGTAGATAGAATAGCCAATATCCTGGACAGTGTCCAGTCTATTAGCCAACTTCGACATCGCCAGATTGAATAACATAGGCGAGAGTACGGATCCCTGCGGAGTACCACAGCAACCCAATTTAACGACTTCCGATTTTATCTCCCCAAACCTGAGACATGTCTTTCTATCCGTAAGGAAAGCCTTGACAAAATTGAAAAGCCGCTGCCCCATATTCAAGTCCGATAGCACCCGTAGAATGAAAGAATGTCGGATTTTATCGAAAGCTTTTTCCACATCAAGTCCAATTAGTGCCTTAGTATCCCTTGTTCGCCGGTCAAGGATCTGATGCTTAATCCTGATCATAGCATCCTGAGTCGAGAGGCCGGGCCGAAATCCTATCATCGAATGCGGAAAGACCCCATTGCCCTCAACATAACGCGTTAGCCTATTTAAAATGGCATGCTCAGCGACTTTTCCCAAACACGACGTCAGTGAAATAGGTCTGAGATTTTCAAGCCCTATGGCCTTGCCCGGTTTGGGTATCAGAACAGTAGTTGCCAGTTTCCACTCTTCCGGGAAAGAGCCTTCCTTCCATAGGCAATTGATCTGCCGCGTAAGGAACTCAATTGACCCATCGTCTAAATTCCGTAGCATTTTATTCGTAATGCCATCCGGCCCTGATGCCGATCGACCATTAAGATTCTGCAGCGCCATCCTGATATCACTTTCAGTAAATTCCGCGTCCATAGCTGCATTTTCGTCTCCACTATATTCCAAAACCCCATCAGGTGTATCGTGCCAGGTCTCCAAAGGAAGGTATCTCTGAGCCAAATCCTTTAGCAACTCCTGCTCCGTGGAGTCCCGACACGCCTGATGGACCAGCTTACCTATCACAGTCCTCTGATTAGACTTAGTGTTTGTCTCATCTAGTAAATGTCTGAGCAAACTCCATGCGCCTCCCCTCTTAATGCGACCATCAATAGAATTGCACACTTCATCCCATTGCTGCTTGCACAGTACCCGACAATGGTCTTCAATTTCCTGATTAACCACTGCTATACGCTTTCTAAGCCTTCTATTTAATCTCTGACCCTTCCATCTCGCTAACATCGACTGCTTTGCTTCCAACAAATGTGCCAGGCGACTATCCATGTGTTCCGTGTCAATATCGGTCTGAACTTCTTTAGTGGACGCCTCAACGTCACTTTTAAGCTGACTAGTCCACTGTTCCAAGGTCAACTCATTTCCTTCATCATCGATTCTCTGCGCTCTTCTTTTCCTAAATGCATCCCAGTCAACCATCCTGAATGTGCGCTCCTTTTTATTAGCCACTGCCAAAGTAATCATAAGTATGTAATGATCGCTACCAAAATCTTTATTAGAATTTGACCAGGACGAATCCACCACCCCTCGAACAAAAGTGAGATCAGGTGTCGAATCTCTACATGTCGACGTGCCACATCTGGTGGGATACGAGGGGTCTGTAATCAGAGTTAAATTCAAGTCTAGTGCCTGCTGCCATAGTCTCTCCCCCTTAATAGTGCTATAAACATACTTCCACACATGACATGGTGCATTGAAGTCCCCTCCAATAAGCAACGGTGCATCCTTAGCCAGATTGGTTGCCTTGGTCAAGAGAGATTTGAAACTCTGCTTCGTGTCCCGGGGGCTACTGTACAGGTTAAGCAGGTAAACGCTCCTCTGACATGACCTTTGCCGACCTAAGATTACTTCCACCATAATATATTCAATCTTGCAATCTGCCATGTGAAGATCATGTCTAATGTATGCCAACCTCCTATTAATGAGAGTAGCGAGTCCTCTGCCCTGTTCATTATCCTTAACTT
This sequence comes from Dermacentor variabilis, assembly GCF_050947875.1. Classification (NCBI taxonomy): domain Eukaryota; kingdom Metazoa; phylum Arthropoda; class Arachnida; order Ixodida; family Ixodidae; genus Dermacentor; species Dermacentor variabilis. Next base: position 92,982,087 of record NC_134573.1, read on the forward strand.
CCGCTTTGAAATTCGTTAAGGTCACGTTAGACGTCAGTGTTTCCTGTAACATGATAACTTGAGGCTTGACACCATGCGTTCTAACAAACTGCTGCAGAGACGCCTTCTTATGATTGAACCCCCTACAATTCCACTGCCAAATACTAAATGAACTATTTAATAGAGCCATCTTGACCACGGAATTTTGGTGAACTATTTTTGAGCTCAAGTCCACTCGGCGTCTTACCCTGCTGGGCTAGCGGCCGAGTGCACTCCCGCTCCATAACAGGGACCACTGTCTCGTTTAGATATATTTCAATTTTGCCTAATCTCTGATCCGTGATATTTTCCCGTTCTTCTATCCGCTCCAGTCTACTAATGATCTGATTTACACTTTCTTGCAATGTCGCCATCAGTGCTTTAAGCTCGGAACCGACTTTACCCTGAATCCGGACGGTCGAGGATAAGGCCCTCTTTTTCGGAGCAGGCGTCTCTTCGTCCGCCATTGTCTGTTCTGCGACCTCCACAGACCTTGGTACCTCAACCGAGTCATCATGTTTCCCAGTCTGTCTTAAGCTATCGTTGTTACCGGAAGGTAAGCCGTTCCTAAGTACAGCCATCTCCTTGATAAGCCCGTCAATGGCTGCTTTTAAACTACGATTCTCTCTCTCCAATTGCGCAATCCTATCCCTATCCTTATTACCATCCACATGCTCCTGGCGCTGCTCGGGCGCTCGGCCGGCGTTGATGCCACCCTTGACCTTGTCAGCCCAGGTGGTCTGGCTCCCAGCTGCGCCGCCGTTGCCACCAGCTGCAGGAAAGCGCACCCGCGCCTCCATAGAAACGGATCGGCTCCTGGTCGTACGAGTCCCAGAAGATGGCCGCTGCCTCGACCTGGAGCGGCTCCTAGAGCGCGAGCGTCCCTTAGAGCGTTGGCGGGCGCTCACCAGCTGCACCATCTCGGCTGCCTCTTGTTCCGCCGTTAGCTCCGCCCTGGCTCTCTCCTGTCGTCGTACACGCACGACGTAGGGAAGCTGGTATCGTTGTCTGCATTGTTTATCCGCGGTCAGGTGTCGTCCGCCACAAAGCTTGCAACAAGGCACACAGTTGTGATCCTCTTCAGGGTTCCGAGCCCCGCATCCTCGGCATTCAAAACAATCGGGGGCTGGGCAGACGTCCGCCCGATGTCCAAGCTTGCCACACACATAACATACATCCAACTGCTTTCGATACAGGAAGCACCGTACCAGAGTTGGCCCATATCTGACGAAATTGGGCACCTTTAACCCATCGAAAACAATGATGACTGATCCTGTATTTTTGATGCGTTTGGCCGCCATAGCCAGCGGATTGCGATCATTAACAATGTTCCGCACAAGTGTCGCGGGGCCATCCATAATGTCTACATTGCGAATGACCCCCTTACACGTAGTGTGTGGGGCCGTCTCGTACGCACTGACCTCAAAATCCTTGTCTGCCACTCTGATTGACCTGAGTCTCACATAACGTTCAGCGTTGCTCCTTTCTGGCGTACTAGCCACCAAGATATTTTGCATAAAGTTCGGGCAAATAACATCTTCCCGAATCTCTTCAATACCGAGGCCTGCCGCCTCTACGATTGCCTTGCCCACCGATGTAGAGCTAACTTTCTCCAAATTCAGTCCACCCCGTGGGCGAATGACTATTTTGATGTGTTCTTGTGGCATCGGTGGCATGCGCGACGCCTTCACAATGCGATTCTTGATTGCCGAGCCTCCGCGCCGTTCACCTGCGCCCCGTCGTTCAGGCATCTCACTTGGCGAACCGCCATCACCTAATGCATGCCTCGTCGTAGTTCTAGATTTTCGGTTGGACACTGTCCGCCATCCCAGGTCTTCAGTAAAGTCCTCCGCCGGGAGCACTTCCCCTTCAACGTGCATTGCTGCCATGCCGCGCTAGGTCTACCAGACGCTAGCTCTCGGCCAGCGTGGCGTGAGCACAAAAGTTCCAATGAAGTCCAAAAAAGGGGTGGCCCACCTCAAAATCAGGTATCCGCTGAATCTTCTCTTCTTCACGGATCCGATGATAACAAATTTACACCACTAGGTGACCAAAAAAGGCTCGGAAGCTTCGAAAAAGACGGACCCATAAAAGCCCACAAGCCTCCTTCGAACTTCGTCGTCGTCTTCCCCGTGTCATTGATGTGTCAAAGTCTAATAAAGGAATAATTAACACAATCATTCAAATCGTTTATGTAAATTAGAAAAAGAAGGGGCTCAAGGAAGCAACATTGGGGTGCCCCTTAAAGGACAGGACAGAGAGAAGAATCGTAGCCATTAGCAGTTACAAATTGCTGTCGGTTTACCAAAAAGTTCTGCATCCAAGGAATACTGATACAACCAAGATTCAGTTTAATGAGCTTAAACAAGGTCAAAAGTCTTAGAGAAATCTAAGGATGCAGAATCAATACAACATCCCAAGTTTAGAGCTACGAATAGGCCATCAGTAAATGAAATTAATTGCGGTTCACAGGAGAATGTCTGAATGACAGGAGTAAGAATAAATGACGTTTTCAAAAATCTTACAAGGGACACTGGTCAATGATATTGGACTACAATTTAGCGCAGAATGAGTGTCACCAGATTTAAACAACGGCACGACTTTGCCCGCCTTCCAGTTACAAGGCAACACAGCAGAATTTAAAGTCTGAGATAAAAGTTCATACTAAACATGGATGACTAAGAAACCGTACTTTTCAAAAACTTTGCGTTTACACCATCGACGCAGCATGATGACGAAACCTTTAAATTGTTCATGAGGCCAACGATTCCATCATAATCAATTACTACAGCATTCACTGTAGGAATGTTCGGGTCACAAAATGTTGGGAGGCGTTCAGCGCGCTCATTTAAATATGTATTTGAAAATACTTCGTTGAATACGTAACAACGTTGCGAACGCTGTTACGTAAAGCGTTTTGTTTTTCATTCTGAAGTTGCTTTAAGGACACATTAAACCAAGCTGACCTTTGTTTGTGACGGATGACCCGCAGGGGTACATATTTGCTTGTTAGACATTTAACTTTACTTTTAAACGTTTGCCAGTTTTCTTCGACAGTGCGCTCGTAAAAGCTGGGCATGCAGCCTTCCAAGAAGGTTGCTAGTTCACTATTGATAACTGAAAAATCAGCGTTCTTATAATCTCTGATGGATTTTGGCTTACTGATGGGACGCTTAACAGCTGCTTTAATTGCAACGTTAATAACATAGAGGTCGTTCAGTCCTGGCAAAGAACAAATTGAACGCACGAGATCAGGAGCTGTTAGAATAAGATCAAGTACATTAGCGCTGTACAAAGTAGTTCTCGTTGAAGTAGTGACTAATTGAGTGAAGTTGAAATCACAGTGTAACTTCGCGAAGCTTTCACTTGAGTTGTATTTCAGAAAAGGAAAAGGACCGGACCATTCAATGTTAGGAAATATACAGTCACCTAAAAAAAATAGGTGCGTGAGGGAACCGAATGACAATAACATTCAAAGCATCATGAATATCAGAACAAAATTATGTAAAGCGCGAGGTGGCCGGTAGCAAACGCAAAAAAAAAAAAATGTATCACAGGGGTTTATGGGTCCGCATGCGCACAGATTTTCTAAATGTGACTCAGTGCGAACATAATAAGCGACAACGGAATCGAAACAGCTATCAGAACGCCTCCTCTTGATCTAGAGCCAAGATCAATAATTAATTATGGGGTTTTACGTGCCGAAACCACTTTCTGATTATGAGGCACGCCGTAGTGGAGGACTCCGGAAATTTCGACCACCTGGGGTTCTTTACCGTGCACCTAAATCTAGGTACACGGGTGTTTTCGCATTTCGCCCCCATCGAAATGTGGCCGCCGTGGCCGGGATTCGATCCCGCGACCTCGTGCTCAGTAGCCTAACACCATAGCCACTGAGCAACCACGGCGGGTAGAGCGAAGATCAAAGCGGTAAAACTTGAACCCCTTTTTTACACTAAAATATTTCGCTATCACGCACCTTGGACGATAACCACATCTCCGTAAGCACGACGACATCAGTACTTCACGTGTCAATTAGATCATAAAAGTCATAACGCTTGTTAACAACACTACGAGCATTGGACAAAAGAAAATTAACATTACTAGATGAACTATTTTGCCTAGGTAATAACTATGACAAACGAGTGTTACTTGAAGCAGGTGTAAACACGTCATGGCTATGGGCAACAGGTGAACCACTATTCACAGGTGCATCAGACACGGTATCGGTGGACGCGACATACGTATAGCACTTGTTCTTCAAAAACAACCATTGTGGCGAATTGAGTACGGTTCTCCGATGTTTTTCGGTCAACTTGGGAAAACGATGAAGCTCATCGAATACCTTGCATGACACTGCCTTCTGCTAAGATTACTCTTATTGCACCGCATCAAGGTTGCCATGCAATGCTATCTTATCTTCGTGCTGCGGTTGATAACACCGCAGTTAATGAACTCTCCAAGAGACAATGGCTGGATTCAGTGCCTCTCTCGCTATTTCCGACCAGCCGATGAGCGCCATAGAAAAAGAGACAAAGCCTTTCAAGCAACTTGTGTTTACCAACGAATAAACATTGCACTCTCGTTAATCCCTGAACAACAGCCACAAGTTACATCTTAAACCAATATAAATTCCAAGATATACCAAAGCGAACTGAATCCTTAGATGACCCTAGGCTTTGAATTATGTGGGTAGAATAGAAAACCATTCAAAATCTAAATTTCGCTTGCTCAAATTGTTTTCTTTTTTAGATGAGACTGTGTACGTTTTGCTGTAGCCAAGACTACTCTGACGGCCTTCCGCTGTACGCGAAGAGCAAACACCCCTTGCATTGCTCAAACACTCGGCCATTTTTCGCGCTTCAATACCTGGCTGGCCAATCTCGCCCGTTAAATCCGAATCCCTCACACCCCCTCCCCAGCAGCAGCTCCCCCTATTCCGTGCCCTTTCGCGATTTTGAAAAGCTGACATGGCTACGGAGAATACCAGGATGGCATGCGTCATCAGTAATCACAGCCAAAGGGTTAAGCAGTATTTTATCGATGGACGTCGGCTATTTTTCGGGCATTAGTCTCCTTTTCGCGTGCCTCGAAGAATAAGAACGCGCCAGCTATTGTTTACTGAAGGTTGCACAATCTCCTATGTCAGCTTTGGGCAGCTGTTTGCCTTGCCTATTTATACCATACCTTTAGATGCCTGTTCAATTCTTCAAGCACACTTTGCCTAGCGTAATCTATAAGGCAACACACACGTCGGATGCAATAACTTCGCCTTGCTACCTTAACGACGCTAGTAAATTGCATTGCCTATTGGGCTCTAATGGCCCTGTTGTCACAATTTATGAAGTCAATGTTTACACTTCGACCGACTACTTGCCGATTTGAATAAAGCCAACAACAGAAGGTACTCGCATTACGCATCTCCCCAGAGTCGGAAATACATGCTGCGTGATGCTTGCGTTTGAAGGAGACAGCCTTCTCTCTCACGTCAAAGTTGGCCTTGTCCGCCACCCAGTTTGACCTTGCATACCAAAGCGCCTACAGTGCCATAAGTGCTTCAAAACCGACTACGTAAAAACGGTCTGTGCGAAAAATATTGTGTGCCCACGGTTCACTGAATTTCATTCAGAAGACGCCACAAACGGGACTATGCTAAAGTCGCCTAATTTCCGTGGTTCCCACGAAGACTAATCGCACTTCGCGGAAGGAATTCGTGGTCCTATAGCGTGCGGTTCGGTATCACTCAACACACAGGAAGGCTACCGCTACACTTAGGCGGTGACGTTAATGCCACCGTAGAACAAAACAAAAAGCCACACCAAGTGACTCGCCGTCTTCCGCGACAGCAGTTCTGCATCAACGTGGAGCGCCAATATGAAATATACTGTGAAAATGAAGGAAGTGGCAAGACTCAATCATCCTTTAAAGTGGACCGCCCTTCCAAGCGCACAAACGATTGTGAAGAGCTCCGCACACACCAGCTTCGACATCCACCTAGAGAAACTTCACCAGCTGCGCAGCCGTTTCGAACAAAGGTATAGACGTACACAGTCCATTCCTCGTTACAGATTGGCCAGATGCACACAGGAGAAATTACAGCGGCGCATGGTACGCTAGCTTCACAACTGCGGGTTTTTGTGCGAGTCTCTGAGATCCCCGAGAGGTTTTGTCTCTTATAAGGAGAACTGTTCGTGGGCTCCGTGCAACTGCAGGACAGCGCAAACCATTTAATTATCTATCTCTTTATCTCCAATGCCGAGAGATTAAACTCGCAGTATCTTCTGCAGGAGGTTTTGCGGTGAAGCATGGTCAACTTGAACGCAGCCTTCCGACAACTCATCCTTCTCACGTAATCCCCGTATGGGGTGGCGTTTTCTCTTGACGAACTAGAAGCTGCTTTGGCTTTATGCAGGCGTTCCTCAGCGCAAGGACCAGATAGTATTACATACTGCACTCTGTGTATCCTTAGTGAACATGCTTGAAAGGCACTCCTGCTCCTTTAAACCGACTCCTGGCCCACTGGCATGGTTCCCGAGGAATGGAAGACAAGCTGTCGGATTGCGCTCCTCAGTCAGTCAAGAACTTCATTGAGGTCCTGAGGGGGTTTAAGCCGTTGGAGATTGCACGCGGGGAGCTCCTTGGGCCGAAACGGTAGGCGACGCCCAAGTCGGGACGGGAACGTGGTGACGCTCCGCCAGTTCTTGGGCCCTCTGGACGGCCTTGAGTTGGAGTGTGAGGTCTGGGCTTTTGAGGGCTTCTTCCCATTCGGGCTCACTGGAGAGAGGGCCCTCTGGTAACGCGGTACATTGCCAAAGCATGTGCGCGAGTGAGCAATAGAGTTCTGGGCAGTCTGGGCAATTTGCCGGGATTTCTTAATTGTAGTGGCTTAATAGGCCTCGTGACGGATACGAGTCCGTTTGCAGCATTCGAAACGCGGCCGCCTGCGCGCGCTCGAGTTTGGCGTGCGGGATCGGGTATTTCATTCTGCCTTTTCGATAGTGTGAGGTGATTTCTTGGTAAGTGAGTAGCGGGTCATTAAACTGAATGTCCAGCCCCTCGGAGGCCGTGGGACCGTCGCGGCGGGCAAGTTCTCGCGCACGGTCGTGGGCCGTTTCATTGAGGTTGGGTTTTTGCGGGTGGATGTCTTTCCCCATGTGAGCGGGGAACCTGGAGAGGCATCGTTTGCACTCTTTTGAGCTTGCTAGTAGTATATGCGCTACCTCTTTCGATACATTGCCGCTTTCATAAGACCAAATTGCAGCACGCGAATCCGTGAGGACATGGGTAAATGTGGGGTCTGCTATGGCGATGGCTACGGCTATATGTTCTCCTTTAGCGCTGGTGGTCGATTTAACCGATGCCGATGATCGTAACGTTCCGTTGCCGTCCACAACTGCTATCGCGAAAGTTGATGTATTGCCGTACTTGGCCGCGTCCACAAATGCGGTGGCTTCACGATTCGCGTCGGTGCGGTCGAGAATCGCACGGGCGCAGGCCCGGCGCCTACCCGCGTTGTATAGTGGGTGGACGTTTCTGGGAAACGGTGAGACTCTGTAGTTGTCTCTAATTTCACTCGGTAGGGTAACAGCGTGCTCGAGATAGAGAGATGGGGAGACATTAGCTGCGCTTAGAATTATTCTACCTGCTTTGGACGAGGATAGGCGGAGTATTTGCGCCATACTCTGAGCCTCGATCACTTCGTCGATGTTGTGCATGCCTAGCTGATCAACCTTTGCTGTACTTGCTCTTTGCGGAATGCCCAAGACCTGTTTGATGCTCTTGCGCGTGAGTGTGTTTAGTTTCGTCTTTTCTGTTTTCGTCCAATTGTGGGCAGAGGCCACGTAATTAATATGGCTTATAAGGAACGCGTGGTATACGCGCAGAAGGTTATCTTCGCAGAGACCCTTTCGGCGCCCTGAGACTCTGTGGATGAGTCTGATCATGTTTTCGGTTTTCGCGGTTAAGTGTTTTATCGTGTGTCCGTGGCATCCGGTGGCTTTGATTAGGAGTTCAAGAATGCGTATGTGGTCGACTCGCGGAATCTGTTGTCCGTCTCTTGTGTGTAGCGCGATCGGTAGTTCGTCTAGAGGAGTTAGGTATCGGACTCCTTGGCAAGACTTGCGATATAGTAAGAGTTCCGATTTCTTGGAGGATAGTTTCATTCCTGTGTCTAGTAAGTACTCCTCCGTGGCATCTAAGGCAGACTGTAATGCCTTCTCCATGTCTGCAAGGGAACCTCCCGGGCTCCAGATGGTGATGTCATCTGCATATAGAGCGCAATTAACGTTCGCGATGTCTCGTAGTTTGTCGGCGAGTCCCTTCATCACTATGTTAAATAGTAATGGAGAGATGACGGAGCCTTGCGGTGTTCCGACAGAGCCCACCGTATAGCGGTCCGACTTAAGTTGTGAGACTCGCAGTCGGGCTTCTCTGTCTTTTAGGAAGGGACGCACGTACTCCTGAAATCTCTGCCCGAGGCCGAGTCCTGCCACAGACTCCAATATGAAGCGGTGCGGGACGGTGTCGAATGCCTTCGTCAGACTGAGGGCGAGGATGCCTCGAACGTCTCTTGTTTTAACGTCAAAGACCTGTCTCTTTAGGAGCAACATGACATCTTGCGTGGAAAGGTGGGGTCGAAACCCTACCATGTTGTGTGGGAGGAGTTCGTGTTCCTCAATGTAGCGTGATACTCGGGTTTGAATGACGTGCTCGGCTACTTTACCCACACATGAAGTAAGAGAGATAGGGCGTAAATTGTCGAGGTTAAGTGGTTTGCCGGGTTTGGGGATACGGACCACCGTGGCCGTGCGCCATTGCGTTGGTACCTCTCCTGTTTCCCACACGTGGTTGATGTCTTTAGTGAGTAATGTAATGGCCTGGTCGTCTAAGTTACGTAACATTCGGTTGGTTACCCCGTTGGGTCCTGAGGCCGACCTGCTGCTTAGGTTGTGTAGCGCCTCTCGGACTTCTGCTTCCGTGAAGGCAGCGTCTAGTTCGGGAGAGGTTTCGCACTTTGTGCTCGGGTAATCGTTGGGGTGAGCGTCGCCTAGCGGAAGGTAACGTTTGGCGATTTCTTCCAGGAAGGACTCTTCCGTTCCCCCTTTCTCTTTATGTGAGTGTAAAAGTCGGTCGAGCGCGTGGCTTTGATTGTCCTTTGTTTGGCTGTCGTCTAACATGCGTTTCAGGAGGTTCCACTTACCTCCGGTCCGCATGCGGCCGTCGACCGCCGAACATAGTTCGTGCCATTGGAGTCTTGTGAGCTCCGTACAGTATTGTTCGATGTCTCGGTTGAGTATCGCGATGCGTTTGCGCAGGTGTCTGTTGAGACGTTGCTTTCTCCATCGCGCAAGTATCGAGGCCTTGGCCTCGAGTAAGTGTGCGAGGTGAGGGTCAACCCTTGGGACCTCCAATTCCGTTTGTATGGTTTTCGTGGCTCTAGTTACGTCGCCCATTATCGCAGAGAGGAGCTCTGCGAAGGAATCGTACGTGTTCGTGTCTTCCTTCCGTAACTGGCGGAAGCTATCCCAGTCTGTGAGGGTGAAAGACCGGGGTGGGGCCGTCGTGTTTGGTATTTCTGTGCGTATGACGAAGTGATCGCTGCCCAGGTTCTCTTGCGTATTCGTCCATGTGTAGTTTGCTACATTTCGGAGTAACGTGAAGTCCGGCGTAGTATCGCGTCGACGTACCCAATCTGGTGGGGAACCTGTGGTCCGTCACCAGGGTGAGGGACAGGTCGTCGGTCGCGCGCAAGAGGTTGTTTCCGCAAGGCTTGATTGTGGGGTAACCCTACGACGGGGGGGTGGGGGGGCGTTGAAGTCCCCTGCGATAATGAGCGGTGAGTTTCGTGCCAATGATGTGGCTTTAGTAAGGATCGCGTGGAAAGATTGTTTGTAGTGCGCTGGGGAGCTGTAGACGTTTAGTACAAAAACGCTTTGTTTTAAGAGTCGGTTAGGTACGAGCTCGATTAGGATCGCCTCGATGCGACTGTTGGCATGTCACTTTCGGGCTGTTCGTCATACCGACCTACCGCGCTTGCTAGTTGTGCAGAAAAAGTTATGGAACGTATGGCTCTATCGAGTCTGGAGTCGTACCTAGAGCACTGTGCAAGTTACTCTAACATGATCACACGATTCAGGCACGGCTGTTCACCTAAAAACAGCGTTGTCGAATTAATGACGAATGGCGAATTCCGGAAAGTCTGTAGACGGTCCTCTCTTGCCTTCTTTCTAGACAATAATGGGGCTTTCGACACTGCCGCCCACAAAGCCATTCTTAAAGCGTTAGAAGTTATAGCACTTGGTGGAAAGAAATACCTCTTAGTTCGTAGCTACCTACACAGGATATTATTGTAAGTGCTCACCAGAGATAGCCCGAAATCCCAGTAATACAATAGCTGCGAAGTTCTTCACGACAGAGTACAAAGCTAAACGCTATTTAATTTGTCCCCAATTGGACTAATCGAGAAACTACCAAGAAGTGTTCGACTCTCTGCCTACTCAACAAGATCTGTATCTGGACGTGGTCGGTGCCACGGTTTCGGCTTCACGCCCGGCTTCAGAAGGCGGCCTTCTTAATAATATGCTGCTTCAGAAACAAGGACTGGAGTCGTCGCCGGAAAAGTGCGCGATGATAGTATTTACCTGAAAGCCAATGCCTGCATACGGCGTAATAATCAACAGACAAGTGATATTGTGCTGAAGAAGTCACAAGTTGTTGAACTTGAGATTTGCGCCTAGGTTTTCGCACCATAGGATTCAGAAAGAAAACGCTTTTGCCGACATGAAGGGCACACTGTCTACACGCTACTTTTTTAGAAGACCTGAGATGGTTGTATACTCTAGCAGTTGAAGGTCGATGATATCTAAGCGCGACGTCCTCCCATGACTACTGTCACCTTGGATGGAGCGCAGCATTATGCTACCTTCAAGATTTCTCTTCGCAACATCTCTGGTTAACACCCTTATTTTTGGCGACGTCAAAGCCTTGCGGTGCATTCAGCTTCATCGTAACATCGCCTTTCACTGTAACCTCATGGTTCCCTGTAACATCACGGCTCCTTGTAACGTCACCCTCAAGGCCTCGAAAACGAAAATGAAGATTAGGATGAATATGCCTGTTTGAATCGCCACAGTGACACTCCAGTGAAGACTATTATTAAGCACTGCTTGTGTAAAAGTACTTTCTATTTTATGAAAGAGACTTCTAGATCATGGGAAAGGGTAGAGTGCACAGAAACAAGAACAACTCATGTGCACAAATTTGTAGCTTGTGACTTAATTATATGCGGAATTATTCGGCAGTTTCTCAACGTTGTATGCATGCGGCTCAATTAGTCATTCGTTACTATCACACCAAAATCGAATCACCCTAAATTGGCGTATGTTGAGTTCGGATCCGTAAGCTAATGGGCACATCGCTGTCACCACTAGCGTGCTGCTTCATCGCTGTCGTCCATGCCAATGAACCAGACAGAAAGAGAGAGAGAGGGATCTTTATTAGAAAAACAGAGAATTTTGCCGGCACGTATATAACCGCTGGCATGCTGCTCTGTATAGGGATGGGGAATGCGATTAAAAGATTCCAGAAGAGAGTGGGAGAAAAAGAGGATAAAAATAAATATGAAATGTCCGAGTGAACCTGATACTAATATTTACAGGTGACATGGCGGGTAAATTTAGGCTTTTCTATATGAAGTGTGCAATATTTAAAGTTTTACTATTAGACCAATTTCCGTCAGGTATTTGAAAAATAAATCCAAAACCCGTCGCTCTTTTGAAGGGCCGGGCGTTGGACCTAATATGCTCGCAAACGTTAACAGTCCGCGGCAAATCATGTCCATTTGGTGCTCAAGAATTGTCTCTCGTCGCGGTACGCGGCGCATTCTAGTAATATATGATCAATTGTCTCTAAGTTGCGACAGTTCTAACAGTATGGGTTAGTGGTAAGCCCTATGCGGCACAGATAATTGTTCGTGTATGCCACGTTCAGTCGAAGACGATGGTACAAGGTCTCTAAGTGTCGAGGAAGTGGTCGTGGAATTTTCGGCGTCATTTCTGCGTCAATGTAACGCATGAAGTTATTTTGGTGAAGCTGCAGGTTCCAGATGCGGTCTTTTTCTTAATAGGCATATTTTTTGCCATGTTTGAAGCGTGAGCTTTTGTAAAAAATGTTGGTTTCAACTTGCGGTATTGGAGTACATTTCTGGCAGCTTCATCCGCTCTTTCATTTCACGAATCCGGCATGGCCAGGTATCCACTGGAACTTTATGCAATGCCCAGCAATCTTAGCCCAATGAACCAGCGCAAAACTGTTCCGTTATGTTGCGTTGCGGTAAAGCACATCAAGAATTTTTTTTATCATATGGCGGTACTACGTAGCCGAAATTTACGTAGGTTGGCTCGTGCTAGATCCGCCCCTTTTACACGTTCCCGCTATTCCCCTGGGCATATTGTGCCAGATGTTAATGGCTTCCCTTAGATTCACATTAAGCCACGTCAGAACCACCCGCAAATTTCGAGTGCCTACGCTGTCAATAGCACGTGCGAGTACGGCCCACCTTTTGTAATGGAGATGAATGAGACGCACGCACTGCAAGTTATGGTGCGTAGCTCGAGTTAGAGGATGTATTGCTCGCGCGAACGCAATCATCTGGCACGCATTCGTAGCCCCATGCAGTTTCTTCTCTTGCTCAGGTGTACGCAACGTTGTGGATTTTCAGTGTACGATACTAAGAGAAAGAAAAAAAGCTGTGAAAAGGAAACATCAATGCTCTCACCAAAAATTTTACACATCTTGAACTTAGCGTGGTGAAATCTGCCTTGGATGATATCTGGTATAGCCTCTATTGATTGTTGGATATGTATATCGAACATGTTTTCCCACCATGCTGCAAGTCGATGTTCAGCGCTCAGTGCATCCTCTTTTAACCATGGGCTTCTGTAAGAAACGCATTGGCGCGTAATTTTATACGATTATGTTACCCCTGAGCCCGAAAAAAGCTAACTTAAAACAAGCGTTAGTAAGAGAACAACGGAACACCTTTTATACCTGAAAGGCGATTTTTGAAAGAAACAAATTGCTGCGTAAGTAAATTTAAATGCGCATACATGGTATGTATAGTGTAAGAGGCTTCTTTTTCTCACTGTCACTATAGTAAGTGGCTTGGCTTTCCAGAAAGAAATTTAGAAATAATAAAAGAAGAACGAAAAGAAGCGATGGCAGAGTGTTCGTCTAACAAAAGCATTAGGGAGATGATTGCCCAGCTGGAGATGCACGAGAACTGATTTCCCGGTTACTCTTCTCTCTATTACGAGGACGCGCGAGCTCAGATTCCTCCGTGAGTCGTGCTTCCGGCAAGAAGACAGGCTCCTGTCATGCGAGCTAGGAGGCTAGGAGGCTGCAGAGTAGCGCGCAGTCTAGTCGTCGGCGCTCGACGCTACAATATCTCACTCTTTAGGGTCACCACACATGCCCGACAGCGGGAGCGCAAGGAAAGAGTGAACGTCATACTGAAGAAGGCCAGCTGTCCGTGTGGCTTGGGGCACGCCTGTCGACGCTGTTATCATGCGGCTGTTATAGCGCTGTCACCTTCATTGCCAGCGGTGGCAATTAGCATAAAATGTACCGCATTCCACTGACTGTAGACAGCACCACGTCGCCCGAAGGCAAAATGGAGTGAAACTGGAAAAATAAACGCACTGCTTCAAATCTACTGTCTGGTTGACAACGATGACTGGGTTGATTGTGATCAAAATTTTGTCCTTGGTTAGTGTATTTCGCAATTCGCACATTACCTACAAAGTCTGCTTTCTTAGTCTAAGTCGATAATTTGGCGTCTTATTGAGCGTGATTTCCAAAACCACACATTGGTTCCAATATTACGGTGAGTCTGTCTGCCCCCTCCACAATATAATTTGGGATAGATTTATTTTTAAGTCTGGGACGTAAGCTGGCTTGGAGGTATGGAAGTTTCGTTGGGCTTCTCAATTGCTCACTATACCAAAGATAATATTATAAGGGAATCTCTTTTCAAATGGCAGTTATCAGGAAAGAAGCACTAATCTATTTCTTTAATAACAGCTGGCTTCTGAAAACACCTCCTTTTGAAATATTTTCGTTACTGCAGTATGTACAGAGTTCACAATGTGTCTCTATTACGTGTCTTATTCTCTATGATGTCAATTAACGCTAAACCAAACCAAACAAAAAAATACGGGATCAGTTAAAGGTACGAATGAGAGTGCGAATTTTGGGATTGACGGCGTATACATGCTGTGGGTAGTATATATAAGTGCCATTCGTTGTTTCAGTGAGTGATGTCAAAGAAACCAGAGCTTGAACCAACCCGTTTCTTGTGTTAGTCCCTATGAGGCTGCATATAAGCAGATTCGTCATGTGATTGCTAGTTCGCGTCAGCAGCACCAGGAGCCCTCAGCAGAAGCCACGGTAAGGAAAGTCGGAGAAGAGTCACTGGTTGTGATTTCCGCACGAACTGACTCCGAATGATCCGTAGACTCAACACCACTGACTGAGTGCACATACTAAGAAACATGAGTTGACATGAGCGATAACGCAACCACAGTCATTCGAATGATAAGTGTAGCAGTTTTGCATTGAAATTGAAGTATACTGACTTTATTTTTGGTCATGATTGCAGCCTCAGATCTACAAAATATAGATTTATTACTTCGCAAGCAATAAGAGATTTGTACGATTTAATAGATTTTGCGCACCATTCAGATGCTTTTATTTGGTATGGGTCGCTTGAGATTATAACGAAATCAAATTCGCGCTTTGTCCTATCTGACCATGGCGAGTAGATGTGTACCTCAACGGCGGCCGAAGTTGATCGTCGTCGCATCTATAAATAATAGAAGTTAAAAACAATTATGGGGTTTTACGTGCCAAAACTACTTTCTGATTATGAGGCACGCCGTAGTAGGGGCACTCCGGAAATTTTGACCACCTGGGGTTCTTTAACGTGCGCCTAAATCTAAGCACACGGGTGTTTTCGCATTTCGCTCCCATCGAAATGCAGCCGGCTTTGCCGGGATTCGATCCCCCGACCACATGCGCAGCAGCCCAACGCCATAGCCACTGAGCAACCACGGCGGTTCATAGAAGTTTGACACTGTTGGCAAAAATACAGATTATATCGTGTTACTTAAGACGGGACCATAATGTGTATACTTTTTGCAAGTATTTCACGGTGGTTCAAAGGCAACTGCATTAAGTATAGGTTAACACATATTAGCCGCATTAAATTCCTCCCCAGATTCGTAATCACACAAATCACTGATGAATTCCACGTCAACTGCGATAAAAGCTCAGAAATGGCTAATGAATTTCTGCGCCGTCCGCTCGACGTGTTTCACACGTCAAGCGTCTTAGACGTAATTTTGTAATTTTGTGTCGAAGGCGTTAATGTAATTTAAAATATTTGCAATAAATGTTTACGTATAGGCTGAACATTAGTGAAACAACATTGAAAGCGTACCAAAAAGCATTCCCATGAGAGACACTGTAATCGAAACCACATATGGCCTACTCGTTAACATGCACGAGAATTACCAGACAATCTTGATTTATTTCTCCAGAACCTTCATTCTTATATAAAATGTCGAGTCGGTTACCAAACTAAAAGCTAGTAATTTCCTTTAACAGCTTTAACTACGATTCTGGTAAGGAAACTTAGCTCTGATGTCAGTAGATTCACCTATTCTCCATGGGCGCTGACGCATACGACCAGCACATGTAGTCAGTTTTGAGCCATTAAAAGGGAGCGGTTGTACTGGCCTATATTACCCCATGAACTTAGTGGGGCCCATTTTGTTTACGAGGCACAATTGCATTGTCAAAATATAATTAGACCATTTCTTGCATAAATTGTAGTATAAACACGGACGCCAAGAAAAAAAAACACCAAGGACCGCATCACCACACAGTTTAGTGTTAGTCATAACACCTTCAAGTAATATTTGATGCCTGACAGCAGCATTCGATTGCGCGTTATCAAGGGCACCGCACGGAGAGGAATAAACTACAATGGGGAAGAACGCATTGCGCAATACAGTGATCGGGTTGCTATTTGTGACACCTTTCTGAGACCAATGTAGGTGCCTTACCTATATATATATATATATATATATATATATATATATATATATATATATATATATATATATATATATATATATATATATATATATATATATAACTCAAGAGAAAGTTCTGTAGGGCCGGTGCATAGGTAGTTGAACAGACGAAGGAACACACGAAAACTGCATTTCTAATATTTTAACGTTTGGGCCGTGGCACAGCCTTCGTCAGAATATATATATATATATATATATATATATATATATATATATATATATATATATATATATATATATATATATATACAAAGTCATACCCTTTAAAGGACCTCTGAACAACTGTCATTGTTTTCGACATTTCACAACAAACATGCGAATCGCGTAGTTAGCGTCCTGAATCTCATCGCCTGCAAGTGCGGCATCGCAATTCATGGCGTGGGACTGCCAAAAAAACAAGCAACCTCGTGTCTCCCTCCCGGTATTCCCGGTACTGCCTTCGCACGTCATGATCTCTATGGGCTGGTCCAGGTGACGTCACCAGGGGTAAAAGCTTTCGAGTGGTCCGTCGTCGAGGAGTGACAGCGCCAACTTGACACAGAGCCCACTGCGTGTTCCGAGAATGGAGGGGCGCTCCCCCAGTGTGTACCTGTGAATCTCTCGTTAAGCTTCCATTCAGTGAGTTTCCCTCGGATGAAGATCGGGGGTGGACAACGGAGAAGTCCTTCTTCCGACGTGCGGACACGACCGCTAGCTTTCGCTGCAATGGGTACCGTAGGTAAGGGTGTGTGGCAAGGGTGTGAGAATGTCAGTGAAGGGGAAGCATAAGAAGAGCGAGAAACAGGGGTGATCGTGTTTCTGTTCATCAAACGCCTGCAGCTTTTAGGAACACTGCAACATTTCAAAATATTTAGCAGCTATGATTCCATAGTGGTCTAATACACATCCGTTGCTGTTAACTAATTTTATGAGCTCACAGTGGTGCAGGCACTCTTTAAGAGCACATTTTGTGCCGGTGCGCACTTATGTGCTTAGATAAGTAAACAAGCTTATGAAACTGTATTTGCAGAATGTACACTCTGCACATATGTGCGTCACTATACAGCATATTGTTACGGTGGAAAAGAGGACAAAGTCGTCGGCGGTAAAGACGAGGAAGGGGCAACAGCCTCTCGGGGTTCTGAGCTGCTGTATATATACGCATCGTGTAAATACATCGTGTCAATAGCTTATGACTATTAACCAATCATGACAGAAATTATAGTTTATGAAATTATCCCGTTAAAACCGCCATTACATCACATCGTAGAGGACGGATAGAACGATTTACTATCTCTCAGTAACTAGCCTGCGGAACTTGTCAATTAAGAGCTTAGTAGAGGCAGTACTCACTACGTTCGAATTGTCGAAGACAATAAACAGCTGATCAAGAGGTATTAGGCGTGTTAGTCAGTAAATGCACCTTTCATTAACGTTTTACTTTTTAATTAAGACTGTTTCATTTTGTTGCTCACTGAATGGTCCCCTGGATATTTTGTTTCTTATCATACCACGAACACAGCCGTGGAGAACAACTCATCTTGCTTCACAAGTACGACATGTGGTGTCCTCAAGGGAAGCATTATCGGTCCGTTATTATTCGATATTTTTATTAATTACTTAACATCTAAGTTCACATCAACCTTACAATTGCTCGCTAACGACTGTGTTAATGTATCACAATATTTCCTGCTCTACTAACAACCTCCCGCTTCAGTAGGATCTTGATGAAGTTACCAAGTGTTGTTCTCCTAGGCAAATGGTTCCTAACGCTGATAAATGTAAAATAAATAGATTAAGCTGGAAACCGAAGATATCCTGCGTTCACCTACTCGCTCAATAACAACCTGTTATGTGATGCGGCATTTCGGTGCACAATAAGTTGGACGAACATAATGAAGGAAATGAGGAACATTAAATTTAATACAGAAATGCTCCAATGGTGAAAAAAAATGTCCTTCAACGGCTTTAAAAAAAAACTTTACCAGATGCGACTTTGTGCTTGCAATAAGGAACCTATAAAGCGTTTTCTAACCGTAAAATGCTTTCAGCTCCCGTTTTCGGCGATTTTCGAGGGACCTTGAGCCAAAAGCCAGAGCCTTCATCATTCAAGCGAGCACATCCGGGTAACCAGTCAAAACATTAAAAAATGCGGTCTCTGCCCCCTCCCCCCTCCTCAACATTTGTACAGGACAGCATTACATACGCCAGTTACTGCCCAAGCAAGTTGCGAAAAATATTGCTTCCGAGTTCTTCCTAAAGTTTGTGCGCAATATCACTCAAGCTGTAAATTCTAGTGCGCTGAAATTTAATTTGTCATTTCCAGCAGCGACGTTAGAAAGACAGATACAGGACTCCACACACTTCATTTTCATCATTTAGCGCCAGCGGTGAGTGGGTTCCGAGACGCGGGTTTTGCGTCGCCTTGAGAGACGGCGCCACCCCTCGTGGCGAACTCCTTCAGGTGCTTCTACCCGCTGCGGCGGTTTGGCGGTTACTTCATTGCGCTGCTGATCACGAAGTCGCGGGATCAAATCCTGGCCGCGGCAGTCGCATTTTGATGGAGCCGATGTGCAAAAAATCCCCTATCCCGTGCATTTGGGAGCAAGCGAAAGGTGAAAGGTGATCAAAATTAATCCGGAGTCCCCCACTACGACGTGCCTCATAATCAAAGCCTGGTCTTGGCAGGCAAAACCCCAGAATTCAATTACTTCTTCCAGTTGGGCAGCGTGATCTGTCTTGCTGACATCTTTCGCTGCCTGTCGTGCGG
Source organism: Dermacentor variabilis (assembly GCF_050947875.1). NCBI lineage: Eukaryota > Metazoa > Arthropoda > Arachnida > Ixodida > Ixodidae > Dermacentor > Dermacentor variabilis. The sequence continues at coordinate 93,001,008 of NC_134573.1, forward strand.
CCTTTAGCCGGTTTTCTTCTTTTAGCCGGGCAGTGTCTATATGAAATAGTGCACACTATGGCGTCCTGCGGTGTTGTGCGGTGTGGTGTGGCGGGGCATGCCGTTACGAACACGCACTACACCCATATTAAGGTTTTGGCTAGTATCATCTCGAACCAACCTGCTTTGCCGGTTGCCACTTCATGTGTACATTTACTCTCAATTGCGGGAGAACCAGGAATTTCTTTTCGCAGCTTTTTGCCTATTTATGTGTGTGTGCATTGTATGTTTTGTCTTTGTTTTAGCGCTGAGGTTACGTTGCCTTCTTTCTTCTTTGGTTATATTGTCCCGCCTTGAATCTATCGTTTGATCATGCATATAGGCTTCTTACCTTTTTTCTTTGCTGCCTGCAAGAGCGTTCCTCGCTGAAGTTCACATAAACGTCTGCTTTTGATCTTAAGGTACTTACGAAATTTATTCATTATGCGCAAACAAAGTGTACAGATTGAGTAGTCATAATTTGCAAGATGTCGTCATGCTCTAAAGCCACAATTTCAGCAGCGTGATTTAGCTGTGAATGAGCAGAAATAACGCCAGAAACCCACTGCCCCCGTTCCCAGTAAAAATAAGATATCTAGAAATTAATCCTAACACGTTCGAGTTGTACGCGTCCTCGAATGGTTAGTGGAATGATTTATAAAAGAGGGTACCAGCGTTAACACTGGAACATTTTGCGCCTACACACGGATTTTGGTGGCCCACAAAAAAAAAAAGGAATGAGCTACCTTTCAGTTTCTCAATAACCAACTGAAGTCACTCTCACAGATTTAAGTTATTACAAAAGTTCGGGTATTTCTCAACACTGTCATTGGTCGAAGTCAAGCGCAGAAAGGACGGCACAATTGATATCTATGCCACAACACTAAGAAGACTACGTGGTCTGTAAGTATAAAGAGTGTTAACAAAATCAGCTCTCACGAGCCCCGATATTGGTTCATAAGCTCAAGCATATCCATGTACACCATATCTGCGGCGTGCATTCCAAGTGCAAAATCGTAATGCGTGAAGAGCTTGTCCGGCACTTGATAGCTCCGGATGACGTTGGGCAGCTCCCCCTCGAGCCTTGCAACGTCTTTCGGTACAGCGTAGACGTCCCCCTCGCTATGGTAAAGAGCCACTGGAACTTTAACATTACATAAGACATAGCTTGGGGGTACCTCCTGCGAACGAAAAACAACCATAATCACTCGTGTGGGCCGCTACATTATGCGAAACTAAGTGCGGGTCTAGATAGAAGAATGATACGCGTACACCTCTGATTTCCTTAAAAGAAAGATTGTTTTTCGTTATCGCATTCACTGCCTTGAAAAAAAAAGTGGCATTAAAAATGCGTCCGAGATCGAACATTGCCTTACAACCACGATTTGATAAGTCGATTTTATCGTAACATGAGGCCAAGTGGTATCGTCAAGAAAAAGTAAAAGTTTTAATCTCACCTGTGACAGAGACCTTTGCTCCGGCAATTGCTTAAAAGTTAAACGTCGGATATTTCTACACACGTACCCACTGTTGTTATCAAAATACGAGAGCTATGAAGCCAGCGAGCACTGTGAGCATTATGCTATCCGCGTAGAATAGTGTCCTACAACGAGCAAGTATTTCTAGCCGATTAAAGCTACTGCCGCAATCTCTCGCAATAATTGTCTTCCTTGCCTTAAACCTACCGGAGCTGCTCTCCGTACACCTTTCTACTATAAGCGCGAAGAATGCCATTTGATGCCGTTTTGTTTATGTTGTATACATATCCTTTGCGGCAAATAACGCGGATAAACAAAAATAATATTTTGTGTACTGCATGCGGGCATTTGCACTAATGAATACTATGGTTGTTTTTTTGCTCCAAACAGAGGCCATGCAACTACCATGCTCGAATGAGATGAGCTTGAGAAAGCTAACCCTACTTTCAATACGCATATGTGGGCGTGGTAAGCGGAAGTGTTACCGCAATTAAATAAAGTTTTATCACGTAGGAACAAATCTGCAGGTAACATGTGGATCAATTGCCAGCACAGGCGAAATTGCCTCTTACCGGTATGACGGGAAAAAAATCTGATGACTTCACTAATAGACACATGCACTGCAGACCAAGACACTGGACTTTTAATACTCTCACGTGAAGAGTTATGACGTTTGAAATGAGTGAAGCGAGTTTTACTTGTACTAGGTCAGTTTTTCTGACAATATTTATTTCTCTCTAACTAGTAGTTGCACTGCAAACACCTTCCGTTGCCTGCTAAGTGTAACTGGTGCTTTGTGTGTGTGTGCGTGTGTGCGTATGTGTGTGTGTGTTTGTGTGTGCGCGCGCGTGTGTGCGTGTGTGTGTGCGCGTGTGTGTGTGTGTGTGCGTGTGCGTGTGTGTGTGTGTGTGTGCGCGCGTGTGTGTGGCGCAAAATTTTTAAACAGATTAATAACTTGGCGCTATTGTTTTTGCCATTGCTCCTCATTCTTCGTGTTTGTTTGTTTGTTTGCGCATTTCTACAACGCAATGCATATGTAAGCACCGCGTTTCTTTTTCTATTTCGATGAAAATGCACTTACTGATCCATATTTCTTTAGGTTTTTAGCAACACCATGGTTAAATTTTCGAAAGCAGTTGCAGCGAACCAGCTGAAACGAGAAATAAATCAAATTTCATCAGTGCTTGAGGTCAGCACAGGGAAAAGACAAGCTACAGCACTAAACCGCCTGCTCTCTGCCACTTTTGTACAAAGAACGGTCTTTCAGTAGAATTCAGCAAATTTTAGCGTTAAATACGATGATAGTGCGCCATTTATTTATATAGCAGATACAGTTATCGTGAATCTGACATTAGGTAAATATCGACAATTTGCAGTTGCTTTACATAAAAAGGACAAGGCAACACTTATATTGTTGCAAATGAACTTCCATTTCCATCACTTTTCCGTTTTGTACACTTCTCAAAAAAGAATATTGCAACAATTTGGCTACCTGTGGCTCCGTTTCAGTTTAGTTGACGGACAAACACTTTTCCCTTAAAATCTTCTGGTCTGATTTCTATTTTTTCATTTCCTATATTCTCATGTATTTATGTTTTCATATGCGCACATAGTTTCTTTTTACATAGTAATGCTAAGGTAAACATTCTATACATTCATTCCCAACCATGTCTGCAGTGTAACCAAGCTATGGCTTTAATAATCTGCAATTTATGCCATGAATGAGTCCTTTTTTGAATGAATAGTGGTGGCATGTGTGGCGCACACGTCAACATCGAATCTCTCACCTTCTGCGCGATATCGTCTTAGCCATCTGACACGGCGCACCGCCACCAGTGCGCGCTTCGTGGCTCGTACAATAAACAGCACATCTGCGCCATCGATGACACACTTGCATCTGCATTCTTCACGCCACACGACACAGCGGCCGAGGTTTCGCGCACAACGATGCCCGCAATGGCATCGCAAACGCACCTCTACACGCTACTGCCTGCCTCACCGTATCACCACTGCGCTCCATTATGTCGTCAAGACGAGCGTGCCTGAGTGTGGCCGAGCTTGGGCTGCCATAGACGCCTTCTTACATCGCCACGCTGTTGGACTGCTTACAATGCACGGCCCTGTGCATGCGACTGTGTGTGCGTGCGCTGCTTTTATTATGCATTTCTTCCCTGTGCCTCGACCAATTCGGACCAACACATCGCAGGTTGGGCGTGCTCGTGGGCACAGCGTCTCTGTCGCGCCCCTTTCCCGCTACGGTGCACTGATATCCGCCCTGCCTGTGCCTTTGTAGCCGTCCCTGATTTCCATCCCACCTATGGTTTTGACTGTCCATAAATACTTGTTCGCTCACCACCAGTATAAGTACGCTCCATTGCCTTCACTAGGACATTATATATGCGGGAGAAGGCGTGGAATTTATAGTGTCGTCTTCATCACTGCAGTTTATCATCACGCTCAACCATTATCAGCGCCGTTCATGTCACGTGGCTCGTATCATGACAGAGAGAAAGAGAGAGGGAGAAAGATAACTTTTAGATGACTCCTAGTCGGAGTCATCGGTAGCGCTCGCGTTTCCAGCGATCGGCAGATATTAGCACCGTTCGTTTTATGGTGATTGATATGTACCATGAGGAGTGGCATAGGACATCTGGGAGCGCCGGGGCTGGACAAATCCAGACTTTCCACGAGTTCGAATAGCAAGGTGCGATTAGAAAACGGCCCATCATGTGAGGCGAACAGAGGGCTCGAGAGCTGCACTTATTCATGTGCAGATCATTGAGATACTTTTTATGTATCTTATACACTCGGCCATCTTACATTTGTCCCATGGGATCGATTCTGAGTGGCGTCATTCCACAAGCGTCCTTGTTTGCACACGCCGTATGGCTGATGCTTCTGCCCGCTAATAACACTGAAAAGGCGATGGGAGGGTGTTTGTAGAGTCAGAACCTCCTTTCAACCATGTGCATGGTTGTTTGCGCAGCATGGCGCAGAACATATACGGACAATAGATCTGTGGCCACTGTACAGGGCCACCCGGTATGTTTGCTTCTCGAGCTAAGGCATGAGAACGCCCATTACCCTTTATATCCTGGTGGTCTAGAAAGCACAGTATGGTTATAGAATTGAGGGAAATGCTTGCGGTAAGTGCAGCTCGAATATCAAGGAAAGTATTGAGCGCAGATGCACCTAATGCACCCTGACTTCCCGTACTGATAATGACACTCGGTGGTATGTGCTTCTAAGTGTCGACATCAGTAACATGCGCGTCGCGAGTTGCGAGAAAAAAAAATTTGCTCTCGATTTCGACTGGTCTGGACGTCGTGGCTACCACTCCCCTCGTCGCTTAGGTCTTCCCGATTTAATGCGAGAACGATGGCTCTCCCCGTCCGCTGCCACACATCGCGCCTTACATCAGCTATAAAGAAAACCTTTATGAATGCGAATTGCAAGGTATTGTTGACGATTCTAGGAATGTTTCGCTTGAACTGACGAGTTTCGCGCGAATTTCTTTAGCGCATTTCATCGGTATGACGAAAACCTAAGACGCTGAATCCACTGTTAAAAACATTTACATCTCCGAACTCATTCCTGTGGTATAAGCAAAGCTGGACGATGAAGGATTTCCACTGATCGATCAAATGCTGCGTAGCATTATAAGTACAAGAACAATATGCGCTTTCCTTGTAGCATACCTGGACGTTCGGAAAGTAAGTTTCATAATTTTTTTAAAGGTGGTAGACCAGGTGAAACAAACAATCGCCATAAGAATCCGCGCCAGTTGCTTGTTCAACGACAGAAAAAGCGTCAACGCTCTGCATGCGCAGAGCGCCGAGGGTTTTGGAGTGCAACTCACGATGGCAGACAGGCGTGTGCTAACAACGTAGTCGCCAGGGGAAGTGCACTCTGTTATCCGTTATGGATTGGCACGTGGGGACTTGTGTGTCCGTCACCCATGAACACCTACAGATCGTGTAGGGTGAATAGGTGACGTCCCAGGCCTTGCATTACAGGGCACCGAGTTGTATCTGAGTGGATTCTCCAAATGATTCACGCTACGACAATATCTCAATGTCCGTGGCAAATGCGTGGAAAAATTGTGCAACAATGTGCAGTTGCTACTGTCTTGGTGTATCCTTTCTTGCAATAAAATTTGTGTGTGAAAATAAATCACTAAACTTACTTTCGGAACGTCGCTCGTATATTTCCGAATACAACTGCTAGAGCAAATAAATTCAATGAACTAGAACTCCCATTATGTTTCTGGGTGCGTTGTGAGCGCGTCTCCTCAGTAAACATGGCCTGAGTTTGGGTTGATATCTCAACGAGCATGAAGTCGGATCCTGAACGGCTTCCCCAAGGTGTGCTTTAGAAAAATTAAGACTGGTATAGAGAAATAAAACGTAAAATAAATACTGAAGCAAGGGCATGTGATTACTATATGTATGTGTATGACATTTCACATAAACGTACAGTTCGATTCTCTACGGGGAACAGTATACAGCAAGTAGAATTACAGCAAGTAGTCTGTTTCCTACACTTCACCCCCTTCCCCCAGAACGAAGTGTGACGCTTTTGCTGCTCTTATTTCAAGCTGCCTGTTCAGTTTTCTTTAATTTTACTCAAGGCAATACAACAGGTGTTACGCTGGCTCAGACGTTTTCTGAACGCTTTTTCATGTTATTCATTCGAGCAGACTTAGGCTAATAAAGATAATGATGGAAGCTTACCTGTGCGAAATGGTAGATGTTATCCGCAGATGTACCTGAAGGACTGTGGGCAGCGTACACAGCCAATCTTGTCTGGGTGTAGAAGGGACGCAGCCACATGTTAGCAGCAAGCACAGACACTTTATAATGGGAATGTCGCACCGCGTTTTAGGAAAGCAAAGTAGATGATCCTCCTGGTGCCTTATCTTCATTATTCCACAATGCTCATAATATTTGAAATTGCATGAAAATTAGATTATAAGGAGAATGCTTTACCTCTGAAGCTGCTAGGGTGATACATAGGAATCGCAATATTATTTTCTGGTCATCCACTGTGCCGAAATTGATCATGTCTGTTGTAATTAAAAGAAATGAGAATCTATTGCATGTAGGTAGCATATCTTCTAGGCGGTGAACTTCTTTAAAGAAATGCTACAAATTACAAACTTGAAAAAAGACAACTAATAAACATCAGGCATCAAGTTTGTAATGCTCTCATTCAGCATTAAACAAATATACTACCGTTATGTAAACGGCACCTGTTGAGACATCTAAGTCGGTCGCAATTGAGCTTTCATACTCCGCTTTCCAAAAGCAGTTTTTCAGTGTGACCCAGTTTCTACGCTTCAGGTGTTCTAACTGATGCAGTTTACATAATTACAAAAAGTGTCTTTGTGAATTCTTACGGACTTTTGCATTTCCAGCTTCTATATTGTTTTTTGTTAGCATGCCAATATTTGGTCGTTTTTGCGAAATCTATGGAGGCGTAATTAAACTTTAGCTTCTAGCAGCCGGCAGAATTGAGTTTTTCCATCCTAGTAAAACAAATTTCGCTCACGATGGGGCAAACAGTTGTTTAAAGGTAGCATTGAATGTTACATATGTATTTGAAGAAGAAATTCCGACTTTATTGTCAGACCAAAGCTTCCTCTTAGCTACAGAATAGCGGGAACCTATAGGGGACAAGCGCGCGACGGGTTTCGCCGTGAAATGACTCCGAAAGACGAAGATGGTCTTAACGCTTCTATGTAACCAAACAGCGTGGGAATCCGGTTGCCCGAGTAATTATTGGCATTGGGCAAAGTTATGCTTGTGAAGAAGATGCTGGTAGAGCGAAGCTGCAAACGTTTTGAAAGCCCTGAGGAAATGTTCCCTATATGTAGTCAATGCTGTCTTGAACATATCTTGCATAAGCATGTCCTGCATGTCTTGAAATGTCGAATAACATATCGCTCCCTCTCTCCAGCGGCTCCCAAGGGAAACATTATTTTGTTCCATTGTATGACGTCATAGATCTGGTGAAAGCATGAATCAGTATGAGCCTTCGAATATAAGATGAAGAAGCCCAGGAACCTGGGCGCAGGAGAAGAGGAGAATGAAGTCAGAATAAACGTAGACAAGATGGACGCCAGTTCCACAGCAATCATTTACGTCTATTGAGTCCTTTAACTATCACTCGTAAAATCCAGAACGTCAACTTAAACCTTGTCGCATTAAATAAAATGGTGCATGAATACTTGGTTCTACACTCTTGAAGCTTGTTTAGCGCAAACAAAAAAGAAAACACGTGTAAGTGATCTGGCTTGGGAATGTCGTGGTTCTAGGATATCCTAACGTGGTGAACTAATTCGACTATCTCTACGCTTTCTCGCAGTTGTAAGAAATGCATAATTTGTTGAAGAATACGATCATCTATCAATAAGTCGAGTGCTTTACAGTCACGCCATTCGCAATAACCCGTTGCTGTTACAGCACCGTTCTTACAGCGAAGCTGTATATGGTTAGGGTTCCGTGTATTTTTGTACTCCGTCAACAAAAACGATCATCATCAATGGCTCATACCCCCGTAAACAAGCAAAAAGTGTAATTGGTATTAGCCACGTAAGGCAGAGGCTACAAGCATTTGGCGAAATGAAGCGAACAGTGCTTACATTCTTTGCGACCACGCATACAACATAGAGAACAGCATGACGAAAACTATCATCATCACTGACTCGTACTCCCTTAACAGAGCAAAAAATGCAATACATGATAACCCTTTAAGGCCGAGGCTACAAGCACTCAGGAAAGGGCAGCGAATAGTGCATGCCTTTTTTGCAATCACACATGCAACGTACAGAATTGCATACGTTTCGAAAGCAAGCTAAAGAAAGCCTCTGAACCACGTAAGCAATTATAAGACGCTCGTAATGGCGATACAAAGTTCGTAGCGTTCGCTGCAAACGTTTCCAGGTAAAGATTACTGTTGCGCAAGCTGCCGCGCTGACGCCAGTCTTTGATTTGGGATGTGACGTCCCTGGCCTTTCGTACATAAAATACCTAGCTTAGCAATTGATTTCAACGTTGTTGCAGCACTGCATGGGTAGCGGTGGCTGTCAAAATTACGATTGCTCTCGTTCCTACCATTAATATAACATAGCACTACTGCCTTTACTCTAAAGCCAGAAGGCATTGCATCCAACCCTCAGAATTTGTAGCAGCGGTCAGTGGTGGTCCACCTTCACAGAGCGGAATAGCTCATGAATTGTATTATTCAGCCCTATAGACACGATTCCAGTTGTTTGTGGCTGGTTGAAATGAAGATGGCATAGGCAGCACTGCCGCGATTGCATAAAGATAGCCCTTCCGAATACCAGGCAACCATTCCAAATGGTCGCCTTTGGATTCCCAGAAATAGCCTTAGTGCTTGTTCTATTATGGAGGACACAGTTTCCTAACATTTCGTGTGCACGTCCTGTCTCTGTCTGTGCGTTTAATTGCTACGATAAAAAGCATATTACCTCAGTCACAAATATGTAAGCCGGCTACTAACGCCTAATCACATTCTGTCCCAACATGTTTTCAGTTGCTTATTACTTGACATCTTGAAAACAGCGAGAACAGTGAGAACTTGTTGATGTTCATTCATGTATGTTATTAGCAAGCTACTAAATTGTTAAATCTCAAAAATTGTACTGAATGTGACTTTTGTTTGCAGTAGCCCTTTACTGGGGGCCGAGAATCTGAAATTCGGCGGCATCAGATGCTGAAAAGCGGGCATGCCAACTAACGCTCTTGCTACTCTATTATTGTGTTGCATTACAGCGCGAGTAGATTTGAAGATTTTGTCATTCCACCCGTGGACAAAAAGCCGATTGTGTGCGCTCTTGACAGCGGCTGGTCGGTTTGGCATGATAACGACACATTGTCCGCGCAGACATTAGGCCGTTCGGCGCAAAATGGCGTAAGCGTCAATCAAACACCCTCTATGGATGATTACGTGCATACGACAATACAAGGAGGATTCATTGACCATGCGTGCGTACGTGGTGTGCATGACCTGAAAGCACTACAGCACGTGTCATAGTTCAGTAACCAGAAACGCGTACTCAGTATGGTAGGAAGACAGATGTAGAAGAAGAAACACCAAGTGGAAGGTGCACACAAGAGGGAGAAGAATGTAAAATACAATACAAGATCACTGTATGTATGTATGTATGTATGTATGTATGTATGTATGTATGTATGTATGTATGTATGTATGTATGTATGTATGTATGTATGTATGTATGTATGTATGTATGTATGTATGTATGTATGTATGTATGTATGTATGTATGTATGTATGTATGTATGTATGTATGCAAACAACACTCTTCTGACAACGGTGTACTAAAGAGCCGCAATAGCAGCCCGAAGAAGCCGGATATAAAGCTTTGTATATTTTAGATAATTTCAGTTAAGTGAGCATGGGCTATTTTTTGTTTTCTTCTCGGTTCATCCATGCTGAAAAATTAGACACGACTGGTTTAATTAATTGCGCGTAAATGGGAGATAGCCTTAAATATTTCATTTGTTTGGTGTTCTTGCTAACTTTAAACTTTTGTGCCCCTTCAGGTAATAAAATAATCCCGGAAAGGTTCTCTTTACCGCAATGCCAAACTGCATTATACTTAAAGGGGTGGGATAGTTACAAATATTCCTGCATTTGTTCTTTTCTTAAACGTTTTGCCAATTTTTGAGGAAAAGAACACACTGGAGATGTTAGGCTCTCGAATAGCACGTGCTGCCTTCCTATCCGTTGAGTCCGGACATTGTACGTATGGTTAAATGCCTGACTGAGCCGGTTATGAAGGAGCTGCGAGCTGCTGTTTCGTTTACTCAGCACGCATTTTGTTTCTTTTGTCTTTCACATGGTACCTACTCTACACGTAACTCGATTTCTTCAATTGAACTTATCGTGCGATCTTAACAACTCGTGTATGTTCCGTGATTCATAAAACTGTTAATCCTTAAACGTTATACGCACTTGTTGCAGATGCAACTTTAAAAAAATTAAGCCCATAACTTTACTACTGTCATCGGCGTTGCTATTTTGGTACCTTTGAAATGCATCGTCAAGTGAAAGCTAATCTGCTGTAGCCGATAAACATTTCAAGAATGAATGACGTAAAAGTAAAATAACACTACATGCAGAGTGAAGATGCCAAGAGAAAACATGTAACTGTGCACTAATTCCTGCAGCTTACTCTGTTATGTGCATGTTTTGAGCATTTTTTTTTCATTCTGGATTTTACTTCAATGACCCTAGCTGTCTAGTGCGAGTTTACTACGCAATTTCCTTGTTTTCTTAGTGACTCAATGCTTACCACATTTAGTTGGTACAAGTCAACGCCGTTTACAAGTTCCAGGAAAAATAAACATATTGAGACTGTGAAGGTTCCACCACAGATCTTGATGGCTGCGGCTGTTGATTGGGGTGTGCGAACAGCGAAGCTTCCTCCCATGTACAACCATACAAACGCCTGCAAAAAGGCAACACAGAACGGGACGCTACACTAAAGCATCCTTTAGGCGCAACGTTGCGGCATCCATCGCTGTGACTAAGATGCAATAATGTGTGCTTGACAAATTCGATAGTGACACTGTTAAAACGATTTCGCAGTCTTTTTAGAACCGTTTATGCTATGATGGCTAATACTTGTAACCCATTTCTCACAATCAGCAAGACCTTATTTTCATTTTGAATGCACTGCAAGGTAATACAGCTCATCCTCGTGGAATGCTCGAGGACGAGCTGTATTGTGGTTTGCTCTCCGTTCCCTACAAACACCACTGTATTAAATCCGGTGTCGCACGCCCACAATTTATCAGCATTCCACGAGGATGAGCTGTATTGTGGTTTGCTCTCCGTTCCCTACAAACCCCACTGTATTAAATCCGGTGTCGCACGCCCACAATTTATCAGCAGCATCGCTAGTTCTTTCACGCAAGATTTTTCGGCCAGCTGCGGAAGGTAGAGCGCTTCTTTATTTTCCATGCAGAACCTATTAACCTGAGCGCGACGGTGCGTCCGTTTCAGTAGGCTGTGTTTACAGTCATATGCACTGCGAGCCCTTCGCGTCTCTTGCATTGTCACAACCCTGGCACACGCAGGCCTTGCACGCAATAAGCAGGAGGGTAGCGACGGTGACAAAACACGCGCCACGAGGGTCCATGTAATTGTTATCCCAATAGAACATCACATTTGTAGAGATTCATGCTAACGTAGCACAGGGTCTGAAAACACTTATCTAAACATGATCGTGTGGTGCAATGACAAATGCTGTCCTACTGTCTTTTGTTGTAACGTGGTTAGCACAAGGCTTATGACGAAAATATAGCCGCTTTATTATGCAGGGTGTTTCCCGTAAGCAGAACTAAAGATTTTTTTTAAAAAGTGGTTAGCCGCAGCTGAATGAAACCAAAGGCACATGGTTTGCAGTCATGTGGTGCTCCTTGGAGTATTTTTTTTTAAATTCCGCCTAATTAGGTAGTGAACTAGTAATAATTATGTAAAATATTTATTATTCACTTTAGGGCCAAGTGCGTTTCGTAGCGCTGTATAAGGGGTTCTGAAAGAACCTATCAGATTTTTGTATGGCCGCTGAATAAAACCAGCGGCATATACGTTGGTTTCATTCAGCAGCGGCTAACCACATTATAAAATCCTTGGTACATGTTGCCTGGAGCACCCTGTATATAGGCCCATAAATGAACATGCCTTGCGTTAGCTAATAGCTACTTCAAGCTTCTTTAACATAGAGAGATTTATAAAAGCACCTGAGAATATATCTCGAGTGCTTCGTTGTAAATATGGCCTTGATTGCGAAACACAGAAAAGTATCTTTCTTTAGTTGGGCTAGAACCACATGAGCAAGAAGGAAGGCGTGGTTGAAACAATCGCAAAGCACCGATTATGTTTTCCTTAAAAGGTAGATGATTTTATGGGCAGCACCCATTTCAATCACCAGCTGGCAGTGCACAAAGAAATTAGCGTAAAGAAAAACAAAAGGAAACACATTACTGAAAACATGCAAAACCACTAACTGGTTTTTCTTGTCAGCCAATTTGTCACATGTGCTCATTAGATAAACACTCTCGATCTCGTCTATGCAATAGACGGTTGAACCTCATACTTTGGATTCAACCGCCCCCCTCATACGACCAGCTTTAATTTCTTCTGGAAAAAAAATTTTCATCTATACGGTGTCTGAATTGACAGAATGTTCTGCGGTAACATTTTAGGCTACAATTGTATTTTTATTTCAATTAGCAGCCAATCTGGTGGCTATGAAATGTCGTTACACCGACTTACCCGAAAGACTTCGGCGAATGGCACAAACGCATGGGAAATTGCTTTCAAGTGTCCTAGATAGACGATGGGAGCCATGGCAAGAAATAGGCTTATCTGCGACAAAATGTTCGTAACTTTAAATTGGCAGTGTAATATTTTACGAATAATATGCCTAATTTTACACTAAAAACGAGCAGTTCGAGACCAATGCGACACGTACTAGCAGAAATAACCCACAAACAGACAAGTTTGGCATCGTTATAAGCTGAAATGTGAAATCACTTACTGTACCATAGAAATATGAATTTATGAAGCCTAAACAAAGGTGCTTTAACGTATTGTAAAATTACTGTACACAGACAGTAGCAGAGAGGATTTTCAACCGGGTACTTGAATTTTTCTCAGAGGATACAAGAGTTAGGAGTTCGACTCAGATCGAGCAAGTTATTGCTGAAGAAAATGAAAGGTTTCCCGAAATACGTTTGCGCCGAAACCATGCATGTGCATATGATATTGGTGAACAACATTAAAAATTTTACGTTTGCCCAAAATATAGAGCTCACTGATGTTCGTAACGTCTTATATAAGCGAACGGGATAATTGTTCCGCCGACTGGACATATATATATATATATGCTAAAATGGAAAAATGCTAAAAGGGAATATATATATATATATATATATATATATATATATATATATATATATATATATATATATATATATATATATATATATATATATAGATTCCCTTTTAGCATTTCAGCCTCTAGAAGCCTGCGTTGGAATCCTCATCCTCATTGCCTGCTGTATGGGCTGCGAAAGCCTTCAGCCAGTCAGCAATCCAGTACTTAGCAAGGTAACTTGAGCCTTTAAAAGCCAACTGCGTTAAAATTTCGCACTAACAGAAAAGCTTAGCTTAGGATACCGTATATATAAGGCGTCGTCCCTTCGAAATTCGTTTTTGGAACTGCAAACAAAAGCATCACAAAAAGTTCGCCAGAACATACCGCTTTTGATTCGGCAACTAGAAACTATGCCACCATTACCGCTTGCTAAATGTGACGCATGCCCTATGGCACGTGGCTCCTCGGCCTCACCACCGATATAGGGCAGCGCCCGGAGCTGCCCGTGCTGCGCTCAGAAACGCCGGAGGCTGCGTGCTGAGACGTAGCGGCTGCTATTAGGTGTACTCGAGGTCTACTTAGGAGCTGTTAAATGTTGCTAACAAGAAAATATTGCGACTATCGTTGCCATGGCTTCGCCAAAAATGCTTCTATGGTATATAATACTTCTTTAAAATAAATTAGGTACATTGAAATCTTATTACAGCTAGCCTTTAAGCAGGGTCTACGCACCATGATTGCTTAGGGGTTCTGGCGTAGGAATATTGAGCTCGAGGTCACCGATCCCGACCTGGCGGCTGTGGCCGTGTGACCACAGTGAAAAATGAAAAAAAAGAAAACACTCGGGTGCATAGATTTAGGTGCATGTCAATGAATCCCATGCGGTCAAACTTTAACCGGAGACCCCCTGTTAGACGTGTCCCTTAATCAGATTGTAGGTTTCATCCGTAAAGCGCGTTGATTATTTCTTTTAGCAGCGACTGTTTTTATCATGTGTGACCTTGAACCCGTCTTCACCTACGGCGCAAAGCACTCTGTGGGCGCATAGGAGTGGAACAGACCATTTTGTTGCGTGATACAGTCTTTTGGCACAGTAACATGCGGATTAACAGTACTTCTCAATATTCAGCTGGCGATATGTGGATGGCGAAATCACGGGCGTCGGAATATTGTTTGAACGTTGGTAGCATTGCTCGTAACATTCGACACGCCAGGGCGGCAACGGGATCAGGAAAAGTACAAACAAAAAGAAGGTGTTTTAACAGGTGTTCTGAAGCGGCGACGTGAAGCTTCGTGGAGTGAGCGTATATGGGAATCACGGTAACAGATGAGGAAAAGGACAACCGAAACACAGTTTAAGAGTAGAAATATTACAGTTAATATGCCATTACATTTGGCCACCTTAATTGTATTGCAGTGACCTCATCTGCGGTGACACATATAAGTATCAAATCAATTATGGATTTCTCACCATTGATTCAAGCACTGCAAATGCCTAATATGTTTAACGTGTACGATATTCTAGCTGTTATTGTTGGGCTAGAATAGTTATTAAGAATCTATCATAACACTTTAAATAGGACAGGAAATATGCTAACGTAGGGACGGCTGAAGAGGAGCTACAAGGAGCAACATGTGAGCGACTGACGTCTGCTGATTTTTTTTTTTTGTTGCGACCGAAAATACTCAATGAGATTTACAGTTTTCTGCCTAGGCACGGGTATCATGTCCACAACAGAAAAACATGTGTTCCTGAAACACACAACATTTTATAAGCACAATATAAAAGAAACTAACAAAATTATCGAAGAAATCGCATTGCAAACATACTTTTTCTTGCTTACTAGACCAACCTATCAAAGCTGCAGTCTCTCTGGCATTCTAAACGGTTGCGTACAGTGCAAAAGAAGTTCAATGAACACAAACTAAAAATGTCAGAGTATTTTGAATATTCTTACATGAAAAATTCCGTGGCTTTCGTATACGGCGTAGTTTCTAGAGAAATCTTGCAGTGGCTATTTTGCTATATAAAGAAAAGCGCGTATCTAAACCATTTGCTAGTATTCGAATTTTTTCATAGCTGATGACCCTTGATATTGAAGAAAGTGCTCTATGCTTCTTATGAAGTTTTTGTTAAAAAGCAAGCATTTGTGGAAAGAAATGATTGGAGAAGTTTTGAACATGCGCTATCGCACGGAGCGCCTAAAGAATGTGCTGTCAGCCCTATATTTCTCGATGCAATAACGCCGTTGTTGCCCCAGGGTCTTCTGACAGCGAAACAGTGCTCGATAAAAGCTTTCGATTTTCACATTTGAGCCTTGGAAAGTTCGATTTAAGCTTTTCAACACTGATAACAGGCTGAAATGAGCCAAATTGCATTTTTTTGTGTGGTATAAGCTTCTGCACAGATAAGTCGGCGGTACACCTATTTTACCTAAAGCGCTGAAAAGATACGAGATTTTGACAGTCATTTTTTGGAAATTGACTAAAGCATACACTATCTTGGAGTAGCACTGGGTAGAGATTTGCAACAGAGAACTTAACTACGACTGGTGGAGAAGGAAGTAAAGAATGTGACAAATTTTCTGGGCTTCTTGGTGGGCAAGTCATTCTGGATCCCTTTCAACACCTTACATTTTCTCCACGCTCGGGTATTCGTTGTTGGTATTCGAAGGAATATCACAATCAGCAGAAAACATGCTACGCTTGATAATGATAATGAGCGTTTGTGTCTGCCTTTGTGCACAGAAGGTGACCTGGAGGACACGAATCGTGGCAGAAGGGCGAGAACTATACCTATATACGGACTACGAGAACTGGAAGCACATCGCTCTTTGTTCCGCATATTTAGACAGCATAACTGTCAACAGCGAATGACAAGGCTGCTCTTAAAAGCGGGTCTCATTTGCATGCCGAATTACCCGGATATTCCGAAAGCGATCCCGTATAGAGGCTTTAAAAGCCTGAACAGTTACAATGTATGCACCCTCATGCTCAAGTGCTTGTTGATATAGAAGATATGAATAGGAAATGTGAAGTTCCCCTTTATGTGACTGTCGAGCTTGCTTTACTTCAACTTGACGAAGATCAAGCACGCAGAAAACAGTCGCATACAGATTGATATTGTGTTCAGAATCGGTCAGCGTGCGCGACTTTCACTCCAATCTAATGTACTAGTCTCCAGTCGTGTACAGTGTCAACTCTAGCTTTTCCTCTTGACGTCACCAGCTGCAGCAGCGCTATGTGTCATAATCGATGCACCGAAGTTCATTTCCAAAAGCCGCGCATCGTCTGAGTAGCATCTACGCCGAGATATTACATATTGTAATTATTGTGTTTATTGCCGCGATGTCCACAGAGGAGCATCTCGTTGACATGATGTGGTACTTCAGTGGGTGCCCGGCTATACTGGATTATCCGAGAAAGGCCGGGCACAGAAAATGGAAAAGCGAGCCAGTGAACACGGTGAAAGGCGTATCATTGCTCTTTTCAGCCAACACATAAGATACATTGTGAAGAAACTCTCCATGGAATCGTTTTTCCTAACGACGTTCGACGATGCAAAAAAGATATATATGCATCGCAACAAAAACTGCAATACAGACTTTTTGTTAATTTGCTCAAATACGTAGAAACATTGTTTAGTTGATTTCGGCTACGTGCGGCATTCACTAAATACTTCCTGCGTAAAATAGGGCTCACCGAATTATATCATCTGCCCATGATTAACCAGATTATGACTTCTCACATCCGCAATGATTTGCCCGCTTGACCAGCAGAGTCCACAATTCTGTCTGAAGTTTTGAACACTGGCCAATCTAACGCTATCTTTAATAAAAACTTTTGTTGGACCTGAACTTCTCTAGGCATCGCAAGCAGGTAATTACATGGTATGGGGCCCATTTCATTGTTTTGTTTCGTACACGATTTTTCTTTGTACTGAGTCTGCGTGTGCATTTTGTAGGTTAAGTGTGATATCACGTCATGCACTATTGTGCTCTTCTTTTTGCAGATTAATCAGTACTTTCTGTAGTAAATTTTATTGCTAGTAATGCCTTCCCGCTGTAGCGCTAATAGTTTACCATCTGATCTCCCCGCTAAATCTATCTAATATAGACACAATTCTTCCCATCTAGTCAAACGACCAAAGTAGCCATATACTTTTAACTCAGAACATCACGTATTATTTTCTCGTCTGACGAGACATTGTTCAAACAGTTTCTGTCAGTTGGCCGACCTTCTGGAAGGGCTATGAAAGTCCTTGTAGAAGGTCAGTTTGCGACCAAATCTTTCAAGCAAATAGATCGAAAATAATCGCAAAGATGCGTTCCTTACCCTTCTATAAACGTTTGATTCAGTCAACGACGCCATCAATATATATATATATATATATATATATATATATATAAAGGGTGTTCAAATGGCAACGGGAAGCACGCGAAGACCACCTTTGCGAAGAAGTTATGTGGCCGGAGGGACACAAAGTGAGATAGTAATGATCGCATTCGGTAGCCCAATTAACTAAATTGAGTTATTTCTTTTTTGACCTCATTAAGTGAGTATGTTTGTACTGAAAAGTTAGAGGCAGTCGTGGTTCTACACGGTATCAGTTGGAAGAATTCTTCTAGCGTGTCCGTGCTCCTAGATATCCGACTGCAAATATTAATTTTCGTTTGCATGATTACGCATGCAAGAGAGTGAGGATCTGTGCAATACTCCTCCCTTGTGTGACGCGGCTGTTGCTATAGCGGCGTTCAGCTTGACAACGGGGTGGAGGCATTGACAAAGATGATAACTGTCACCTTTCCACTCTCGGCTGGCGAAATAAAAAAATCAAAGAACCTCGAACCGCTGTCCTAACACGCGACCGCGCAGCCTGTAACGATGGCGGCCGCTGCCATGCCGAAATAATGACGCGAGCGCAGACGCCGTAGGTCAGTGCGCGTGCGTAATGATGACTAGACGAGCTGGCATGGTCCTTGCCGGGGCTACGCAAATAATATGACTGCTGATTTCCAAGTCCTGTACGGTTTATTGAAATCATGAGGAACAACTTCATGCCACACCCCGCTGTCATATTTTGATTTCGTCAGCCGAGAGGGGAAGGGGAAAAGTTATCATCTTTGTCTATGCATCCGACCGTTGTCAGACTAAACGCCACATGCAACAGCCCCGTCACATCAGGGAGGAGCTTTGAGCCAATCCTCACACTCTTGCATGCCTAATCTTGTGAACGACGATTGAAATGTGGAGTCGGATGTTTCGGTGCACTGACATGCTAGAAGAATTCTTCCAAGTGAAACTGTGTTGAAACACGACTGCCTGTAACTTTTGAATAGCAAAATGTACACTTGCTGCAGTGAATAAAAAGTTAATTACAAGAATTTAGTTAATTGGGTTGCTGGCCAAGATAATTATCATCTCACTTTGTGTCCCCCTGGCCACATAACTTGTTCGCAAAGGTGGTCTTCGCGTGCCTCCCAGTGCCTAATTTTAATATAACCATAAAGCTTAATTTGGAGCACCCCGTATAAATATTCGAAAAAAAATCGTTTGTCTCCGTTCGCGATATCAAGTTTTTTCCTGTTCTATAACAGTTTTGTTTCCGAGCGCACAAATAGATTTGCGTAGATATGTACCAGCACGTTAAGTGCAACCACTTCTACTGCTCTGTCTTTTGTACACATACACTAAAGACCAAGCGTACCACAACTTCTTTCGTTTTTTCTATTTGATTTCATTTTAACAGCCCCGCAAGCTTTGTGCATTAATTTTATGTACATTTTTTGGCGCACGTACTCATTCCTGCAGTTAACATTTTCAGTATTTGTGTACTACAGTAATCCCCAAATTGTTGTCATGAGCACTAGCGAATCTCTATGCTGCTATAGACTGCATTCTGCTCGTCAGTGTTCACGAGCACTTATCGTCTCTGTGGGGCAAAGCAGTAATATGTCGAAAGCTCCCCACGTACGCGTACCTAAATGTATATTGAAAGAAAGTGGACCACCAGTACTGGCGACATACGTGGTTCAAGACGGTCTAAATCGCTGTAACGGCTATCTTGTAATAGTAGCGACCGAATATCAGAAACAGAGCAATGTTCTTCAGCATTAAACTGAAAATTGTGTAATAAATGGTGCGCAGTGTGGCTGAACAAGCCCTCTCTTTTGGCTCCGTGTGCTCCGATACTTCTAAAACTAAAGGGGACCTCGTAACACTCTTCAGTCGGCTCTCGACTTTTTCAAGCTGGTGACATTTCTCTGCATTCTTGTATAATTTGTCATTATTATTATGTGAGCAATATAGTGCCCATCCATACTACAAAGGGACTAAAAGTCCATTATTTTTGTTACATTAGGCAAAATTTGGAGACACTCATACGATGCGCTGTAAAATGAGCTATACCTTTTTGTTGTACTCCGGCTGCTGTGCCAGAAGGCCAAACAGAACCTGGGTACCCTGGGAAAAGCCTATGTACAGCAGCCTTGTATTGTTTGTGCGATCAAGCACTGCGTCAATCATTGAGGGAGTGTCATACATAATCATCTCGTCAAAACTGCAAATAACAAAAATCGGAAAAAAATAATATCATAAACACGGTGGCATCTGCCGTGAGGAATACGTAATGTTACACTTAATACAGGCTGAGTTAGATTGCTGCAAGCGTCGCAAATAAATTGAAGGAAAAAATTTCGGTATCCCAGCAAGGATTTGTGATCCTTATTTGCACAAAGAACGCGTGAAAACATGAAGAGCATGCGGCGCTGCTAAAAGCCCCTGCTTAAGACATACAATGCGGGCAACTAGCTTGTTCTAATTTTCGCTTTACTTAGATCACTGTTTCACATTTTCGCAGGAACAATTTGGCCTTGAGAAGACCATGCCAGAACGAGTTCTACATGTTTGTTACATACATATATATATATATATATATATATATATATATATATATATATATATATATATATATATATATATATATATATATATATATCGCACTCTTGAGATGAAAAACGGTGGTCTACCTGAAGCGCCAGAACTTCCGATCCGACTTTTTGTACGTCAGATGACTGGTGTACTCGTTGCCTCGCAAATTTCCAAGCCAGACATCATAACCAGCATCGGCGAGCACAAATCCTGTACGGAGACAGTTAAAAAAACACGAGTACATCTCCTCAAAGCAATAGAACAGAAGAAAACTAACACTGTACTACGTCTAATAACTAGTATGACATAGCAAAGTTTTCCGATTGAAGAGAAGGATTATAAAGAAACTGGGGCTGCACTGAAAAAACACTGCAAATGTGGTTGCCTATTGCACATCATCCGGGATCTGTCGATTTTTTCATTGCAAGAAATGCGTCATAAGCGCTTTATTCGCACTTTGGAACAAGAGTTCAACACCTATAGAGCTTATCACGCTTGAACTTGATTTGTTGCTTTCAAAGCGAAGCAACCTTGGCGAACCATTCCGTAGTTTCCTGGCCGTCCCTGCCGTCTGCTGCTACTGCTGCTGCTGCTGCTAGGGATGGTTGATTAGTTATTTTATTCGGTTAACCATTAATAATTCATCATTTTAGCCTTTAATCGATTATTCTTTTTCGATGCAGGGTGTTTCATTGGTTAATTCAATAATCTAATTTTGGTGAAGTGTAATATTTAACTTACTAGACTAAACAGAGTTGGCACTAGTGGCTTTTAAAAAGATAAA
The DNA here is from genome assembly GCF_050947875.1 of Dermacentor variabilis. Lineage (NCBI taxonomy): Eukaryota > Metazoa > Arthropoda > Arachnida > Ixodida > Ixodidae > Dermacentor > Dermacentor variabilis. The sequence continues at coordinate 93,022,150 of NC_134573.1, forward strand.
CAATGTATGTTATGAAGTGGCATTTAGCGCACAATTAAATAGGAAACATGGCACTGGTGATCCCCAGTACAGTACAGTTGAACAAGAAATAAGGAAAATGGTAAACTGTGAAGATGAAGTCCAACAGAAATATGCAAAAAATTTCAATATGCACAGAGAAAATAGAAATTACTGGTTCAGGATTTTAAACCACATGCTCTTTTCTACAGGGCGAAGGAATATCCTTTGCCTGCAATGTTCGGGTGAAAACTACACCTTCTTTGAATGGCTACACAGCCATGCTTGCGAGAAAAGGTGCTTGGACGCAAAGATTTGCTGGAATCGACGTCAACTCTATCGCTAATTGAACCTACTTGCTCCAAACCAGCGGCATGTTGTGCCGCGTCTGTAGTGGACTGGAAGTGAGACGACGATCAATGACCTATAGTATGCCTGTAGTATAGTAGAAATGAAGAAATTGTCAACAGACATGAAAGGTGTCAATATTTGCGTATCAAGTAGCTTAGAGGTAACAATATTATAAGTGAGTGAGGATCAAGTCACTTAAGAACGATGCACTACATGAGCCGACACAAATTCTCTCTTTTCTTTTCGCAAAGGCACTTCACCGCTCCACTTAGCAAGGGTTGACCAGAAATATAGCCGCAGCACGTCGGAGTATCCCCGAACACACCTCATTTGCTTTAAAACGCCACACAATGTTATCGAAAAATGCAATCTTTAATACAAAAAAGCAATTCGTTCTGCACCAGTGTGTAATATATATATATATATATATATATATATATATATATATATATATATATATATATATATATATATATATATATATATATATATATGTGTGTGTGTTTGTGTGTGTGTGTGTGTGTGTGTGTGTGTGTGTGTGTGTGTGTGTGTGTGTGTGTGTGTGTGTGTGTGTGTGCGTGTGTGTGTGTGTGTGCTAATTATCGATAGCACGCTCCCAAATGTTCTAATTTAGGAAGTGCTGAGTTAGTTGCGCCAATTTATACACATTATACGGTGATATAGCTGTAACATCTTGTAAATGTCTGGCGAGTGGAGCCCACAATTTTCTGCCATGTACCACTTCCAGAATTCATTGCACGAAATGAAACGTTGGATTTGAAACTTATTAAAGAAAAGAAAACATATGTTGAACAACGGCTCATTCTTCTTAGCAACAATCTGCAAATTTAGTGAAATTAACCTTGTTGCAAAGATATTCCGCCCTAGATTTTGCATCCTTTAGGATGACATCAGATCAGTGATCATCTACTGAGTCAGTGGCTGTCTTAGCATTGAATTATTACAAAGACGGCGCCGAATAAAACAACACACGAAGAAGGGGGACACGAGACAGCACGTAGGCGCTGTCTACGTGCTGTCTCGTGTCCCCCCTTTTTTTATTCATATGATATAAGGGGACGTTGGCGCACAGTTTAAGGCGCCGGCTACTCCTGATCTCTTGAGTGGTTCCGTCATACATCGTACAGGGTTCGAGGTTACATATCAAATAGTCTTTTCACACAAGCATCAGGACTTATCACGCAACGTTTCCACAGGAAGACTATGACGTAAGGAATACATGGTACATACAATCTACAATGTAAATGTCTCCACACTTATGTAGATGAAGGTCTCCACACTTATGTAGATGAAAGTCTCAAAAGTACAAAATATATTGTCGCCTAATGACACTTTTGGGCCCTTGGCCAACAACGGCCTTACAGAAGAGTGCTTTAAAAGCACTAAAGACTTTTCTTGAAGACAGCAGCATTGCTGGACGTTATTAGCGCTTTCATTGTTCCCTTCATTTCATTGTCACTGTATATATCCATCTGTTTGTGAATTATGTTATGTTGACTGTTCTGTTGTGACTGTATGTGATAATGCATTTACACGATGTATGTACCGCCCGCTGAATAGACAATGTGTTATTAGGCTACAATATCTTTTGTACTTTTGAGTCTCTTCGTGTGTTGTTTTATTCGGCGCCGTCTTTGCAATCATGCTTAACCAACTAGCCCACCAACACATGCTTAGCATTGAAAACAAAAGGAGTATCATGCGAAGCTCTAAAACCTTGTCAAAAAAACACAACACGAATGCAATTCCGCTTTAGGTGTTACACTGCTTTCTTTGTGTCGACGTCACTAGTTATATGTGTGTAACACGAAAACCACACCAACTGACAGACAGGTGTTACGTGTTTGGACAGGAAATCAAAACGTCTGACGTTATACTTGTGTTTCGCTCTCGAAAGCATGCGTCTAATGCTTCCTGTTATATATTCATATTAATTACTGTTTTTCAGGCGCTGGTTGTGTGGTAGCTTTTCTTTCCACGCAGCTTTCCACCTACTATACACTCGCATGCAGTCGTCGTTCAGCCATTTGCTTGGGGTATTGGTTTTACTCGAATGCATCACAAATTTAAGTAGTTCTCGTGAATACTCAAATAGCGAGCGCGAACTATCAGCCTTTTCATTAGAACTCATATGTTGCATTGAACTAATAACTACTTAAAAACAGGTATAATTAATAAATGCTCTCTCACGAAAGTTCTGAGAGGTTAGCGGGTGTAATACTTCTGAAAAGCCATCAGCCTAATGTAGACGGTGTGCTCACTGCGCTTAGTCGTGTTTGGAGCCAAGCGCGTATTGTGTGTCCAGAGAAACCACGCGCGAGCATTTTATGCGTCGGTGTTCACAGACCTAGCGGCTGCAAATGCTGGCCAAACTCTAAATGTTAACGATTGCCCACCACAGACCAAGACAGACTTGTCACATTTCGTGAAATTTGTACGCAATATATCCACCAAGGCCTGACATATCCACCTCTGTCTCTCTGCCTAGTACGCGTCACAAATCAATATTGAGGCGCCCACTACAGATTCGCACTTTTCTGGCCCCTCTACCATAGCACTTATTCTTTGCGGCCACACACCCGACACCCAAGTATCGCTTTTGCTTTGTCCAGATAGCAGACCTCTCAGATCATATAGCGATACCTCATCAAGTCCCCCGTTTCTGCTAGTACGGCAGAACATAGACATCCCTCTCTATTTTCGTCCCTACCCTTTTCTAAAAAAAAAGAAAACATAGTTTATTTATTCTTTCTTACGTCGGGTCGACAGCTGGACAGCATGGCTATGGCCGGGCTGCCGATGGCGTAAAAGCGCCTGTAGGTTAATTGCTATAGTATATAATAAAATAAACACCTGGTATATGAGTAAGCGAAACCCCTCACCAATTAGGAACATTGGGTGAATTTCTAAAATTCTTTACAATCTGCACTCTTCAAGTCAACAAGCTGGACATCAGAGATAAGTTAAACTGCAAAGAAGCGCTTCCTAATGTCTCTTCTTTATTATTATTCTAAAGCTTTCTTGTGTGGCTGGAGTTTAATTTTCACGATCTAAATAGCTGGTCCTTCGGTGGCCTATTTTTCCCAGGTCTGACCACTCTGACAACACGAGAAACGCTTTGTCCCTGAATCAACATATAGCTTGTGGCACACGTACGATTCTGGCATATATTCGTCTCGCTGTGGCATTAGATGAACAACTTCCACTTGAAGATGACACTTGTAGTGGGGGCTACAACAGCCAAATTAGCTTCACTGAAACTTTGTTCTTTGAAATTACAGGGAAGGGAAAGTAACACCGGACAATAACAGCTTGTGCGTAGCTCCAAGGGGAATTATTTTATTGTGACAGCAATTATAAGGACACTTAAGACGCATTTTGCCATCGCGATCGCCGTGTTGTTTTGTATAAAGTTTTATTTCGTTTCATTTCATTTTAATTGAGCACATTCACAGGAAAATGGAGGGGGCCAAAGTAAAAGCTGCTTATTGGCAGCTTGAGTGGCCCTGGCCCCCTTTACATATTGGCAGACCGGTGGCAAAGAACACTTTCAGAAATGAAAAACATGGTGGCTTCCATCGATTAAAGGCAGCAATTACAGTTCTTTCACTGTGAATACACGTGGCTTCATTGTATCATGGTGATTTAAATCATAGTTTTCGCTAGACAGGCGAGCTCCGATGGTGTCAAGGCATGGATGTCAATGCGGGCTTCGAGATAAGAATTTAGTACCCGTGGCAAGGTGTTTGCGACCATTTGATGGCCATAATTTGTTCTCGAAAAAGTTATGAGCCAGTTTTCATGGCTGCACGTGTCACATGTCGGTGTATTCTCTTTTAAGTATATGTTCAAGGACGAAAAGCCTGTCGCCGCGCATCATATGCTGTATGTGCGAGGGAAACCACTTGAGGGAAACCATGGATCGCGGCTCAGTCTGTTGCGTGCGAAGGAAGAAAGCGCAGAGCAAACGAGCCGGCTTCCAAAGTGCCAAAGGCAGTGGGGGGATGAGAGGGAGGGAAGGAGGGGGGCGCTGTGCTCAGGCAGCAACATAGCATTTGGGGACCGGTCGCAAGGGGAACTGAAGGTCGCGGCTCAATATCGTGCGTGATAAGGAGGAAAGCGGTGAGGCCGCGTGGGAGCGAAGGGAGGGCGGCTTCTACTTCGCCAGCAACTGTGTACGCTGTGCAGCGGCACGTAATCGCGAGCGCCCTATCTTAAAAGGGATCTGCAGAAGCCTCATACCTTTGTGCGCGATGTACTGTCGTCGCTCTTTCCTTGAAGTGGTAGAAAGCACGAAAATCACATAGATTGCTGCTGCTGCCGCGCTTGCTCACACCAGGGTTTTTACAGCGTGAGTCCGCGCTTATCGAGCGTGATGTGCTGTGTTTTACATCATGCTCGTTATTTCAGTAAGTAAGCGAATATTTCCAAGTTGATACGGCCGACAGAACTACTATCCCTACTTCATATAGCTGTCCATTAATTTACTGTCTCTTCGATGCTTTGCCTTTTGTCCGAAACAGCGACTTTTCTAGAGAAGAAGCTTTCATACGTTGCCAGATACTGTGTTAGGATTTTCATTCTTTATTCATTTTCTCTTTGTTTTCACTCAGATGCATTAAATACGCAGTTTTCACTTCAGTGACAAAACAAGGGAAACAAAAACTTCATTTCCAGCGGCGAGCAATGTCTGTGTTCTTCATACTACGGGAATTTCCTGTACATCCTTGTACTCCAAACGTGAGTTGTGCAATAAATGCTACTTACCCAGGCTCTGTTCAGGAAAATTCATAACAAAGTCAGCTGATGAAACTGCGAGAGCATGGACGACGAGAACAACTGGTTTGGAGTAGTTGGCGTCGAGTACCACAAGCTCATTCCTTCCCCGTGGTATTCTTTGCATGCCCAGGATGTAGCCATCTGCAGTGACCACTGTGTGCTCTTCCACGGGGTAGCCCTTGCTCACAATCAGCTCCGACTTGAAAATAAAGTAAGGTGTTGAGGATCAGCAATATCAGAAATATTGAGCAGTAAAAGACAGTTCCAAATTAGAATGTATAAGATGTATGCAATAAACCTTCCTTAAAACAAAGCGATCGGATAGAAACGGTACTTCGATTGAAGCAGTCTACTGCTAAAAAAAGAGGCACTAAAGCAGCCATAATCGATGGACTAGTTCACTCATACAGCCTGGGATCTAATAAAAATAGGGCTTCTTTAGAGGAAGATTACCCACGGTAATTAGAGCTGCGCACACGTGGTCGTATATAGCTAACTTATGATGGGAAACTCAGTATTTGTAGAGATTTTCACAAGCATGGTATCTATTAAATGTGAGTTGTTTGCACGGACCCAGTGACCCAGGCTGTCTACTAGGTCAAGCAGCAGGTAGCACCAAGTTGAGCAATTGGGAATATGGTCAGTTGCCGTGTTGTCTGCTTGGCAAGACAGCAGCCCGGACCAACCTAGTGGCCGAAGCTAGTATACAACTTTTGTCAATAGGAAGAGTGGTGTAAAGATGATAGATAGATAGATACATAGATAGATAGATAGATAGATAGATAGATAGATAGATAGATAGATAGATAGATAGATAGATAGATAGATAGATAGATAGATAGATAGATAGATAGATAGATAGATAGATAGATAGATAGATAGATAGATAGATAGATAGAAAGATATTTGTACACCATCTCCTTGGCAGACACTATGCCTCTCTCAACAGCGCTTCGACTTTGCAGAAGTACTCCTCAGGATTGCCCAAAGCATGCGCTCAAGAAAGATATATGTGAGGACGTGCGCAACGCGTAATGGTGCTGTTATGTTTTACAACCGCTTAGCGTCGGTGAACTACTACATGACTTGCTTAGAATAGGAAACTACGCATGATAAATCAGTCCTGCAGAAACTCGCAAGTTGCAGGAAGATTCATGAAACAGAAAAAACTTTCATTGACCTGACTCTACCATGAACGTACAAAGCTACACAGCTGTATGCTATTGTTTTACTTTGTAGCTTCGTGCTGCAGTCAGGGTGCCGAAAATACCGTCTTTTCTTGGGCCGCCATATTTAAGCGATGCCTTTTCCCCATGATAATCCGTTTCAGTAGTTTTCACATTCATGAATGGTCAAGCGACGCTCCCCGCAGGGCGAAGCGTCAAACACGACCACTTGCGAACGCGAAAAGTACCGCAAGGCATTAGCATCGATAAACGCATCGCTACAAAATACAGGGTCAAGCCTCTACGTATAATGGACTAAAACATGCTATCCACTGGTTTATTTTGTGCATACACATCTTTCGCTTATAGTTTAGCAGGGTTGACTGCTACATAAGTTAGGAGGAAAGGGGGGGGGGGGAGCAGCGGGAGTAATGCATTGTCAAACTTGCGCTGAACGGATACATTGTTGAAAACGAAGAGACGCGAGGTGGACAGCCCAGAATCTCACGCGATCGTAAGCAAGTCTTCGATCTTCTGGACTGGCTCCCAGGCTTCTACCTTTCAAATTTGGCATTTCAATTTCTGCCTTCAATTCTTTAAAAGCAGAACTTTCAAGGCACCAAGTTCACTCATATACGACCAAAACAGCACTAAGAAAGGCAATGCACAAGAAGGATCTTCGCCGGAGTACCCGTGTGCACTGCTCACAAACTGTCGTTAGGCTGTACCTCTGCAAGACGCTCTGTCAGCCTGTGTGTTTCACTGCACTGCGTTCATTACGGGAAACGTCACCAACTTGCGCAATTATCAGCTTCAAAATCTAACATGGAGCACGCATTGCAAGGGCCCCTGCTCTTCCTCCTAAACGGAGGCGCCTACCGCGAATTTACAGTACGCTACGTAGTAGTTTAGTACGCAAGCATCGTGCGACCCGAAATTGTGGCGCTGTATGTTTCCGAGGTCATGAAATTGGCCAATAGACTTCTGCAGCCTCCATTTGCTCACGCTGTAAACCACCAAAGCATGAAGTGCTTTCATAGACAAAGGCGCTCGAGCACTATTTATGCTTGCATATGAGGGCTTCCTACCAGTGCAAGACCAGTGCAAAACAAGTGCAAAATAATTTGCTGATTTAATAGCTCTTTCTATGTTTACCTTCATTCCAGGAAGATTTCCTGCCGCTGCTTTTATTGTGACCCGAAAAAACTATTTCTGAACTATAGGAGAAGTTAAACGTACCGCGGGGGATGGTAGGGTGGGGGAGTCTTGGTAGCACTGCCCTATTTTGTAACCACTGAGTTCCTGTTTCAAACTCCTAGGAATATAGTTTAGATACAGAAAACCGTCTGTGCTATGATTTTCCCTCTCTAAATCCCTTTATTGAAAGTTTACGCAAGCTGATTTGATGTGAAGACATGAAAAAATTTAGGTTTCGGAGGAATTTCGGAGGAACTTAGGCAGGGAGGCGTGTTGAATAATGCTCGTTCTTTCTGTAACCGACCACGCGTGTGTCCCAACTGCGCCATTGATACCATGATACCACGACGATGGTAGCATCACCAATGCACCTCGAGGGCCTGCATATTTGCTATCACAATGAAATCGAAACGCGACACAATTATGAAAGCGTCTCATAAGTGGAAGAGACTGCAGAGATTATTAAAGCCCGACTTGACGTTACGAAATGAAGATCATAATACAGCGACGTCCTTCGTGGGGAGAAACTGCCTCATACACGTTCGCTGTCACTACCTTCAATGTCTGTGAACTTGGAGGGTTCTGCCAGAAAGCACTGAAATTTAGGGAGTCATACAATCCGATCCCAATGTCAAGTGCCAATTCAAAACTGTGGACATAACTTGCTGCTCCAAAAGTTTTGCATTTCTACGAAAAAAACAAACAAACTGTGCGCTTCCAAGTTAGAAGCGAGCTGGTGTAGTTTTAGACTCATGTGCGTCATTTTAAGATTATTCAACACATTTGTGACACTTAAGGAAGTCTTACGGAACAACTCACCACATTTCTTAGCGAATCGGCGTCGAAGTGGAACCAAGAGGTTGCAGGTGTTCCCCAAAACAAAAGTAACAGAAAAAGTTTCAACCAGCTGGCCATGGTACCACAAGAGCGCTACTTTTTCATCGCTAGAATATTGCGGTGACATGCATAAAAGTCAAACAAGATGAAACGCAAACAACTGAACCCTCGTTCAGTTCAGTTACGGCAATGAGAAAGAAAAGCTAAAGCGGACCGGAAAAGAGGTCTGCTACAACAAGCTACACTTTTCCGCGATAAGCGGAAAGCAGTCGAATGAGTGGACAAATAGCATGACTGGGCCGGATGCATTACATGCATTCCTTTTGCGTTAGTGTTAGAGCGAGAAGGCCACAGCTTGTCTCTTTAAACGTTTTACAGGAAAGCTGTTAATTCGACTACACTTACTTAAAGAAAGGTTATATGCCCGTTTTTGACGGTTCCGCATAAAAAATATATATATTAGATAACTCACTATGTTCATATTGTGAGGAAATGTAGAAAATATTGCGGATAATGGGTAAGCAAACTGTAAAGTTTAGCGGCTCACATACCCAGTGTGACATGCCCACTGACCCGTGTAGGCGTGACGGTTAGTTTTCAACACTGTTCCAACAGCCCAGCAGCCCTATGCACTACCCATTAGACCATAGACTACTCTGTGACCCAAGTTCCTGATTAAACGGTCGAAAAAAACATTAGGTAGCCCGTGGAAAGTGTGCCAAGGACCCTAAGAATGCTAATCGCATCAAAGCTGAGATGACGGGGTCAAAACGACATTACGATTATTGCAACAACATTGCTAATCCAAGTAGGACAATTTGGCTCAAAGCACTTGGTGATGCTGTTTCACCGTTTATAGGATGAATCCAATAATCCTCAATGAATCCAGTAGCGGCTGTGCGAAAAAAGGAATCAAGATTGTCTACTGGCCGGTTCTCGGACTATACACATCGCCAAGAGAGCTGGCGACGTGAATGGTGACCTGCGGTAATGATAGTTCTGTCAAAACATTTTCAGAACCATATTGAATCTCTTGCATATCAGATCTCTTGTCATTTTTACGCACAAAGGCGCGTAATATAGAGATGGGATTAAGCAAGTAAGTACCTAACATTATATAGAATGACGGATGTAGGAGGGCCGCCATTGCACGTAAATATTTAAAACAACAATCGGTATCTCATACGAGAATCAATCATGCAATACTTGCTATTGCTACTTTCGTCACAAGTAAAAAATAATGCCTGAAGTGCTATTTCTATTTTTGCACGCTTGTCTTATTTGATGGGATTACGATTTTATAATTAGGTTAAAATTGGGGCATAACGCTTAACGCTTTACGACTTGTTCCGTTTTCCTAACTTCAGATATTGCTTCACATTGAATTGCCTCCTTGCGTTCTGTCTGTGTTGGTGGAAAAAACTAAACGAAAGAAAAGGGATTGATACAACCGGATCTTGTACAGTCATAGCTGGTGGTACAAGGTAGATTTTGAAGAAAAAACAACAACATTAAGAAGACGTATAATAAAAATGCTAGATAAGAAATGTATAGTATACCTGATTAAGTAAAACAGGCTAGGATACTATTTCTTTCACACTTCACAAATTCTTTCACACTGCGAGAGTTTTTGCGCCAGGCTGCGTCAATCAGCAGTTTTGTTTCATACGGACGTTACTGTTTACAACAGCAATTTCCATTGGTGTTTCGCTTCACTTTATTTTAGGCACCCAGTCAACCATGACGATTAGCATATTTTTAAAAATTTCTTTACAGGTCTGGCGGCTTTATGTTCCTCGGCGTGATTGTAGTCGAATCTGCGTGGGTGAGCAATCAATTTTTTTTATATTTAATGCGTCACTGCGGATGTCGCGGATTACAGGTTCTAGCATCAGCAGAATTTATTACGGTGTTATTCAATGCAAAAAAAGGCCTATGGCTCTTTTGTCTTCCTCTTTTGTTTATGTGTGGCAAATGTGATACTTCTCTTGCGTAGTGGTTCATGCGCTCCCTATAAAAGTATGCTCTCAGTGTGCGTCATGCTCTACCTGCATGACCTGACATCCTCCATTTTTCGATCTGTAAAGTGCATTAGTGCAACTGCGATTTGAAACAGCAGCCGCAATGATGTTCTTGGCTATACTCTGGATTCCTCTTTCGGTCCTCTTAGGTGACACAGCCTTGAATACAAGCTCCCCTCTAATATCTATTTGTTTTATAGTTTTATGCTCCTCTGGTGCCTTAATAATCAAGACCAGACATGCCTTCAGCGCACCAACCTAACGCGACCTACACGAACTGCTTCAAGTGTCGAATTCAACTGACGAATCTTGCAATGTAATTTTTATGTAACACTGCGGAAAACCTGGGGCCTGTTAAGTATGACTGCTGCCACATCTTGTCGGAGAGGCAGCCTTTGAAGGCGGCGCCGCACTTTGATGGGGACTCGAGCTCGGAACTGCAGCTCACTCTGGGGCGGTGACTAAGCACCACTTGCGCGTTAGGCGCCACGAGAGCACTGCTGATATTTCCGAGGTACATTTGCCCTAACGAAACTTGTAAATATCCTTATTGTGTATGTGTGCATGTAAGACTGTATGTGCCATTTGTGCATTTAGGTCATCACTGTGCACATCATAACTATCAACCAAGAATAGCGTGCTAGGCGATCAGCCACCCTATCATCTCCGGCATGTGATTAAAGCTTGCACATTATGTCTGTCTTCCTTGGCTAAATACGATAAGCAATATTAGAAACAAACATTATTTGCATGCTGCAAACATTCTTGGAGTGGCGATGCGCTTGCTCGGTATATCGCGTTGTGTAGTTCATTAAAGCGCAACAAACTGACCATGACTCACTTAATCTTTTCTTGTGTTATGAGGCGAGATTTTTCCGCAGTACGAGTTATAGACTCTAAATAACTTGCTGAGAAACGCAGCTATTGTAAATTATTTGAAGCAAGCGACTCAAATGGCGCGTTATTTATTTAGTAATACCCGGCCTCACCGAATAATTTCATAGTTCTAGGTGAAATAGACGCTTCTCTAGATATAACTATCCTTGTACTTCTATACGTAGTAGTAACAGATGCGACTCTGCATTGTAGCGCCGCCATTAATGTGGTATTGATGGAGACGAAGCTTACGCGGCTCACTGAGGATATTACAATTGGTGCCCGACTAGGCGGTCAGAATATTCGCCATTTCCACGGCCAGGCTGGCGTTCTGAATATATGTGGCCGCTTATCGCATTTCAACCGCCACATAATTGGCGATCCGTGTGCGATAAAGCGAGCACCAAGAAGGCCCGGCTGCAGCCATGCGGATAGAACCATGGCGCCCGCCGGAGCTGGACACTCCTTGGCGTTCGCCGCTGTGGCCCAACCATGCGCACAACCCTATCTTTTGGTTCCCCCAGGAGCCCAGGCAGACTCAGCGCCGAAAGCCAATGGCGTCTCGTCGCATCTTTGGCGATACTTGTTTGTCAAGCGAGAAATTCCCACCGACGTCTTCTGTCGTCTTGACCTTCCGCCGTTGGACAAGAAGATGTACGAAGGCTGGAACACCGCCTTCTTCTAACACTTTGGCGTACCAGTTTACCATCGGCTACGCAAAGCGCTACAGTCTCCTTCCACAGTTGGCGCTTCAGAAGCAGCTGTTCATCTTATGTCATCCTCTTCGTCGTCGGCTACTGGGAAGAGCTGCGGCACTGCTGCCGAGTCTTCCTCCGAAGCTACACCACATGGGACATGCTGGGCAGACAACACGACAACTGCGCCTTCCTTGTCTCGTGCATTCCAGCGTAACAGTCTACCTAACGCCCCACTGCTGGTCCCATTAAATGCACAATTGCAGTGAGCTAGCTACTTCTCAGCGACGAGCGCTTAGTATCCACGATCCTTCGCTATTGATAGCTACACTGTGGGTACGATATGTGTAGAATGTTATAGCTAGAGCACTGGTGTACACATAATCTATCTAAGCTCTAGTATTAGACATGCGTCATCGCATGCTTTTAGTGGTAAACCTACAAGAGGATTACATTTATTTGAGGAGCTGCAAGCTCAATATCTTAAAGGGAACCCACGCGGAAATTCTAGTTTTCATAAAAAATAATATGGAGAATAAAAAGCTATACATCCCAAATAATTATTATATTAAAAAACTGCTGTCTTCATGAAGCATTTCTGCCAGAAAGATTTCGCTTTATCTCTCATGTAACTGAGATACCTATCAGGTAAAGGGATACCTATCATTTTGTTATTTTATTACGCTCTGTGTTCTCAATTGGTTTTGCAAGTCGAAACACAGAACAACACTCATTTATGTTCTTGCGACAGTACTAGATAATGACTTTCAAAAATCTTAGCGCTCTTTCAAGGTGTTACGGTGCATTGCTGTACATGTTCTACACAGAACTTATGAAGAAATTTCTGACCGTAGGGCGACATACGGCACAGATGGTATGAATTCCTCAGTTCACCAACCCTTCGAGTACAACGGCTTGGATCGACAATGCTGCCGGCTGGGACTCGTAGTAAGAACGGGTCTGAAGAGCAGACGGAGATTTTGCCTCTTTCTCTTTTACGATGTCGTTGATGGTCAAGAGCTCCTTACATATCAGTAAATTAAATGCGATATTGGCAATGCCTCTGACGATCTGGACGACTTCATCAGATTCAGATACTTCATCGCCTTGGAGCAATTATGTCCTGAATATACATGACGTACGTCCAGTTCATGTTCGGGCTCAGCAACGAAGTTCCTTCTTGGCAGGTCTCCAGCGCCCGATTTGCTCCCGAAGAGCTCCTGTAGTTTTCGCTTGCCGGTGTCCGACATGGTCAGCACCTCCTCGTGTGTTTCGAACTAAACACGAGAGGTTCCCGTTAGGTAGTAGATGTCATTAGCCAGCATGATGGTTCGGTGTAACCCATTGTTTTTACTGGGTCACTCGCATTCGATTATCCACTCTCTGATGTGCACGGTTTCAGTACCGGAAAAGGTATCAGGGTCTCGAGTTGGTTCATGACAAGCGATGTTGTCGCAGCCGGCTGGTGGAATGACCCACAAGATGTCCGCTGTCCGCTGTGAAGTTCGATGGTGTCCTTCATGTGTATCCTACGCCTCCCAAAAGATAAACACTAGCAGTGCTTAACGACTACTACGACCCGAAAAACTTCCTTTGGAGTCCCAATTTCTGGTAAAATTCTGCACAAGATTTATTACCTCTTCCTGGCATAACGCTAAAAAATTTCTTGAATGAAATTGTTTCACTTGATTTTCGTGGTGAAGTGTATTACACTAAAATTATTTTGAGGTTTAATTACGCATCGGCTATTTATACATAGTCAAATCAACCTTACTGCGAAATCGCTGGCGGTCACGAATCCTGTAAAATATACACCAGTAATTGCGTCGCGCGCAAAGTTTGATTACAAAAGGTTCGGCGAAAACATTGGAAAAAGATAGAGCCATCGATAACATTCGAGGACGTGTCATCAGCCAGGCGCAGTTGAAAGTAATTTCTAGCGCTTACATGTCTCGCACGGACATGGTAAATTCGCTTTCGCCCCACAACCAAAACTAAGGCATCTACACGAAGAACAAGTTGTTGGGCGTATTGAATAGTATGCCTTCAATTTCCAAGCACTGATTTTCTCTTACGAATGGTATTTTAACTGCGTAGAATCAACCGCCCAACCTGGACGCTGTACGGCCTGTACTGGCGATTTTGATATCTGGTTCTTGTTCTTCGCGGGAGAGAAATAGAACGGTTTCTTAGTTCAACATTGCGTTTCAGTCGAGACACCTTTGTAGTCACGTATATCCATCAGAGAGACGTCGGTTCGTTCGGCTGGCAGCCTTTGGCGCCAGCACACATGCGCACGCTTTTAACGCGTCACATCCGCGCTCATTGATTCTTTGTTCACAATGCAGACACGAAAAAATGGTTTATTTCTTAACACTGATGTGAAAACTGGGCTATACAGGCAGTGGTGTAAAGATGGACCGTATTTGGAAGTGAATGAAGATGAATAATAAAGACATTATTCTGGGTGACCATGTTTCTCTCCGGCAGCAACCGCCTGCTCGCGTCACACATAGTGTTAATTTTTTAAGTTTGTTTCTTTCTCAACCCAGACGGGCCGATAGCGTGCGGACAGACTCAGGGGGTACACTATACTCCTAACCTTCCGCGGAAAAGAACGATCTCGGCGCGGGTACCTGGCGAACACTAAAATGTGCATAATTGAGGATGGGGACCCGTACGCCTGCTACAGGAAAAGCATGATTTGTTTCGGTAATTTTTGCTTGAGAAGCTTCAGATCGGCGCTTCCCTTCGTTTTACTTCCGTCGAAAGGAACGGCTTCAAAGAAACGGTAAAGAGACGGCTGGCAGTATAATGCCGATTCTCGTTGCTTCACGCGTGAAACACAGTAGGATAATTGGTTGTCCGCGGCGGGTGCCTATCGCAGTGTACGGCGCCGAGATGAGACATGCGCGCGGCTCCCGCCATTGGCCGAACGCCACGCGGAGAGGACGATCAGCGCCAGCAATCCGTGACGCGTTGCTTAGTCGTCCGCGGCGCACTGTCCCGAACCTCTGTCAGCGGCACGCTTTCCGGTGTGGCCGAGCGGCACAGACGCGGTTGCTTGTAACCAGGTGTACGTAAGTACCTGCGAGCAGGCTGGCGCCGAGAATACGCCGGGCTGCATGACGACGCGAGCGACCCCGGACCATGCGGTTGCGCCCACTATAGTGCACAAAGCCGTCCTCAAGACGCGTTACAATCGGCGTTGCGCCATGTCCATGTTTCGGATGGTCATTTTGATGGTGAAAGCGAAGACGCGTCCCATCGGCCCGGGAAGCGTGCGTGCCGTGCCACTGCTCACTGCGCACGCCGTGACGACCGTTTTATCCGCCGTAGGAGCCGCCTCCCGAGAGTAAAGTGTTGCCGATGGCTTTGGCACCGAGCAGACAAGGAATTCCAGGGAGTCTTTGCTCGCCAAGTGTACGCGAGCCTGGTGGGCCGCAGTGACAGTTTCATTGACGTATGGCCTGCAATTACTACGCTACCGGAAGTTCGATGGTCGTACGCATGTGCGAGCGTGGGACGGGGTGCCACAGCGTATGTCATTCACCCTTCGGCATTAGTTTGCAGGTGCTTCTTGCTTCTTAGTATTTTATTGTGTCCGCTGCGTTGGGCTTTGTTGCTTTAAGTTGCCTACGCATTTCCCTTCGCGAAACGAACGATTGCTTTGCGTTTATCACCCTATGTCTTGTTGCGTTATTTTTATGTTGTCTTTGGGAAGAGGAGGAAATACCTTAAGCTGTAGCAAAAAGAAAAAGGCAGCGTAGACTAGGGTAACTGCTTGAATAGCCGGCGGAACACTCAAATGATGATCCTCCTACATGAGTGGTCATTGGTGTGCCGGCGGACCTTGCTCAAAACCACTCGGCGGCGATTCGACTGTAAGCAATTGGCGCGGGACACCGAGAAATAGAAAACGTGGCCATGTTGCCCTGATCAAATGGTTCTGGACTAAATCTGAGGTGCCCCGCACTGTCTGCTTTACCGATATAGGGCCACCCTACAGGTGTTCAAGTTCGACCTTGCCTTTCTGTGTGTAATTCCTTGTAAGATAGTGTTGTGAATACAAACTCTCTTCAACGTCCATCTCTATCTGCTTCATCTATCCGAAGCCTCCAGCGAAGTTATTACCATTAACCTTAGCGGCAGTATTCTTCACCTGCGTATAACGTCTCTGGCGGTGCGTCTCGGTGGCCCAAGTGGGGTAATAATGCCCGTACCCTCTAGAGTAATAAAGAAGGACCTGAATCCTACTGGAAATCTTTACTATTATATTTTAGTACGCTAGGAAAAGCGAAAGCTCACGAATTGTCACAACTTTGTTATCGGTGTGTTGATATCAATCAGCAGCAGACTTCCTGCGGTCCGTTCAAACACGTTCGAAAGACTGCTGCGTTTGTTTATTTCGTGTGGACTCCACAATACTGGAACTCGCAGCCATCGGTTGCGTTATCGCTTATAAAAAAATATAAAACTGGTGCACACACGTCAACCACTCTGACATATGAAGTGCGGTGAATGCGCAAGAAATGTAAACATGCAATGCTGCTGAGAAAATGATCCCTCGTTCACCCCAGATAAATAAAGAAAAAAACGCGAACTATTAAAAAACGAGGTGTTATCACAAATACAAACCACTAAATAACGAGGCGTTATCTACATTTGTGTATTTTTGTTCAAGAACATAGTTATCAGCGCTGTAAAAACGGAAAGGCAGAAAACAAAAATGATGTTCAGTGTCACATACACATCAACGCATAAACGAAGCAGATCACACACCTTTATTTTTTGCTGAGACATGGAACATGCATTTCTGACCTCAAAATATAGCGTTATATATGACGGGAGACTACCATTTCCACATAAAATTGTATCAATAGCCTTATATTGAAAAACGCTTATGCTCATTGCATGCTGAAACCGGTGCGGCAAAGCGTCGTAGCAGTGAAACCGGCGTCTCGTACCGTGCGACCCAGCTCTTATCCAGCGATCTCACTGTTGTCCCGGTGACTACCGGTGACTACCCGGTGGCACCAGCATTCCAAGAGCGATCAAGAGTAAAAAAACACGGTGCCTTCTCACTGGTTTGCACTGGAAGACGCTGGACATGATAATGTACGCCAAAAGTTCTTGTAAATAAAATAAAATCATCACGCATGCTTATATATATATGCCCGTGTGGATCATCTTGTTTCTTCCTTACTTAAAAAAATGAATTGCAAGCAACTTGATAAACGCTCTATCACCAAGAACGTTTCTATTGGCCTTTTTTAGTTGTTTGTGTGTTAATTTGAAAGTATAAATTATATATGATGGGGAAAATTTGTACAAGCAAGTTCGTCACATAACTTGAGTGGTGCTCTTTTCGTCAAGGCGCTCGCTTCGCTGATCAGGAACATACGTGACCGTGCACATATGTTCATGTCAGTGCCTTCGCTAGATTAAAGGACAGTCGTGTTGAAAACGAGACCAATGCAGGCGTTAATAACTCTCGAAAGAACGAAAAGAAAGTTGCCGAAAAATGGGCTACCAGATAGCAGAGTCGTATATCTGGCCTGTTTCCCGCTTTCAAACTAACACCCCATTTTTACCTCCACCTTTAAAAAAAACATTAAAACATGGAAATTAAAGTCCTTTATGGTTATTTATATTGGTACTTGTTCCTGGAGTGGCCGTGAGTAACACCTACGACTGGTATTCTCTAGGTCCTCAGGTGGAATATGTGCTTGTAAGTTTTATAATTGTCCCACATTATGCTTAAGTTTCTAGTCTGTATATTACGTACTGAATTGATTACACATGTTTCAACGACACAAAAATGTTGTGAAAGACACATCGCGCTATATTAATTTTGTTTTTAGGCGTCAGTAAATGGTAGTAAGTGCGACTAATGATAGAAACCTATCTGAAGACTCCGACACACTAAGACAATAAAAGAAGGTGGCTGGTGACATGCCACCAGCCATTGGTTGAAGTTTCAGGTGGAGCAGTATGCGCTGCTTGGCCTGGTTTTTAAGACGTGTTTTATGTGTGCCCGTCTACGCACAAAGAAACACCATAGACGATTTCCCAGAACAGAATATTCTGTATAAGGCAACATGCCGACTACCCTCAGCTGCACTCAGCTCTTCGGAAGAAGCTTCCAGAAAATATGCATGCGAACAGATGCGGGAGGTAGTCGCGATCGACTACACTTGGCGACAAGCTCGTCTTCCGCACTCTGAGTAGGAGACAGTGGGAAAATATAGGAGACTATTAACAGCTTTCGGAAAACGTTGTGTCACAGTGTACAAAATGCACATATGTGCCACAACACTAACCAGTAAATATAACGTTATAGCAAGAGACGGCAGGGGTAGAGCAGGGGTTCTTAAACCTAACATCCGACATGGAGAAACAGCATAGTTGAAATAGAGGTAGTGGAGAGGAAGCCACCTATGCAACTATAAGGAACAGCAAAGAATGAAATTGGAATTGACGAGTTTAATGGTAATTGTAACCGGCGAGCGCTATGGTTCAAAAGCCGATACAATGGTATACAATTCTATGAACCCAGTGTTGAGAAACTTACCGATGGCGACTATTCGGTTATAACGTCAAAAAAAGAGCGCACAAATAATTGAGCATGCTGTGATATAACGTCAAAGCATTCATAGATATGTACATAAGGAATTAGCTTCTCTGTCGAAGGCCGAGAGGTATAAATACAGTAGGAGACAAATATAGCTTCCTGAGGTTGAAAAATGTAAGCGATGGCTAAATTATATACATGGCGTGCCACGTGACATGTGCCGAAATTTCAAAATATGCAAGTGCCTCGTAGCTGGACAGAACCAAGGTGTTCTTGTTTGCCTTCGCTTGAAGCAAGTCAAACATTTTTTTTTATTTTGCGTAGTTATATATTTAGCTACAAATAATTGAGCAACTGCTCAAAAAATTATGTTCGGAGCAAACGTGTCAACGAGAAAATTGTACACCATTCTGAAAAATTGTCGATCCAGACATTTGGTGTCAAAATGTGCTACATAGAAGATGCGTGCCAGTAGTCGTACCATGACATTTTTCTTCCTATTTTGTGTGTTTTCTTTCAGACGTGAGAAAACTTTTATATTTTAGGCTTTCAGGCTTCGAAAAAAAATAATTTTTGGGAAAGATGTCAGCATCTCGGTGGACGGAAAACGTGACTAAACTCGCAGTGTTTAAATGGGGCGGCTCTTGTGTAGTAGGCAGCTTCAGTATTTGCCATAGTGGTAACTTTAATGGGGCATTTGATCTCGAAGTCTTGCAGGGACGAGGAACTAACGTAATCTTCCGCAAAAAACGCTGTGTAGAAAGAGAAAGGCTGCGTCAGATATACATGTACAGGTGCATACGTAGCACGTCACCAGAAAGAATAGCCCGCGCACGGTCCTAGTCGCTGTCACATTGATTACAAACGGGCTTTTTCTCAGTACTAATAACTGTTCGGAGCGGCATTATTGCTGACGCAGTGCGCCACTTTATGAAAGATTTGTCAGACACCGGAATGCGTTTGTGCGGCAACGAGAAGTTAAGTATATGAGGTAATGTCCTCCGATTACCTCCACCTATAAGAATAGAGCAGGCGCAAAGACAAGGGTAAATTTTATACGTCTTATTGTTTGCTATCTCAATACTTGTTTGCGCACTGACGAAATGTAATTTGAAACTGAACACTAGCTAGGGTATCTCATTTAATTTAATACTTCAGATGAAGGCCTTCATACACTCTCGAACAGTACCTTGCAGAGAAGCATGCATCGATCACATGAAGCGATCGCAATCATATTCGTCATATTTCCAAACTTTAAAGGCTCCGTGAAATGCCCATGAATGTTAGACTAATGCGCACTATTACTTTGGCGTATGAATATCTGTCCTGCGCTCTCTTTTTCTGAGAAATGCCATATCTAACGAGAATATATACCAGCACTTACCTAACCATAACACTTTATGTGCACTTTCGGAAGATGTGTCATACTTATAGATGTATAGCCCTGCACTAGCGTTAAATTTCAAAGCATTCGAATAGATATGCTGTTCTCTGTTCCCATTTTGGCTAGGCCATTATTCATTCAAGCAGCGGACCGAACGACCATTGCACTATAAAGAACGGCGCGAGAGTGTCGACATTTTTTAGGCCCTGTACGTCAGTGTGAGCTCCCAGACCGAAGGGTCATCTCTGTTGGCTTGATTATTGAGACCGAAAAGCCCTGATCTCTCGCAAAAGTTCAAACTTCGGGAATCACATTTGCTTTCGGCGAAGCGGCAGCCATCTGTGGCCTACTGATTCCAAAAAGAGCTGAGAATACTTAGTGGGTCACGTCAACTATTGTGTGCGAAAATTAATGACGCCCTTTGTGCTACGTGCACCGAAGCGAACAGAGAGGATCGACGTGTTCTTCGAAGAATAACAATGTAAATAAATTTGTTCAACCTCCCATATAGTTTGGTGAGAAAAATGTCGCGCTGTAATCTTGGTAGAATGTAGAAGGAACAGCTGTGGCTCCACTGCATTGCCAGTTTTTATTTCTATGCTGTAGGATAGCGATCAAAAGGCAAAGTGTCTTGGTTCACTATAATTTGACTGTAATAACCTGTGTTTGCAGGCTTTGATGCTTCTGTAATTACACGAGTAAATATCCGATAGTGAAAAAGCATCACATTGAAGATGGAGGCCCAGAGTGATCAACAGTGTTTGAATGAATGGCGCGAAAGCCGTGATTGCAAAGTGAATGGTTTCAGCACTGAGCGGTCGCCCACGAGAAAACTGTCCAGTACAAGCTTAAAACGAACACGGATCTTGCTGTCGTTTGGAGCAACTTCTCTTTGTTGTTGCCTTGACGCTACTGCACGGAGTCGCTGCTCTGAAGAAGACCAGTCTCTTTGTCGGAACGATGGTTCCACCGACATCCCTTGTTGTTCCTAGTGATATCTAAATCAATACATTGGTGGTAAAGGAAGGAATATGTGTGTACTGTTACCAAAAATGCTAAAGAAAAGTGCAAACTACGGAGCACTTCTTTTGGTTACTTATATCCTCAATGCAAGAAATATTGAAATAACATGACCAAATGTCGTCGCTGTTGATGCGCAATGCCAAGGTCTCTGTCTGGTGGCGTTATTGTTGATGTCTAGGTCATCACGATGAAAATCAGCCTTATGACGAGTGTGTTACAGAATTATATCATGCAAGCAAAGGTACTTGCGAATTCCGTTTCACGTTCAAGTTTTGTAGAACTCGCGTGTATAGGCGGACACATATTCATATTTCCCAAATGCTCCACTAGTGTAGTCCCGAAGTGACTGAAAAATAAGTTGCTAAAATGCGCTGACAATAAAATAAAACCATAAAATTTAATGAAGCTGTGCATATCTTTAAAGAAAACCTTGTAGATTCTAGCGAATTTCCTTGTAAGGAAATAGCTAATCAATAAAATTGTCACGCTGACGCTGTTCCTGAGCGCTTCTCTTTCACTATAGAAATAGTTGAACTGAACCATTTCTCGAATCCTGTGCACTAAATCAATACTTCTAACTTATCTCAAGAAAGAGGGGGTGCTGTATTTAACCTTGACGAGAAGCTACGAAGTACCCAGAGTAACTTCATGGTAGTAAAGAAGTTATGCGTTATGAATCTTACGTATACTTCAAATAGTGTACTGAAAGTAAAAAGGTCACTACATTAATTTTCTTCTTTCATGCGACACAAACTATGTCTTTCACTTATTCTAGTTCTTGGTTCCATATACTTGAGTAAAAAGCATTCCGCAGTTTGCCACGTCAAGTTGATGTTTTCACGCCACTCTATAGTTAAAGAGAGCTCCGATGCTAAAACAAAGTCATGCTGACACATCACTGCAGAGGGACGGATGTTGAATCTGCCCACACAAACTTTTATACAAATTGAGTCTAATGTATGCATGTATATCTGTAAACACCCACGGAAACCAAAATGTATATAAGTGAAGTAGATTGTTGGACTGAATGCTTAGAAGACGGGAAAGATAGCACCATATTTATGTCGGCACGTGCAAACGACGCTGCTCTCTACACTTAATTTGAGAAATAAAAATCAGTCATGGCTTTGCCAGGAGAATAGGGACATTATTTTCGTGTTTTACAAGATCAGATACCACGAGTGAAGTCGCCAAAGTCGACTCAGTCTGGAGACGCATGGCCACACGAATGAATTCTTCAATAAAGCTGCATCATCGAAGCACCGTCCACGACTCAGGGAAAAGCAGTGAGAACAGCATAATGGTATGAATTCGTAGCTATACTTGGGAACCGTGATGTAACTGGACGAAATTGTCACACGCCTGCGCGGCACACGCCGTACAGTCACAGCGTAAGCTGGAGGAGCGCCTCCATGAGAGCTTCATTTCCAGTAGCACACACTAGAGGGTCTTCGCAGCGAAGTCTTTTCGCGTCGTTTTCAAGAGGACGATCTTAACTGTCCGCCGGGTGTCGATGGCGAGCTGCGACTGGTGCTGTTCTCTGCCCAGCTGTCTCCTGAGGCCGATGTTGACTGGTTGCAGTCCCGCGCGTAGCTCAACGATTCGCTTCTTCAGCAGTGGTTCGTACCTTGCGAGGAGGTGCCGTTAACGTGTACCGAAGAGTCGTAACAGGTATCCAGACTATGTTGCACACATGTCTCCACCCTTGAACGTGGTACGGTACGCTGCTGTTGGGGATTATGATAATGTTTTATTGGCGTCACCTTCGAAATGGCGTGGTGACAAATAGTCATCTAGCCTGCTACATCAAAGGTCAGCTACGTGCGGCAGGCAAAAGATATATGCAACTGCTCCGTGTCGGGAAAACTTGTCGAATGTAGCCGAACTGCAACGCAAAGTTTGTAGATATCGAAGCTACGCGGTACGCATGCCAAATGCCACAATACAATGGTAATTATAATGATGCTGATTTAATGACATTCTCTTTGAAACGGGACGGTAAAAACAGTCACTTAGCCTGCTTGAATCAATCAGGTAGGTCATACATGTTTTTCATTACAACAGTATTTGCACATCACCATCAACTTCTTTAAGTTCCTCAACACTTCTCTGTCTACCTTGCACCGCTACCTATGCAGCTGCTACATGCCGTGCTATCTGGTGTAATAATATGCAACTGCAACGCAAATGGCGCACGTATAGACGCTACGCGGCTCGAATCTCACATTGCAAGAGAAGTGGAGCAATACGATGCTAATGATGATGATTATTTATTGGCACCTCCATTGAAACGCGGCGTTGACATATTCACCTAGCCAGTTTGATTTAATCAGGTATACAATGTATATTTTTTCTAGTATTCTTGTATCGATCTCCTTAATATTCCTTTTATTTCTGAAACACGGTGTTAGACCTGGTGCAGTATTATGCAAGTGCAATGCAAAACGTGCACGTATCGATGCTACACATCACGAATGTCACATCGCGTGTCTTCTTGCTCGCTAGGACGCGTTTGTAGGGCATTTTTCTGCTGCGTGCTAGCAAGCGCTGACGT
Organism: Dermacentor variabilis; assembly: GCF_050947875.1. Taxonomy (NCBI): domain Eukaryota; kingdom Metazoa; phylum Arthropoda; class Arachnida; order Ixodida; family Ixodidae; genus Dermacentor; species Dermacentor variabilis. The sequence continues at coordinate 93,045,625 of NC_134573.1, forward strand.
GGCTCAGTGGTGAAGCAGTTGGCTCCTACGCAGCGGGCTCGGCTTCCATCCCGGCGAGAACTGGGCACTTTTTCTTCTAATTTTCGGAGATAGCTGCTACGGACACCGGAAACCGGCGGCGCTGGACACCATCGCCACCGCAAACGGCTGTTGGAATGAGCCCATAACAACTTACGCTGTACCAAGAGGGGCCAAATGACAAGACGTGCGCTCTATTGCAACAATAGTTTTTTTAATTGAGGGCTAACCCCTAAAGTAAGAACGAACGTACAAAAGTAAGATAATTCAGAAAAAGGTTAAGTAACACAGAAACTACTTAAATGTACGAACCAATCGATAGCTTTTCAACGTAGTAATTTGTAAGGCATGAATACAAGAAAAAAAAATTATCGATCAGTTTTAATTTAGACATGTTTCATATAACCATGGAAGCGTTGCCGGGAGGGTTCACCGAAGCCCGACTTCTACATTGTTCTCTCATTCGGGTAAAATGAAAGATTCCATGCATAAATGGCGATCATGTGCGACTCGAAATGTGTCTGAACTATCAACTTTGCCCTCTGGTATGTGCAACTGATGACGTGGCAGTGGGTGTGTGAACAATTTTGGCCTATCTCCCAGAATGGTTACGTGCCACTGTTGCCAGGATGGACAAGCAGAATAAAGGGCAAGAAGTCAAGAAGGCAGCAAAAGAAAGTTGAGGAAGCGGGCTTCAGAGAACTGACGTAGTCGGCAATAGAAGCAGGAGAGTATGCGAAAGAAGTGAGGTGAAAGGTGCATTGGAGAAAGGCGCGTAGACTTGACAAAGCAGAAGTGAAGTGAAGAGATTTCGGTATACACATTCAGTTTCCTGAAGCCGCGCTTATCACTGATTCCGATTTATGCGTGGACTGCACCAATTTTTTTCTTGCGTCATATGTTCACGTGCCCTATGGCCTTTTGGGCGGTATTGGCAGGGCTGTGAAAACTGTAAATAAAACTGTTTTTGGAAGTGAGGGCTGTGTGTTGTCTCATATTTTTTCTATGTGGCCGCGCTAAAAGAAGTCATGAGATGACCTACCAACAAGTCCATATGGACAATCTAAAAACCATCTCCGCAGTCACGCGTGTTTCACAGCGTCGTCACACGGTCTCTACTTTAAAGGTACTGACAACGAATTTTTAAGGACCTAGTTTTTTATGGCGCAACCTAAAGCTCCCCTTCCGTTGTGTTACACCTGCAGCGGTTACTTTCAAAAGAGCGTGGTTATTTTGTAAGCAGAATTTTTTTTTATCTTCCTCCACCAGCAACGCTGAGAAGTGAGAGAGATCTCGATAGCCGGCCTCGCAAATTGTGAAACCCACTTATCGTTCTGCTTTCACAGGAGTGAGCGTAACTGTTGTTAACCACCTACGTTTAGACCTTTTCAACTGCTTTTAAAATAAAGAGCTGGTACAATAAGTTCCCGTTGTTGTACAGGCATTTCTTATATTTGTACGCCCTTTTTCACCAAGTACACGCCTGCGTGGTGGCTGGCCGACTCCCGTCGTCGTTATTCTGTGGATGGACGAGCCAAGCCAACTCATCGAGAACGAAGGCAAAGGTAGCGCCACTTTTATACTCACTACAAATGAAGGCCTACTTGCACATTATAACTTAGAAGAAACTTATAACAGAAAAAAGTGTACTGAATTTCAATACTAATAATAAGGCCGGGAACCGCATACACTAACAGAATGTAATAGATCTCTTATGCATCTTCGTGTTTAAGCTGCGCGGGGTGCCAAAGGTCATTTTTCGCGAACTTTAGTGAAGTATTAAAATATAAATCTGCGTTTAATGTGAAAAATGTGGCTTGTTTTAGCCATTATAATAGGGAATCTTTCCATCAGCGGGGTTATCTCGATTCCTCCGCTTCCTGCTAAGGGTCGTATGGCCTACGCCGTAAGGCATACTGCATGCTTTGCCTCTGGCCCGGTACTTTGTTTTGTTACTTGGTTATTATGACGCAGTATGGTGAGTATGCCTTCTAATATGGGATTACACTAAGGGGATATAGAGATGGCACACAAACACAGCTATCTGAATTCCGTCGCGCTGCTCGAGGGTCGCTATCAAATGAGAGCAGAATATTTTAGCGCAACAAAATGCGCAGATAAAATACGCATGCGATAGAATAGGCCTCATCCATTCGCGCTACACAGACACGATAACGGAACTTAGCAGTAGTAAGGCTCTCTAACAATTTTCCGACATGAAAATGTTCGTTGGTACATGCGTAAACATTGAGAAGGAAAAAAGGAGCTCATTCGTATGTGTTTTATCAACAACGCACTCAATAACTATCTATACTACTTGTTCCTTGTACTGTTTTACTCTTTTCGGTGCGGCGGCGTGTTATTGCGTCATTTCGAGTGCCTCGTTTCAGGTGATTCACGTTTGAGCAACATGGATTTTCTGTTAACTCAGTCTCTGTCCTTGATACCCTTGAACTCCGTCGCAGTGAGGTATTTGAACAACGTTATGTGAGTTATGTATAACTTAATCAGATGAAGGGTCGTGTGAAACTTTCTAACAGTTTCAAACTGACTTACAGGTCTGAGAAAAACCCGACAAACAGGCCTAAAGTCTGCGCGCCAGAGTGAGAAGTTAATTATACCAGGCAATTCCGAAACCAAGATATGCTCCTTGTTTACTTTCGAATCATGTGTGATAATTATGTGGCTGTTATTCAGTCTATTTGCATAATAACGGATGCCTTCTTCTTTCATTAAATATTTGCGGGTACATCAGTTGGCTCGTATTCGAAAGGAATTCATATAATCGGCGTTCTTAGTTACAAGGAGAACAACCTGCTAGAGCTAGAGGTAGGCAAAACATTTACCTAATAATGGACCAAGGAACTTCTGAAACCGAACACTTTAGAACATAATACGTCTTCGCCTTAAGACGTAGAAACTAGCCCAGCACAAAAGAAAATTCGAAGCGCTGAAATTAGATGCCATGAGAAGTCCATCTTCGAGCGACGAAATGTGAAATATAAGCAGGGCTTGGGTACTGCGTTTTCAATACGCGCCGCTGATTCTTAATTAAGCAATTTGTGTGCTCCTACGTGCTTTGCCGGCCATTCTAACTCCGTACAGTCATGAACGCTCGCTTCGTGGAACCGTAGCCGGACCAAGAGTGTACGGCAAATCGTAATTAGCGTCCGCGCTCTTAGCATCCTCTTGGCCCTCATTAGGCGCGGTGCCGCCAATTCCAGCTGTCTGTTTTTTTTTTTTTGCAGCGTACTCTAGTAAGAATGAAACAAGTCGTATTTTAACGCCCCTGAATTCACTCGGTATATTATGTGGGGCGGCGACAGGGATATTCTACGTGGGTGATTCTGATTGAACAAACACGAATGTACTATTTTAATTAACTTTCCGTCTTCTAAAGAAGCCGTATCGAATAGTTTCTTAACTGACCACTAGGGTGACTATATTAAGGAGGTTTCTGCACATTATTCCTACTCTGACATCTTGAAGGAAGAGCCACACATTAAATGCTGATTTCCAAGACACTTGTCGTAAAACTTCTTGAGAAAAGTTGTGATAGCGAAGATTTTGACAGTGACAACGAAAAAAAAAAAATATGCAGTGCAGAGGAACTGTCGGTTTCGTTGAGTCGTTAGGAGCTCGAGAAGAACATCGGAGAAAAATTACAATTTTTTTCAGTGAAAAAAAAAACTATCCTTCCAAAAAACCAGCGTCTTCGAGTGCCCTGCAGTGTGACACCAGCGCTTTTTGACATCGGGTCGCACTGGGGACGCTGGGACACCAGTCAAAACCCTGGATAAGAGCGGCGTCACACTGCACGAGACTCTGGTTTCACTGCTATGAGGCTGGCGCGCACTGGTTTGTGCGGCACGTGCGCTGGTTTTCGCTTCAGTTCGCTGGCTCGCACTGGAAACTGAGCTGGTTGCGTTTGTGCCGCACTGGTTCCAGTACGGAAAGTACTTATATTCATCGATAGATATTAATATGTTGACCTACTTAAGGCTATATCTTCGGGTCATAAAAGTGTATTTCGTGTCACAGTTTGGAATAAAAGTGCGTGATTACGCACCTTTCATGGTCCGTGCCCTGTTAAGCATACTTATTGTTTGACACTGAAAATGACTTTCGTTTTTTTTGCATTTCCTTTTTGATTGCGCAGACAGCTATATTCTTGACAAAATCACGCAAATGCATATGACGCCTCGTTTTTCAGTAGTTCGTAAGCAACCGATGATTGCGAGTTGTCGCTGTAGTAGCAATGTTGTGGAGTCGACACGAAACGCACAAGTCGTACAGACGCGTTCGAACAGACTCGCAGGAAGCCTGCCGCTGATTGATATTATCGCAACGATAACACAGCTGAGGTGATTTGAGTGCTTCCACATTCCCTAGTGTACTAAAAGATAATAGATAAAAGGCTTTGAGGTTCAAATACACATATTTTAGCAATCGCCGTCCCGCCCGGTACTCGGGCAGTACCCGCACCGTTCGCTCGAAGCTTAGGCCTACCGTACCCGCCCAGTCCGTCTACACGCTATCGGTCCGTCTGTGCTCGGGGATCAACAAGTATAACAAAGTTAAATCACTTTATATTTCAGTTTCGCATCGGTGCTCTTAAATAACCCATTTTTTCATGTCTACAATGTCTCCGCAAGAAATGATGAGCGCCGATGTGACGCGTTATAAACATGCGTGTATGTGCTGTCACCGCTGGCTGCCAGCACTAGCTTCTCTGACGAAGGTATGCGATGACACAGACGTGTAGAGAAAACGCATCATTGAACTAAAAAAAACTCTTGCATATCCCTTCCGCGAGGAACAAGAAAAGGCTATCAAAATCGACAGTAACAGCCCATACAGCGTCCTGGGTCGGCGGTTTATTTATGACCTTTTCCGAAGTTAAAATACCAGTCGTGAAAGAAAAACAGTGTTGTGTAACTTCCAAGCGTACTATTGAATACGGACAAGAACGTTTTCTCTCTGACACGGGTATAAGTTCTAGCAGTGGGGCGATGGCGCATCTGAAATGTCTGTGCGAGACGCGTCTTCGAAACTAAAAGTGTGTCTGATTCTTGATATAGTAAATTATTCCCACCTTGCTATTTGTTGACGTGACTTAGGGAGTCTACTTCCGGCCACCGAGCGTGACGAACGTGCGACGACGGGCTCCGTCGGAGCGACTACAGCGGCCATGTCTGGTCGCGGAAACAAGGCTCTTGCATCGGACAGCGAATACCAGGTCGTACTGCCTGCTTTACCTACAGGTCGTTTTGTTTTAAACACCGTTTTCCTGCACGGGGACATCAGTGCCCGCCCATACCGGGTGGAATATTTTCGTGATGCGCTCGTCCCGCTTTCGCTCCTGCCGGAAGTTATCGCCTTGGGCGCGTGCTGCATGAGTCATATGGGGGTGGTTACATTCAAGGATGCCGATGGCGTGAAGAAGATTCTCAACACCGGTGTGTTGAAAATGCGAGATGTCTCGCGATCGACCCTGCAAACCGCGATGTTCGAATGAAGCTACGCTGGCTCCTTACCAGACGAGGACGTGCGTCTTACTTCCTCGAACGTCTGAAGAGAGCTGTGGCGTGCACACGGCGTGTCTAATAAGGGGTCAACTACGAGGCTGGTGACCCTGAAGGCTAACGCTGGCGTGAAGCTCGGGGACCTACCGCACCAGGTGAACGTAGCTGGAGAGCTGGCACTTGTGGTCGTGTCGGGCAGGCCACCGCTGTGCCTTCACTGCCGTGGCGCAGGTCATATTCGGCGTGACTATCAAATTCCACGGTGTTGTTGGTTCCGTCGCTTAGGGCACGACGATGGCCAGTGCGCACGGACGTACGCCAACGTCGCCGGGCCAGTTAGCAGTGATGAGACGTCAGGGCTCCTCATGGATGAAGCCGATGCGGCGGAGGCATCGAAAGAAGCTATAGCGGACCAGCGGTGCAGGAGACCACGTCGGCTGCTCCTCGGGCGCATGAGTTGGACGCGGGACCCTATTTTCGCGCATCTCCTGGACAGACTCCTCTACCTCCAGCACAAGACACCGAGGCAGCATCGAATAGCGCAGCGGAAACGACTGACGCGACTTCGGAGAACGCCATCCAATCGGTGACGGAGCCCATGAACGTTTCCCCTGGAAGGTCCAGCCACATGGTCGGAAAGCCGTGGCACGATGATGCCATGAGCAAGGCGTCCCAACCGGATGATATAGGCGGTGATTAGCCTCCTTTTAAAGCAGCAGGTTTGAGGCGAACTTCCTGGAAACAGCGGCCGAAGATTCCGGCTGAATGACGACACCCGGGGAAACCGCCTCCGTGATTCCGTGCTGTAGATCCCGAAATGGCGTGTGGGGGGCTTGCGATGTTGTCCTGAGGACAAGCAACATAAGATAGGATTTTTTTTTTCTCTCGATATGGCGATCCACGTTCCTGAAGCGTTACGTGTAGCGACTCTGAATGTACGAGGTCTTGGAGCAAGAAGGCAACAGTGTCAAGTTAGTCCCCTTCTCTTAGAGAACAATCTACATGTAGTGGCAATCCAAGAAACATAAATTGATAGTCAGGAAGCGACTGATCGAATGGCGTCCACTTTCTGTGAGCAATACGATCTTTGTGTTTGTCATTCTTTAGGTGCCTTAGGTGGTTGTGTCCTTTTTATCCACGGTAGTGGCGGTATAACTGTGCAGTCGCTCTTTTTGTGCCAACTTGACGCCACCTGGTTGTCGATTTTTTGCACAGTGATCTGAGTTTCCGTATCGTGTGTGCGTATGCACCAATTGTATAGGTAGAGAAAAAACTGTTGTTGAGCATCTTCATATACATGTCGATTGTAAAAAATACTAGTTTTGTTGGAAGACTTCAATTATGTTTGTCGTTCGGTAGACCATGTGGAAGGTTTGCCATTGCGAGATAAGAGTGCGAAGGTCTTGAATGTAGTATTTCATGACCACAACTTAGAAGATATCCGAAGTGTTGTCACAAGTAGTACGCGTCCGCAATTCACACATATTCAAGGCGATAGCCATGCACGATTGGACAGGCTGTACATGTCGCTTGAACCTGTGCCAATGTGCACATCGTGTCAGGTTAAGCCAGTGTCTTTCACTGACCACTGCCTAGTTATCGCAACCTTTGCTAAAAAAGAAAACAAAAAGTACTTGAAGTGGGAACTTTGGAAACTTAATGCGAAATTGATGGAGGTTCAGGGTTTCGTTAAGGATGTACACGAGAAGCTAAAGAAGCTATTCGAAGTGCAACCTTCAAGTGTCGGTATAGAGTGGGTGGATTTCAAGCAACTAGTAAAAATAAAAGCCACCGAAAGAAGTGATACATTGCGGTATAAAGACAAACGAAACGAAAACCTACTTCGTGAGCAAAATGAATTCCTTACGGATATAGGATTTTCCCAACCAGGTACTTACACCGACGAATTAAAAAGCATAAAAATTCAGCTGGAGAGAATTGATGCCGAAAAGTACAGAGCGGTGGTTATTCGAGCACGGGCCGAGAAGCTATGGGCGGGTGAAAGGCCCAAAAAAACGTGCGTTATAGGACGAAAAACGATACGCTTGCACTAAGGAAATACGACAAATAAGAAGCGGGAATGACGTTTCGGCGGACGGCATTGTTATCAAACGCGTCGTCGCTGATCATTTCAAAGAATAGCTCGATCAACGGCACACCGTTATAAGGGGCTTTAATTAGAATTTCTGTCTTTAGTGCCAAAGCTGGATGAAGAAGAAAGAACGCGTCTGGCACAGCCGATTTCCGTGAAAGAAATAGCGGATGCAATAGATGCACTACCTGTTGGCAAGGCATCCAGCCCTGATGATAAAAGATTCAAAACAATTATAGCCCAGATTCTGCTCAACGTTATCGCCGAATTGTATCAGCAAGAACATATACCACTGTCCTTCACAACTTCGCACATCGGTGACATCGTTCTCATCCCAAAAACTGAGGCACCTGAAAAACGTCGGTTGGTGGGGTCTTATCGCCCGATAAGCCTTACCAACGTCCACTATAAGATATTTATTAAGGTGTTGGCCAAACGATTGCAAGGTGTAATAACCAGGCTGGTTGGCATGCATCAGAGCTGTGGTATCGCCAAGAACATACACGTAGCTCGAAGTGTGCTAGAATGTTGTGATGTATTTGGTGAGCGAGTGACTATGGATGCAACTAGATCCCGCTAAAGCCTTCGACCGTGTTTCCCACGATCTTCTTTTCGGCATATTAGAACACTCCAACGTAGGAAGCGTAATAACTCGGGCTATTGTTAACGGGGACCTGACAGACAGCGTCCAACTGGGGCCTTCTGTGAGGCAAGGATATGCACTGTCGCCCCTGCTATTCGCGGCTTACCCTGAACCATTGTGCAAGGCCATCAAAAACAATGAACGGATAAGTGCCTTCAGGTTATAGTCAAATACTCGTGTGAAACAATGCATGGTGCCAGTAAAGTATATCTACGAGTGGTCGTGCTTGCGTACAGAACGTTGCATTTGCGCTTTTCACTGCAGTACCTCGCCGATATTACTAGGGATAAACTGTATAAGGATCTAATTGACACTATACTCCCTGTAGCGATTTACGGTATGTCGGACCACGGAGGCCCAGCAGATGTCCTCAAAAGGGTTAAAAGAATGCCAGTACATTCTTTGGTAAAAAGGTTTTGTTTAAACTACACACTAATACATTATCAGTTAAAACATGGGTGCATAACAATGGTATTTTTGTACCGTGGTCCATTAACTGCTTCTCATGCAAGAAACCTGAAACGATAGAGCATGCGTTTCTAGATGGCTGGGCTGCCGTCTTTTTTTGATATGTGCTACAAAGGACGTTAAAGACAGAGTTACCTTTAGATCCACATGGAATAAGATTCTCACCGGTAGAAACAGAGTTTTCCGCATGACGCTATAATGCTCCTGGGCCTCCACAGTTTGTGGGGAGCTAGAACACAGTTCAACAATGCGGATGTCAATTCGCGACCTACAGGCGATCACCTTATTGAAGCTGTAGTACGGTTCAGGGATGTCCATCGGGCACAACTTGAACAGCCAACCTGAATTGACATGCTAGAGAAAGTGGCAGCATTGAAAAAAGTATTAATATGTCGTGCCAGAAAAATTCTTCTTGACATGTTTTATCTTTCGTGTATTGCTTGTGCATATCAAAGCTAACATTAAAAAAATGACGTAACTTAGTGTTATAGTACCGGCTTTGGGTTCTATAGGTCACAAGATAAAATCCTCGTGGTAAAATGTTTCTTTTTATTTTTTTTTGTTTTTTATTGCACTAGAATGCTCTCTGTTGCTTTCTGTAGTAAAAGAAAATATACGCAGTGCCTGGGCACCGTTTATATTTTACGCGCTAGAGCTCCTTTTCGCACCAGTACCCAGCGCCTCCCAGTATGCCACGCCTACCCAGCCTCCAGCATCCAGCATGCGACACTGAGCCAATAATCTGGCTTGGCATTGGACACTGGATACTGGGTTTTGCAATAGGGAAGAGACAAAAGTTGAGCTTCAGCTATAGCCTGCACGTGCGAGGCCCGACAGATCATGCTACTAAACCAATAACTGGTGCAGTTCATCGACGACAGAATTCGTGACAGTCGGCTGCACGACAACCTTTAGTGCATGATGTCAGGTTTATTCACCGTCAGAACAATCCATGTATGCCCTGTTCATGCATACTTTTTTGTGCATGCTTACCGATGTAGCAACGGCAACGTTATCGTCACACCATGGCCGTAACATTCGGCTATTTCTGCGGTGACAAAAGTTCGTTAAAAGAAGGCGCCTTTTGACTAGGGTTCAATTTACGAATGAGTTTCCGGGGGGTGTGGGTGAAAAATGAGTTTGAAGTCTTTATGCTGATGACCGTTTTTTTACGGGATTATCACTATTGTAAAGAAGAATGGCACTTCAAGGGCCCGTCACCGTCGTGTTTCTCGGACCCTGAAGAAGATCGGCACACTAGAAAGCGCTGTCGTCATCGCGTGCTGCGCCTGTCGCTGTAGCTGTCGCTGTGTTTCTGACTTATGCTTGACGAGTTCAGTAAATATTGTCACATTTGGCGGAGCTGCTGGGTACGCCTTGTAAGCAGGGCTCTGCCATCCATTCTAGTCATGGCAGAAGACCCGTCACCGAGTCCAACGACCACGATGGCTGCCGTGGCCTGCTCAGGCCGATTGCGTCGTGAGCGCGACCCCGCCATTCTGAGCGGGATTGGAGACTATGATGTGGAGAATTGACTCGTCGCCTAGAAAATTGTGAGCAACCACAAGTGGAATGATGCGATGAAGCCGAACAAAGCCATATTGTATCTGAGCGACTTTGTGAACTTGTGGTACGCAAATCACGAACCCAATATATCGACCTGGGTGGAGTTCAAGACACTTCACAAAGGTGTTTGGGAGGCCTGCAGTCCGCAAGCTTTACGCGGGGCAACATTGACGAGAACGACTGCAGCAGGGCGGCAAGACATTCACTGATTGTACCAAGGATATTATGGATTTCTGCAAGCGTGTCGATGCGACAATGGAGGCAATGGACAAGATCTGGCATATATTAAAGAGGGTTGGCAACAATGACTTTCAGACTCTGTTGTCAATGAACCCCACCAAGTAGTGGCCGTCTGCCAGAGCTATGATGAGTAGCGGCTCGCCACGCGCAATTAACTGGTAGGCCCTCTCTCTTGCTTAGCGATTGCCACTGATGACTCTTCGCTGATGGTGCAGTATAAACTGTTTGTTCGCGAAGAAGTGGCACACGAACTTTCGTTGGTGCCTCTGACAGAAGAGATGCAGACGCGCTGCTCTTCGTTGACGCCCACGCTGTGGCACATCTTCCAGGATCAAGTCATTGAGTGCATTAACCCCCATTTATTAACGCTCCTATTGCTGCACCGCTCAACTTTGCGCAGGTCGCCACGATGCCCGGAACACCGACGCATGCCGCATTTCATGTACCAATGCGGACATCACCCTTTCTCGCCCGGTTAGTGCCCCAGGATCACCGCGTGTAAAACCAATGGCGCACGCCAGAATGACAATCAGCCGATTTCTTACTACAGCTGAATTTCTGGCAGTGTGGCGCGTCTCCGCCGGTGCCGGATTCCACCTACTGCTTGCTTCTGGCAGCCTACTTTCACCTACCCGCCAAGTGAACTTGAATGTCGTACGTCACCTGATCCGCCTTTCGATTCTATGAGGTCACCGTTTCGTCATTGTCGTAGGTCATCACAATGGCTCCTTTTTCAGTTGGGGGGCGATTATGAGGAAGAAGAATGGCACAGCAAATTCCCGTTCCCATCGCGCGTCTCGGAGCCGGAAGAAGGTCGGCATATTAGAAAACGCTGTCGCCATCGCGCGTCGCGCGGCCAGTTGGCCGATCTAGCTGAGCGATTCTTGCTACCACTGTGTGTCGGGCTGACGCTTGACGAGTGAAGTAAACCTCGTCACACTATTATCAGCTTATCGTATGACGCAATATGCAATTACTGTATTAAGAAATACTCAATGTACTCGCAGATTATATAACAAAACGGCCTTGTCTAAGCAAATTGCACGCACGGCACGAAGACTGATGTACTACAATCTAGAATGCAAGCGAGCGCAACCAATTATTCATTAATGTACGTACAATGATTAATTTAGATATAGCAGACTCAACAAGCGGGATCAAATTTTGGCAGAGAACGGCAGTGCCACCTTCTACTCTTACAATTTGAGCTTTGCTTGTTCTCTTCTTCTTTCTCTGGGCACACGCTCGCCCAGAAAGGTGTTTAATTTTTTGACTCACGCTTGATTATTCCGCATCTCTGTAAGATGACAATACAGTCACTTGCATTATTAGTGGTGCGACGAATGTCTTGGTGTCCACGCTTCAAATCTGAGAATAAACGGCGTGAAGTGAACCAGCCTATGTCAATGCTCTAACCACAAACTGCCTGTGAGTGTGTTTGTCTAGCGAAGTTTATTGGCAATTATCGCTCTTCGTCATTGGGTTTCTACGCCTTCTTAATAAGGTAAAATTATAATAATGCTATACATATTGAAACTTAGCCTAACTATAGCGCAGGAGGTGTATGGCAGTCTACTTGGCAGCCACTGTTCTTTAAAAGGCAGCACACTTGTTGAAACATGGACGAACACTCAATCGCCCAAGCTCAGCGCTCATGTTTGTTCAGTTTGAGGAACATGTGTGCCCGAACAAGTTCACTGCATTGCAAGAAATTTCTGTAATAAAATGCATAAAATTCTGTAAGCAAATATGGAGGCGCATAATCGCTACCGTTACCGAGGTTCGGTCTGAGCTTCGGGCACGCAATTCTTTTTTGAAGTATTACTTATTCAGCATGACAGCTACTAGCCTAGGCATAAGGAAGAGGCTGTTATGCGAACAAAGTGGACAAATGGGCGATGTTCTCGAATATATGGAGGTGCTGCTTTGAGCAGGTACCCGATCTATTTAAACAACAGTAGTTTTTAAATTTGTAGCAAGCGGGTTGTCTATAACAACTGACATCAAAAGCATGCGGTCATTCGAAATTTTTACGGAGTGAGGAGGTTATGAGGAGAAAAATTGGAACGCATAATGACACATAAATCCCTGAATTGCGAAACATTACTTTTTTTTTAATTGACCTTTCACATAATGCTTGTATTGATTTCTTCTCCTCCATTTTTCCGCTAGTTAAATTTAAAGCCAGTCAGTTTCTAGAAACGTGCGCCTAAAGTCATGATAGAGAATTCGCTCGCTTAAATTCGGCATTCTTCCTCCGGCGTCGCAATTAGGCTACCGCCTCTTCTTGGGCCGCGCAAATAGCTTGTGCCTAACGGTCTGCTTACACGCAAGCGACAATGAAGGAAAGAGGCAATCAAGGAGAGAACCATCCTAGAATGCAATTAGAGCTAATCAGCTGTCCTGACATACCACATGGAATTAAAGCAAGCCCACCGTTACCTGTATGAGCTTCAACGGCCACGTGGAGTAAAATGCGGGGTGACGAAAGAGCAAGGAAGGCCTTGGTATGTGCCTAGTTTGCAAGGTCGGTGCTAATTTAGACTCTTGTTGCCTAGTCCAACAGCTGTACTTCCTATCGTCAGAGCGGCTGCAGAATACTTTTACGGGCACTAAAGAACCGAAGCGGAAAGTTGAAGTGACAGAGTCAGCCATAAAAGTCGCAGTTTCACTCAAAAGGCGAGCCATCGATTGCGAACGCAAATTAGTGGACACCTATACGATGTAAGGATAGTAGTTTTATCGGCCGTATACACTCGTAAACGTAGGCATACTAACTAAACTAACAAGCATGGTGTCGTGCGCGCACAAGCCAACATAAACCCATCTCATTCGATGAGCGTGAAAACTCGCCGCCAAAAGGCTTCAATCAGGAAACGCGGCAGCAGCAGCGAACGAATTTATCTTCGTGCAGCCGTTCGCATCAACGCGAGGACGCCGCAAACACAGGGCACAGCACAGACTCTGTACCCGTCGCAGATGGCTTTGCAAATTAAAGCGATCCGCCGGGGCGCGCAGCGCCGCCCGGGCTACCCGGAGTAGAACGCGCCCCCCTCCCCACCCTTTCCCCGAAGCCTCGCGCGCGACGGAGGGTGGCGCGCTTCCTCCCCGCGTTCCGCCATTGCGTGCGTGAGATTGAGCCGCGATCGCGGGCTTACCCTGGCATGCTTTAACAAGCACATACAGCATAGGGCGCGCGGCAACGATTTTATTGCCATTAGACTTTATATGGAACCTCAAGGCGACGCTATCGTCAGAAATGCGCCTTGAGTGTCCATTTAATTGTTATCGCAATAAAATGAATAAAGTATTGCACCTTAGTGGAGTTGGTGGTGAAGGCAATATTTTTAAAGTGAAATTTCGCTGTTTTGTTTGTTAACAAAAGCGAATTCAAAGCAACCTCACATCATCTACAGCAGCATCTGAAACGCCCTGGGTAACGGCTGTATCACGCTTACCAGCGCAGAAATATCTTATTTACTCCAAGGGTCGCAAAGCACGCACGACCATTTAAATTGCTTGCGCGTAACGAATTATGTGTCACGCATTTTTCACGTGTTTCAGCACTGGCGCACTTATGGTACTTTCAGGACAGCGCGTAATTTTATACAGTCTGTAAAACACATTATAATCCTTAGGGTGCGTGCATAACGTGCACCAAAAACGTTCTCTACATGATAGTTCGGTTTTCCCAAGGCAGTGGCGAAGCTTTTCTATCCTTTCCGATAACGCCTCGAGATACGCGCAGAACGAGCGTATATTAATTTTTGTTTGATGCCTACATAAGCCGCACACATAAGTCATTGCCGCATATTACCCCTAGAATGCTCTTTATATTTGCGACAGATTGACACTCGTACATTGTTTGTCTTTTTCCGTGTACCGTCTTCCAGCGGCTACCCACTATTACGAAGTTATCGCTCGGTGCAAGAACCTCCTTCCTTTATTGAAACTTTTTTTTAATTTTGTCGCCGGTTTTATGCAATAAGATTGTTGTCCTGTGAGAGTGACGTGGGTGAAGCGAATAGTTCAGTCTGGAAAGCACACGGAGCCGGAAAAATTACTCTGGAATGTACGAGTCATGTATAAAAAAGCCTACAAATTGGACCCCTAGATCAGATTTCGACGACCGGTGACTGCTCGCTGGTCTCGCTGAGCTTTGAGTACCGCTTGTTCGTTTTGGCCAAGTCTTTAATTTGTTATAGACGTTCAGCAGCTTTGCGCACCAAAAAAATAATTTGATTATAACGCATGCCGCAGAGGGTTGGCTTTCTGTTATTGTGACCGCCTGCGCTCCTTGAAGGTGCACCCAATGCACGATACATGGGCGTTTTTGCATTCCGCTCCTACGAGAATGCGGCCGCCATGGCTGGCATTGAAACCGCGCTCTCTGGCGCGGCAGGGCAACGCCACAGCGACTCGACTACCATAGCGGGTAGAGTAAGACTCGTGAGTAACACATTTGGCATTACCCCGCACCTCCGCGACGTGTGACGTCATGGCGCGATGGTGCCGGCTTTTCCTTTGCGCTATCCAAATAGAACCAAAAGTACCTGAAACACTGAAAAACACTGAAGACAGTCAAACATAAAAAAAACATATGGTCTGCAAACGAGTTAGGCAAAGCTAAAACTAAAGTAATTCGACACTCGCTGACACGCATAGTTTCATAAAGAGGTTAAAGTACACAAAAGGGTCCGAGAACACGCGCAGATGTTGACTGTTTCGCTGATGAGATGGCGGACGGAGCTACACTTAGCTAGAGAAATAGGACAGGATGGGACAGGACTAGCGCCTGTCCCATTCGTGTTTGTGCATTTTCGTATATTCTGCACTAAAACAGTGATACGCACAGCTACATAAGACGTCTGATGTGTGCGTTATACAGACATAACACATACGTTATGTGTTATTTGATATGTGGTGGTATATATGCACCCCTAGATAACAGATGCTAGTTATCCAGAGAAAATACTATCCAGAGAAAACACGGGAGATGGAAAATCAAGACGATGAACAATATATGAACAGGGTGAAAGCGGGAGCTAACGTTTCGACAACATGTTAGTTATGGGCTATGTAGATATGTACATACCGTTATTCCTACCGTCTTTATTGCAATTATTCCTTTTTTTAAGCATATTCGAAAGATAAACTCGCACCAACGTATTTGTGGTAGTGTACCAAGAGCGCCTGTATAGCTCGTTATAGAATTTTAATGCTTAAGTGAATATTTGTTTTTATCGCTAATAATTTCGCCAAGTGCGCTCATTCAAGGTTATCGGTACAACACACCTAAATGGCATTTGATCTAGGCACACGTTTGTGATCGACCCACATTAAAAATCCTAAAACCATATTAGCGGACATTAATAATTTGCAAAATACACTTGTTAAATATTCTTTAAAATCCCTGTTTTCATTGCTTTCGTGGGCCAATGTTGATTATTAGAGCAGAATAGAAACGTCACACTTTATTGTCTACAATGTTGTGCCAAAACAAATCAGAAAGAAGGTGAGGGTGACGTAACGGATATCAAAATGTTTTTATCTATTAGGGCCGTATTAGGAGTAACAAAACAGTTCATTTGCCTTTTGAAGTCCACGGTTCCTCAGGAGTGTAATGTTGTTTGCATAAGCAGATAAACAATTACTTAGACCCAAGCAAACATCGTCGAAATCAAAGGCGTCACGAAGAGCTAGCGCGGAAACTTCAGGGCGTCTTCTTTTCGCATTTTTCTGGTTTACCGATGCAACTTTCACAATGATAATAAAACTATTTATATTGCACAAGATTGATCAACAAACCACTGACACTGTATTCCTCTTTTGCACCCATTCTACATTCTGCTCACAATTTATCGTATGTACTTATATATTAATGCGATATTCGAGTGAATTAATCGTATCGCCTGTGCACTTCTTAAGATCCCACTCGCATTACGTGTTGACTCCAGCAGGTTCGAGGGCTGAACATGCAGTGTAGAAAACGAAGTAAATAGTATGTTCATCTCTTGTTCCGCAATTTGTAATTTTATTTAGCCCGCTTTAGTATTGCTCGAAGTCTTGCTTCGTTAAATTAGAATGAGGAAAGTAAACCTTCGTAATCTTTCGCTCAATATTAAAGTTAAGTTGCACCTTTGAGGCCTAAACTACGATAAGCCTGTTAATGAGCTCAACATAGTCATTTTTTTTCTTCATTACCGCCTTTACGCAGAAAGGTGACGCAAACAAAGCTTATCCGCAAAGATGTCTTTCTATCTCTTCTTCAACTCAGTATAAAATTTTTTTCGGCTTATTACCCAAGAGCTTCATGCCAACAATGTAACATTTGCTCACAAAAAGAATAATTGAAGCGTACTGATCTCTAAGCGCTCTGATGTGCTGCACTTAACGCAGGCTCCACTTGTTCACTTATGAACTTGTATTTACCTGTTACTACTTTTGGTTCTGAAGGATTACTTATGCCTAGCAGACGTCTAGAAATCGGAAGTGCGCTTTATCAAAAAAAAAGGTACGCAGGCTAGCAACGTAATGGACAGCTTGAAATGAAAAAAAACTATTATAATCGCAACAAGGCAGGTTGAGCCATCATGGTCTGCTTGAAGGCATGATTAGAGTGCATTATCCTCCGAATTTGCATGTGAGAGAGTCAGATTCCGCTATTTGAGTAATTTTTGGTAGGTTTCTACCAGGCGTAGAAATACTAGATGAAACTAATTATGGGTTGTGCTTTTCATTTGCATTCTTTGGAACTTGCCATATAACCTGAATCAATGCAGGATATTTCACAACCTATTGCGTCTTATTTTACCTTACTATATTTACTTTATCATTATTAACTCTCTATGGCCAATGTCCACACGTACTTGTGGTTTTATTTTCAAGGCGTATTGCTTTCTTGCTATTTTTCTACTGCTGAAGCGGATGGTTCAAGCTTTCCTTTTGAAGGTCGTGTTGTATATGAGAACAGAAACTTCTCTGGTACACATCCTTTATTCGACCTATAGTTGGGCACGCATGCATAGTCTCGATTTCCTATATCAAAGTTAGCATTAAAAAGCTCGAAAGAATAGATGGAAAGTCAGTTCGATTTATTTTTTTTTCTAAATTTTCGCCGTATGATTCTTCCACGGCACTTATGGTAACAAATAGCATACCGTTGCTAGTTTGACGGAGAACAATTGCGCACCGACTTTCCTTCAGCCCTTATTAGTAATAACCTAATTATTTAGCCAACAATATAAATTAAACCATTAACAACTAGACGCACCCGTAACCACCAACCCCATACTTTAATCCCGCAGTTTGCAGGTACTGAAGCGTCGAAGTATTCTTTTTCTTCCATGAACTATTAGTGGCTGCAACTCGATGCGGTTCTTAATTGTTCCTGCTACTGATTGACATGCACAACTTTTTTCTTGTGTATATTACAATGATTTTATATGCACCCTGCTTGGACCTGTATATGGTACGCAGTATTCTATAAATAAGTAAAAATAAATAAAGATATGTAAAAAACGAAGTCACGAACATAGAAGATAGGAAAGGACTTGCAATAGACAATCTCGTGGGAGTTGAAAGGGCAGCATTTGATCGCAAAAGACACGATTCTAGGGCTCAGTGATAACCCATGTGAGAATTTCTGGATCCGTGAAGGCCACGCTTGATGCCTGTAAAGAACGGCTAATTAAAACTCCACACGCTGTAGTATTCAGCCATATTCTATGCACCAGTCTGTATCAACTGCGGTTCTCAAGATGGCAAGATGCACCCAGAGCGTTGAAGCGATATCAAACAAGGAAACTGTTTGCCAAAACGAAAATTGGGGTTCGTATCCTATGATCTGGAATACCTTATCTCCAGTGCGGCAAAATAAATTATTTACTTATTCTCCACCTAGTTTGTTAGCACAATATTGTTCAAGGCAATAATTGTGGTTGTGCGAGCCTTTTAACAAAAACGCACGTCACAATGTTCGCCCCCACCATGTCTCAGCCTTCACTAAGGATGCTCTAAGGCTATACACTTAGTTTCAAATTGCGTTGTTTGTAGTTAAACAAATAGCGCTACAAATCGATGTTAGAAATGAGCGTGTTGTGTAGGCATGCGGGGAACTTTGTTTCTGACATCCTACGTTCATGGCGTCTTGTCACCAGAACATTATGTAATACATTCGCTTCACAAACTGAGTTAAAAACTGCCACTTTATATAAATATTTGTTAAACTGGAAGTCTTGTATAATATAAACATGCATCGTTTGAATAAAATCAGCTCATTCTTCACGTGTCTCTGTACGGCAATGAATGGTTCTTCACATTTCTTTTTTTCTATGAGCATAAAAAGGTCGATGGTATCCTATTTTATGTGCACTATAGTTTAATGAGGCGCTGCCCATAAATAGAAGTAAACTACACTAAAATAAATGTAATAACTGTAACTTTGCGCTCATTTGAACTGAGGACTCCACCTGAGTTCGTGTGGAGCTGAAAAGCATGTCTACAAAACGTTTCGTAAGAAAAGTGGTTAGAGGTGCCTGTTCCGCCGTCCACTCTTATTTGTTGTCATTATTATCATTAGGGTCCTTTCTACCTTGATGAACCAGTAACAACTATGCCAGCAACAAATCCTACTCACAACAACGATTAAGCTCCGCTGAGGATTCACTAAGCGGTCGTGTCTTTCGAGTCACGGCAGTGAGTAAAGCGCGTGTCTGCGGCAGCATGAGAGGGGGAAACGCTTTTGAGAGGAATCGTGAGAGGAAACTAGGCACTGTGCCTTGGCGTCTTCCAGAAGTTTTTAAGGATTCTTACGCCCGGCAATGAAGTCTTCTCGAATATTTCGAGGAGTGCAAGGTGGAAAAAGTGGGCTGCTCTCAAGAACGTTAGGAATTTCTTAGATGCATCAAAGAGCCGGGGTCTCGTAAGTGCTGTGCGCCGCATTTGCGAGTTCTTCGCCAATGATTCGGATTGGCCACGGACCGGTGCACAGCCGCACTCTTTCCAATTAGCCAGAGGGCTTCGCCCGCTCGCATCATCTAGCGACCTCGTAAACAGCTTCAGTGACAACTTCAGAGAACAGTTAGCGGCAGCTGCGGTGACCTGTTTTGAAAGACAGTCCCGCAAGAATTTGCCCCATGCTGATAATAAATTTTGTTAATTCTGATTCTAATTTTGTTAATTCTGGAGGAGAAGACGAAGAAGTGGCTCTTGTGTGGAAGCCCGTTTTCTACTGTTCTCTTTTTGCGAGTATTTTTGCGTGTTTTCGGGAGGCGCAGGTTCCGAGACCTTCGGCGATGGAAGCGGAGTCAGCCAGACGTCCGGAGGAGACCGACGTCACAGCGTCGAGCGCTCCGAGGAAGCGCAATCACCTGATGAGCGACACAAGCAGCGAGGACACCCTGCTGTACTACTCTGCTTCCGAAGAAGATCTGTCGGATGACGGCGACTACTTGACAGTTGTGAGGCAAAAAGGAAAGAGGAGAATCGTCACTGCCTCCTCGTCTTCAACAAGGACGACGGCGGCAGCAAAGGCCCATGACACGGCTCATACCATCCTCTTCTTACCCGTGACGCCGACCGACAACCTGAATCGGCTAAACAGGCAAGCCGTATCTGTAACACTAGAGGCTGTTGTTCCAAATGAGATCACGGATATGAGAGTTAACACCCGTAAGAACATTCTCGCGGTTGATGTCAAGAACAGGGCAGCATTGGATATCTTGAGTACAGTGAAAATGCTGGGCAAGATAAATGTTCGCACCATAATACCACAGGACAGCAATACTATATCAGGTGTGATTTATGATGTCGATGAGTCAATCGACGTCAACGATCTGCCTATTTTGGTCAAACCCGCCACAGCAGATGTTCCTATTATTGAAATCCGTCGCCTAGGAGATTCACGCTGTGTGAGGATAACTTTCAAGGGAGGTAGCTTGCCGTCCCACGTGAAAGTTGGATTTTTTCGTCATCCAGTGCGACCGTTCATTCCAAGACCACTTCAGTGTCGTAATTGTTTGCAGCTCGGGCATGTCAGCGGCATATGCAAAAATTCGACCGTGTGCGCGAGATGTTCTGAGCAGCACAGTACAGATGCTTGCCGTGCGACTCACTTCAAATGTGCCAATTGCTCCGGTCCCCATGAAGCATCGTCGAAAGACTGCCCGAGACACAAGACAGAGCGGAAAGTCCTCAAACAAATGGTGAGAGACAACTCAACTCACAGAGCGGCCGCCGCCAAAGTACGACGGCGTAGTGTCCGCCGTCACCGTAGACGATCCTCGTCTACAAGAAATGCTGATACCGTCGCGAGACAGCCGATACTTCCTGAGGCTGGTGCTCCCAAGGCGCTCACCCACACTAAGAACACGGTGTCTGATGACGCAGTCAATACCTCTACTGCAAACGACTGGCCTGCACTTCCGACATTAAGTCCTCCAGCCCAACAAAGGTCGACGGTGGACTACCGACGAACCAATGAGGGCACAGACCATGTGCGAGGTCAAGACAAGCAAGTAATCGCCATAATAAGATCTCTAATGAATGTCATTCGCGTGTTGTTAAACCACATGCAGACGCCATCTGCTCGAGGTGCACTACAAGTGCTGGACGGCCTGGATCCGGTTCTTGCGAGCCTCGAGTAGCAAGCACAATGGCTCTACCGCGTCAGCCGTTCTTCAGACAAGTCAAGGAAGCATCTATTATGCAATGGAATGCCCGTGGCCTGAAATCCCGCAGTGATTTTCGCCATTACGTTTTCACCAATCGATTCCCCATTGTTGTCGTCTGTGAACCGAAGCTACAGATACCCGTCCGGATCTCAGGCTATGAACCTCATGTGTCATCGACTTGTACTGACATTAGCAAAGTGACCATCTACATACGGTGTGAATTGACTTATGTTGTTCATCCAGTGCGGCCACATGACATTAATCAGTATGTGTGTTTGACCGTGAAACAACAAAACCTTCCGTTTACTTTAGTGGGCGCTTACCTTTCTCCATCAAGTCGTTTTGATAGGCAGAGACTGAGTGACATTATAGATGCGACACCTGGTCCATGGATTGTTGTTGGGGACTTCAACGCGCATCATTCACTTTGGGGAAGCAACAAGATAAATTCGAAAGGAAGAAACCTCGTGTCCTTTGCTTGGGACCATGAACTTTGTTGTCTAAATGATGGCAGTCCCACGTTTCTGCGCGGCCGGACATACAGTAGTTGTTTAGACTTAGCATTTGTTTCGCGATGCCTCACTCGCCGCGTCCATTGGTTCGCAGATATAGAAACCCACGGAAGCGACCACATTCCTACCTACCTGAAGAGAAAAGGCCTCACCAAATCCGTTCCATCAAATTTTAAACAAGCAATAGATTGGCCCGTGTTTAAATCCCTTATGGAAGACGCATGCCACGAAAGCATTTCGTCCACACTAGAATTTGAGATCGCCAAGGCTATGCAGGATTCTTTGCGCTCATTTCGGCCATTAGAGAACTACACGGATTTTGATTCGGAAATACAGAGCCTCCGTGCAATCCGCCGGCGAGCGGAGCGACGGTACCGACGGACTAAATCACTCTACGACCTTAGAGAGGCCAGACGCATTCAAAAGAAAATTCAGCGTCGCCTTGCTGTACTCCACAATCAACGCTGGAAGTCGTTTTGTGAGTCTCTCGTCCCACGTAAACCTCTGTCGGTTGTCTGGAGAACAATCCGTGGTCTTCGAACAGCTCCTCAACAGCGTCGTCCATTTAAGTCTCTAGCCCTACATCAAGGACGCCGAGAAGTCGAGGTAGCCGAAGATTACTGCGCAAGGATTGCGGGTCCGGCGCTCACGTATTCACCTTGCGCACCTATTCCCATTGTGCCCCCTTGCTCCCGGGATCCTCGTATGGACGCTGCTTTCTCCATCGAAGAACTGGAGGCCGCACTTGCTGGTTGCAGGCGATCTTCGTCACCAGGACACGAAGGCATCACATACTCTGCGCTTGTAAACCTTGGTCCAGAGGCCAGAGATGCCCTTCTTGGCCTATACAACGCATCATGGCGTGACGGCTTGGTCCTTACAACGTGGAAATCCAGCCGGCTTGTTCCACTCCTCAAGGCTGGCAAATCCCCGTTGGAATTATCATCTTACCGTCCAATAGCACTGGCCAGCTGTGTCGGCAAGGTAATGGAAAGAATGATACTTGCACGGCTAGAATGGTACTTGGAATTCTACAACGTCTATCCAGAGGTAATGGCTGGTTTTCGACGTGGCCGCTCGTCAATAGATAGCGTTATCGACCTGGTAACATACGTACAACACCAGAAACATCTGAAACGAATCACTGCGGCCCTATTCCTTGATGTTAAAGGTGCGTACGACAATGTAGATCATCAGGCAATTCTGGACGCCTTAGAAGCTGTAGGGATTGGTGGACGCGCCTTTCGCTGGATATGCAACTATTTGCATGGAAGATCTTTCTTTATTTTGACTGAAGACGGACCAACGCCATCTTGCTATACCAGTCGTGGTGTACCGCAAGGCGGAGTACTCAGCCCTACCCTTTTCAACCTGGTGCTCGTTGGTCTCGCTGATTCGTTACCGCAAACCGTACAGCTCTCCGTATATGCAGACGACATTTGCATATGGGCTTCAGGCGTGACACGTGTACAAGTCCGCGCACGACTTCAGAAAGCCTCAACGGCTGTGTCAAGATACCTAAGAAGACAAGGCCTGGAGCTTTCTGCTGAGAAATGTGCAGTCGTTGCTTTTACTCGTAAATCGATGTCCCCGTATGCTTTGCGGATTAATGACCAAATCGTACGATATAGACGAACGCACCGATTTCTTGGCGTCATCATTGATAGAGACTTGTCTTGGAGCCCTCACATCTCGTACATGACGAAGCGTTTGGCCGCCATTGTGGACCTTCTTGCGTATCTCGGCGGGAAGTCCTGGGGCGCAACAGTACCGTCAATGTTGCAACTACATCGAGCACTGTTTTTGGGCTTCCTGTGGTACAGCTTACCTGTAATAGGTAATACTTGTACTACGAATATTCGCAAACTCCAGAGCGTGCAAGCCCAAGCACTCAGGACTTGTCTCGGTCTTCCCAAAACAACGTCATCGATTGCGACAGTGGCCATAGCCAGAGACGCGCCTTTGACAGTCTACATTGATACAGATGTCCTGAGAGCGCACATCCGACACCTGACTCGGATTCCCTCACACCATCTTGCTTGCTTGCCAGCAAAAAGGCCACTTTCAACTTTTGCTAAAACTACTGTAAGACATCAGTCGTACTTGCCATCAGAATTTACGCCCGCTTCACGATTGTCAGATCCATTGTGGTGTCTGCACCGGCCGCAAGTGCAACTGACAATTCCAGGAGTCAGAAAGAAAGCTGGAGCGCCATTGCAATCTTTGAAGCAAGCAACTTTGGAGCACATTCACAACGTGCACAGATTCCGGAACCATGTATACACAGATGGCTCAGTAAAACTCAACAGCGCTGCTGCTGCAGTCATCATCCCGGCACAATCTGAGGAAATGAAGTTAAGAACTTCATGTGTGACCACATCAACGGGTGCAGAACCCGCGGCGCTCCGTGCTGCACTTGATTTCATTAAGCAGAAACCACCGCAACAATGGACAGTCTTCAGTGACTCCAAGGCAGCTCTTCAGTGCATACGAAGCCCAATGCGCCACGGACCCAATGAACAACTGGCCTCAGAAATTCGGCACATATATCATCAAAGCTATGATAAGGGACACAACATAATCTTTCAGTGGCTTCCAGGACATTGTAACATCAGCGGGAATGACCAAGCCGACGAAGCCGCCCGATCGGCACATGAAAGTGGTCAACGAGTCTTCATTCCGCTTTCGCGAACAGACGCTGCGGCTGGGCTGCGATTGATGTCCCGTGAGTGTACTTTGCCCCTGTGGGACTCAAATGTTTTCGCCATGTGTCGGTTGCGTTCGTTGTCTCCGGACATACGGATGCACCTCCCGCCTGGATTACCACGACGTGAACAGACCATGCTTTACCGTCTGTGGCTAGGCGTTGCGTTTACAAACGCCTATGCTTTCCTCATAGGAATGGCCGACAGCCCCACGTGCGACACATGTAACATCGACGAGACGCTCGCACACATTATCTGTGTCTGCCCGCGATACAGTGCTGAGAGACAAGTGATGTGCAGGGTACTGGACAAGCTGGACAATCGTCCACTTTCAGAACTAAAAGCTTTAGGCCAATGCTCCGAAAGAACATCCGCGTTCAAGGCCTTATTCGCGTTATTAACGTTCTTGCGGTCTACGGGGCTTCACGACAGACTCTAAGAATGCCGCCCCCTACCGTTCTGTAGTGTACGCGCTTTGTTCGTGCTTGTCTCCCTTTCTTTCTATCTCCCCCTTCCACTCTGTTTCTCTTTTTATCCCTCTTAACCCTTCCACCTGCGCAGGGTAGCCAACCGGAACTACCTCTGGTTAACCTCCCTGCCTTTCTCTGCATTATTTTCTCTCTCTTTCTCTTGTTAATTCTGTTTCGTTTTTCCACGGAGTCACATATTCTGGGTTCAAACAAGTCATGTTTAGGTAGGGAAAATAAAGTTCCTTCTACAGTTTAGAAAGTGACAGCGAAGAGCAGTCACAGAAACAGAAAAATTGAGAACTTTGTGTTCGCTACAGAAACCACTTCCTGAACGCAGTACTGCGTTAAAAGTACTTGCTCTTTCTACGTTTTGTATGCTGTTGCGTTTTACACGTGATCAACAATTCTTTAAGAAGAGTAGTTGAGTCTATGTAAAATTTGTCTGATCAATACGCACTTGTGGTGCGTCTAACACTAAAGAAACCAGGAGAGTAGGCCATTCAAGACGGCGAATAACGAGAAACATATTTTTTCTTGCCAACACGTTATCTCTTGTTACTGTGGTTACAATCAGTCTATTTCTACCTTTTTTAACTCAGTTATCATTCTTATATGTTCCTTTTTAACGTACCCGTGCACCCGCTAAAAGCACATTCAGTGGGCTCAAATGAAAAAGTACACCATGCGGTGCGATCTTTCTTAAAGGTTTCAAAAAAACAAAACAGCGGCAAGCGCAAAAGCTTCTTTTTTTTAACAATCATAGGAAATAAATGCACGTCGTTAGATCTACAAAGACCGTCATTTTGCCTTATCATCTCAAAAAGGTATTGCGTTTATTATTACTGTGTGCTTGCTCAAGTTTCGCAAAGGTGGCATTTTACGGCCCGCATCAATCAATATAACATTTGAAATCGCTGCTTGCCCTGTTAGCAAATGAGAAAAGTGCCATGTTGCATTTTTCTATGTTTTTAGTATACACAACGCATCTACACCAATTAAAGGAAACCAATCTCGAAACATGCGTTGCCATACCGCAGACGCCTGAAGTAAAGTAGATGCTGTCTTAAACATCAAACACAGGGAGGAGCACAGACGGACGCCATTTCGCATTTATTACTTGACAAACTAGGCAAGTAGCAGTGCCCAGTGTTATATTGTACGACCCAGAACACAAAATTCCATCGTTATCTTAAATTTGAGCAATAACTCCGCAGCTGTGCGCGCGAATGTGCCGCAATCAATTAAAAGAAACGCGTAGGTATCTGTAGAATGTTTGCGATTGTGCGACATTGTTTTGCATAATGGCGTTTCGTAAATTTAGGCGTTATAACGAATTAGTGTGTTTGCATGCGTTAATGAGTGTTTTAATAATTTCTAGCAGTGAGCGATTATTGAAAGTTTTGAATACAAATGCAAAATCAAACGTTCGTTATTACTATTCGTATTGGAAAGGTACTTTCCGCATTTTGCAAGAATGAAAACTAAACAAATATTTCACAGCCACCAACCGATAAATTCCGGTAACTGTTCCCCGTCTGCTAAAAAGTTCCGCAAATTATCAGTCGTGAAACAGCGGCCAAAAGTTCCTAATCAATGCTGAAGCAAAATAATTATTGGAACCTTTGTTCTAGGCTTTGCGATGGACGCCCACATGCCAATCTCTGGTTTTTTGTTGAAGTTCCTGATTCAGTGTTTTTGGCAGTCTATTTATGTATGAGTTTTGTCTTTTAGGCTGCAAGTGATGTTTTCCTTACAACGGGCCTTTTCATATGTATCTGTGGCAAACAACTTCGTCAGACGCTTTTCTTTTTCAGCAATTCCTGCTCTTCATTTTTTTCTTGAACCATTTATTTAGCGTTCTTGAAAAGTGTCATACAGCAGTCATTAAGCCTCAAAAAACTTGCTTGTAACCAAGCTGTAAAAATTTTAGGAGGCTGTTCCTGTAGATTTTTTGTTGGCAGTTAGTGATCTTGTATTTAGAACTGATAATTTGTCCTCTGTAGGCAGCTGTCGTTATTGCACTAGTAAGTGCAGGTGTGGTACCTAATTATACCGATATAACTGTTCCCGTGACAATACATGCGTCTGCCTTTGAATATTCAATATTTGACTCAATATTCCTCCCTTAGTGCTCGTACTCAATTCTTTCCGAAATAAAGTTGATATTCGCCCTCTTAGACTAATTTGAAGGTGCAAGCTACTACGTAATAAGAATAGTGCATTCCGTGCGAAGTTTCACCATACATGCAAAGGGCCCGGCGAGCCTCTAGAGAATTGTAATCATGATATACGCCGCGATAAAAGAAGATCTAGAGCCAAGCTCAAAAAGACCGCCGATGCGACACTTGAACTTTGCCGCCAAGGTGAGCTTAAAGGTAGCGAAACGCTACAGGTCCATTCGCCTCCAGGGAACTGATACCCACAGACCTGGAGTGTGTTGGCTTAATGCTACTATGTCAAGTTATGATCTACTTTTGCTTCTGTTCTAGTACAAGGAGTATACGGCAGGCCTAAACATAAACCGCTGCTGCGTTAAAACAGCCTGTATTAGAAAAAGTACTTCTGCTCTTACTAAAACTTGGAATGGTTGCTTAATAATCTCATACTAGATACTAAAACACCTCAAGGACATCATCAGTGTTAGAGTGAGAAGAGCAGCAGTGCCCCATTCTAGAAGACACTTATTAACCACCACAAAGCTGGGTAAATTCAGAGAACACGGGGGATGGTAGCACAAAACGAAAGACGTCGGAAGAGTGTAAGGCTGCGCAGCCTATACCTTTATAAGAATACATCGAATCGGTAATCATTCTCCCTGATCTCAATTCAGATGCACGAAAGGCTGCGCAGTTGTCATGAAGCGAACGCCTGTCGACGCTCACCCAGATAAGTAAAATGAGACGTCCTTGCGTAACAATGGCACGGGGTGTTGGCGATTTCATTGACGCCACCATTTTTTCTTCATTGTGAGTCTTCGAGCCAGTGTGTCCCGTGCACTGTGTCTTCAGATGTTAAGCGGTAAACACTAAATGTCAAAGGAATGGACGCCCGCGTATTCACCGAGGTTCTTATTAAAAGGTCTTCAGCAGGAACCTTAAAAAACGCGTCGCAATGCCAAAGGCGCCAACATATATATTGTGCGCTCAGGAAGCCGCCGCAGAAGTGAAACTAAAACAAGTGGCCAAGGCAGAGAGAGTTTACTGCACAAGAATGCGAAACAATTAAAGCTTCAGGACGTGTAATGTAACATAGTCTTTGTTGATGTGTTTTTTACTGTTAAATAAAACGTCAAACTATTCTTCTTTTGTTTAGTTCGCAAGCAGGAATCACGTTTATGGTAAAAATTGGTTTGGAATTTCCACTGCGCTTTTCTAGGTTGTTTGATGCATTGACCGCGCAGCTTGGTCGGCAGCTGCTTTCATTAGCTTTTGCGGCTATCGAAATAGCACATCGTTATGCGAATCAATTTATTGTAAAGGGAGAATAACCTGATTTAAAAGTATTCAGCAGTACTTAGACCGGCGCAATAAGTACGGATTGAAAATTTATTTCTGACTGAAATACCAGGAAACGAAGAATAGGAGGTTTGTAAAGATGCCGCAGAATGCTGTGACCTCTCATACAGGTATTACAGTTTTATGCTTTTATAGACCCAACTGTCAATAAAGTAAGCTTACTATATTTATCTTTGCAAGAAACGGCACGCGGCAAACTGCATAGAAAGTTGCCGTGACTGACTGATCTGGCCGTAAGAGCATTCCCGCAGTCGTTAGAGCCCCGACTGTGGGAATGTCATCATTCAGCGTTCATTGGCTATCGCTCAGACGATGCAGGTGGCTTTAGACTACTCCCACCTCATAAGTATCCTTTCACCACCTCCGTTTAACTTCGTTGCATTGCTCTGCACGTCAGGCCGTCTGAAATACTGAATCTCGCAATCGACATAGTATTCAATAAACAGGCTTGCAAATGTGTCGAATTCATTGTTGGAGAACTGAAACTTGTAGTGTTTCATCCACTAAGTTGAATTTTGTGTTATCCAGGTCCCTATATTTGCCGGTCTACTGTATTAGACCTACCGAAACCATTGTGGTATATGACGCGCTACCCCCGTTCAGGTAAGTATACATTTGTGGAACAGGAAGGGGCAAAAGTTAGGCTGCATATAAGCTTTCGGCTTCTCATTCTTTGCATTGATTCATCACATATGTAGCAACCATGATAAACGAAGCCTTCTTTGATGTTGACTTAAATTATGCTTCCATTCTCCTTCATCTTGACTTCTATGTACCTTATAGCTCATCGCTCTATGCACGATCTCGTCCCATTTTTCACCCTTCACTCGCTTCTACACACTCGGACTTTGCTGTTGCCTAATTCGTGTCTCTTCTTCTGCATACATAGCTGGTCCCCTACTCCGTGGCACATAACAGTTTTGATGCATTGGTAACGAATGTTCACATAGAGCAAATGTCTAATTTTTCTTTTGTGGTTCATGCCCAGTGGCACAGGCAAAGTTGCGCATGCCCATGACCTACTTCAGCGTACTGGCACATGCCCTGTAGCAAACATCCATTAGGCTAAGTTCTTGTATGCTCTTCAAGACAGCAGTGGCCGGAAGCGTGTACCCACAAGGTAAATGAAAGAGGTCAAGAAAGTTTTCCTTTAATAATCGGGAGCGCATCTGTTGAAGTAGCCTCAGCCAAGTGAGAAAAGCAAACGCTGTCAGATTGAAAAGATCGTTCAAAGACAAAAAAATAATAATAAACCCAGTCTTCCCATCTTCTACAACATTCCTTGATTTTCATCAGGGCGAGCAATCTGTGTCCTCAGGTCACACTGGTTGGACCCGAGGAGAGGATCAATTTAAGCACAATTTTTTTTCTTGTAATGGTGTCTCAAGGCGCAAACAAAGACCCTCCCCTCCCCATGAAAAAAAGATGAAAAAGGAAGGAGAAGGCTAGGCCTTATCACTATATCTGCAGCCTAGCATGATTCCCATTGCTGCTAGATTCCACAATGTTATTGTCTGCGCCAGCTGTAGAGTGATAAAGTGCGTCAGATTAGCTACCATTTCGAAGCTTTCTTTTCGTGTCTTCTAGGCAATTGAGGAGCACGGGCATAATGCCCTGCACGGAAACAATTTCCAATCTTATGCCGCTGAGCCCATTTTTCTTTTCCCGAACGTACAGTCACCAATTACGCAGCACCTTCGCTTCATCCTTCAAACTTCAGAGCCATTCTTAACAAGGGGACTGAGTATACATATTTTTAGGCCTATACAAAGAGGCCTTGTTTCGCATATTTATGTCTGTGGTGCTGAGCGTGCGCTGCGGCCCTGGGTAAAGACATGCGGTAATTTTTTTTATCCTTTTGAATTCCTAAGGAGCTTCGAATCCCGTTTGTTCTCTCCTGCTAATGTCTTGTTTGCTGTGTCCTTCCTTGTAATGAAATTTAAAGAAGGTTTTTCGCTGTGAGAAATATCACACGCCAAATGCGCAATATCCATGGTAATTCAAACAGCATGCTGTCATAAAAATAATGACGAACTGTAATTTTACTAATATTATCAAAAACTTCAGCCATACAATACCAGTTCCCCTTGTGCCTAGCGTGGATCAGGATATGCCTCACCGAAAGTACTAAGAAAAAAAAAGTGGCAGGAAAGTTGAAAATGATGGAAGCGTAACTGAAAAACAAATTGTTTTGGTTTAGTCATTGCGGTTATTCTCTTTTTTTATTTGGCCCATTTTGTTTATCTGGTGGTTTCTCGGTGGCCATATTTTATTTGTTTCACGTAGGTGAAAAATAATAATAATAGGGAACAGAAGGTCCGAAGGTGCCGGAATAAGTGGCGGCGTATGTTCGAGGAGGCGGCGGCCATCGGTTGAGGCAGTGACGAGCGACGTGGCCGATGCGACAGCAGTGGAATCAGATTGGCCTGTCATCAGGGGCACGCCATTCGGGCGGGTTGCGGCGAGATGTGGTAGAAAAGGACTGTCGGGGACGAGGAGGGCCGGTAGAGAACTGGGGTACGCTGGGTTGAGATGTTGAACACACGAAGTTCGGACCCATGTTCTCAAATTCCTGTCTGACTAGGGCCTGAACCATGGCAATCGTGGTTGCTGGCGGATCGGGAGGCGTCGCGGAGAAAGCTGGCGAACAGGCGGCCTTGATCTCGCGGCGAACAATACAGGCGACGTCGTCACAGGTGATGGCCTGACGCGGTCGACCCTCACATGTAGACGTAGAAGCGGTGTTGGGTAGCCGCGTGGTGTGGTGTGTGATACGGCGGCTCTTAGCTTGTTCAAGGCGATGGCATTGATTAATGATGGCGTCGATTGTCGAGACGTTGCCGAAAACAAGCAAATTGAAAGCGTCGTCGGCGATGCCTTTTAGAACAAGTGACACTTTATCTGCTTCAGGCATAGCATCGTCAGCTTTGCGGCATAGAGCCAAGACGTCGAGCATGTATGAAACGTACGGCTCTGTAAATGTCTGAACACGAGACGCAAGAGCCTTTCTCGCGGCAACCTTGCGGCCAATGGGGTCGCCGAACAGTTCCCGTAGCTTTTCTTTGAAAGTGTCCCAAATGCTTATCTCGTC